>NC_085865.1:40232615-40250115 GCF_034702125.1 Engraulis encrasicolus
TGGAATCTTTACAGTGTTCTACCGTTTCAAAAACTGTTTTCTACCTTTTTTCGATTTACAGGTTTAGACTGTTGCATTTTTTTAACGGAAAAAAATCTGTAATTTATACAGTTCAGTGTGGTAAATTCGTTTACAGTGTTCTACCGTTTCAAAGACTGTTTTCTACCTTTTTTCGATTTACAGGTTTAGACTGTTGCATTTTCACAGTTTTCCACCGTGAAATCTACGGATATAAGCTATAAACTGTCTTGTGACTTTTTTAAGGATAAATGTTGTAATTTTTACGGAAAAAATCTGTAATTTGTACAGTTCAGTGTGGTATATTCGTTTACAGTGTTCTACCGTTTCAAAAACTGTTTTCTACCTTTTTTCGATTTACAGTTTTAGACTGTTGCATTTTCACAGTTTTCCACCGTGAAATCTACGGATATTTTTTACAGTGTAATTAGCGGCACAGAACTGACTCAGCGGGGGGCACTGCACCCTCGTGGGCCCCTATTTTCAGAAATGTTAAAAAAAGAAATGCTTTTCATTTCTGAAAATGGGGGCCCACGAGGGTGCGGGGCCCACCGGGAAATGCCCGCTATGCCAGATGGCCAGTCCAGCCATGGAAAGAGGTGTCCGGAATACTGAGAGAAAAAAAGAGAGGAACCTCTCATAGTCTACAAATGGAAACACAAAAGGGCCAATGGTCATGTGTCCTTGGTCTTAGAAGTCCTCTGTCATTTCTTGTTATCTGATGTTTGAAAAGAGAGAGAAGCATTCCGACGAGGCGCCTGTCAGCAATGCACTCTACTGATGTCTCCCAAGGCTAGCTTTAAAGCTACCAACAACATCACTGATCCATGGAATACATACTTTTTACGCATACAGTACACAAACAAACAAACAAACTAACAAACAAACAAACAAATACCAATGAATGCACATCCAGAGTCGCATACATACAACCCCTGGCAAAAAGTATGGAATCACCTGTCGTGGAGGATGTTCATTGAGTTGTTTCAATTTATAAAAAATAGTAGGATGAATGATACATTACATTACATTACATTACATTGCATTTGGCAGACGCTTTATAACCAAAGCGACTTTCAGAAGAGGACATAATCAAGCCAACATCACAAGCAAATACAAAGTGCACAGGAGATATACAGAACAACAAGTGCAATTACAAAGAGGGGTTCGTTTTTTTTTTTAATAGAGGAAATAACGAGAACACACACACACAAACACACACACTCACAAACTAAACTAAACTAAACATCATGTCAGGATTCTGCCCTGGGGCAAGGCCAGTTCAATCATTAGTCTAGTAGATTCTCTCGAAAGAGGAATGTCTTTAGTTGTTTCTTGAAGGCTGCAAGAGAGGTGCTTAGTCTTGCTGCCTCTGGGAGACTGTTCCACCACTTGGGTACCACAACGGAGAACAATCTTGACTGGGAGTACCTAGAGCGACTGGATGGCAGAGCCAGACGGCTTGTGCTGGACGAGCGCAGTTCTCTTCCAGTAACATAAGGCGTTAGAAGGTCCTTCAGATAAGCTGGGGCCGTTCCTGTGATGGTTTTGTAGGCAAGGGTCAATGCCTTGTGCTTGATCCGGGCGGCGATCGGTAACCAGTGCAGCTCAATAAATAGAGGAGTAACATGGGTCCTTTTGGGTTGATTGAATATCAACCGTGCCGCCGCATTCTGGATCATCTGCAGAGGCTTTAGCGCACAAGCAGGTAGACCTGTCATGAGTGAGTTGCAGTAGTCAACGCGGGACAGGACCGTGACCTGGACCAGTCGTTGTGTAGAATATTGTGTCAGCACAGGTCTGATATTACGTACGTTGGACATCTGGATTCGACAGGTCCGGGTGACCGAGTTGATGTAGTTGGAGCATGATAGCTCATCATCAATCATGACGCCAAGGTTTTTGGCGACTTTGTTTGGGGTCACGATGGTGAAGCCTATCTTGAGGTTGATGTTGTGACTGAGCGGCTCTTTAGCTGGGATCACCAGGAGCTCTGTCTTGGCCAGGTTCAGCTGTAGGTGGTGGTCCTTCATCCATGTTGACAAATCGGTGAGGCAGGCAGAGATGCGTTCCGAAACCGTGGTGTCCTCTGGACGGAACGACAGGTACATCTGGGTGTCATCAGCATAGCAGTGGTAGGAGAACCCATGTGTTTGAATGACACGTCCCAGGGAGGAGGTGTATATTGCAAACAGAAGGGGTCCCAGCACTGATCCTTGGGTACGCCTGTGGAGAGGGTGTGAGTCGTAGACAGCTTCCCTTGCCATGACACACTGAAGGTGCGTCCAGAGAGGTAGGAGTTGAACCATGAGTGGACAACGCCTGTGATTCCCATGGCTGTGAGTATCCTCAGGAGGATCTTGTGGTTGACTGTGTCAAAGGCTGCAGACAGGTCTAGTAGTATGAGGACCGAGGATAGTCCTTCCGTTCTTGCAGTCCTTAGAGCTTCAGTCACTGAGAGTAATGCAGTTTCAGTTGAATGTCCACTTCTGAAACCAGATTGTTTTGGGTCAAGTAATCCGTTCTGGTTTAGGAAGTTGGTGACTTGCTTTGCAACTGCCCTTTCTAGCGTCTTGGATAGGAAGGGAAGCAGTGAGACGGGTCTGTAGTTTTCGACATGAGCAGGGTTCAGTGTAGGCTTCTTCAGTAGTGGTGTCACCCTTGCTTGTTTGAAGGCGGAGGGGACAGTGCCGGAGGAGAGTGAGGAGTTCATGATGGATGTGATTGCTGGGACCACTGTTTGGGCAATGTCTTGAAGAAGGTTCGTGGGCACTGGGTCTAGTAGGCAGGTAGTGGGACAACTTCTTGTGATAAGTCTGGAAACGTCTTCTTCAGAGAGCAGAGTGAATTCATGAAGTGTTGCAGGAGTCGCCTTGTTTTCCAGGGGGGTGTCTTCTGGGCGGGAGGGCAGTTCACAGAATTGCTTGCTAATATTTGCCGTCTTTTCCGTGAAGAAGGTGGCAAAGTTGTCCGGGTTAAGGTCTGTGGGTGCAGGAGGGGGGGGAGGGTTGAGCAGTGACTTGAATGTAGAAAACAACTTACGTGGGTCTGTAGTGTTGCTGATCTTGTCGTTGTAGTAGGTCGTCTTGGCAGCTGTTACAGAGGTGGAGAAGGAGGCTAGTAGAGATCTAAGTTTTTCGAGGTCAGATGGGTTGCGGGTTTTGCGCCATTTCCTTTCTGCCGCTCTGAGGGTGGTACGTAGAGCTCGGATGGTCTCTGTCAGCCATGGTCGCGATTGTGAAGGTCTTGCAGGTTTAGTGACTAGTGGGCAGAGGTTGTCGAGGCAGGAGGTCAGTGTGGAGCTGAGCGAATCTGTAGCAGTGTCAACATCGAGTGAGGAGAGCACGCTTGCTGAGGGCAAGGCATCTTCCACCACTGATGCAAAGCTAGTGCGTGACAGGTTGCGTAGATTCCGCCTATATGTGACCAAGGGAGGGGGGGGGTGGTGAAATGGAGGAAGAAGTGGTCTGAAACATGCATTGGTGTTACCTTGATGTTGTCCGCTTGGCTGTCCTTAGTCATGATCAGGTCGAGCTGGTTACCACTCTTGTGTGTCGGGGGGCAGCTGGCTAGTTGAATGTCAAATGAGTTCATCAGGGCCTTGAAGTCTGTGGCGTACGGCTTCTCTAGATGTATGTTGAAGTCGCCGAGGACAAGTAGGGGGCCGCCTAGGTCCGTGATGGAGGAGATCAGCGTATCCAATTCGTCAATAAAGTCGCCCAGCGTTCCTAGTGGACGGTAGATCACAAGTACAGACACCTTGATTGGGGCTGTGACTTTGATTGCATGGTATTCCAGGCAGCTGTAGTTGTTGGCAGGCAGCAGGGGGGCATAGCTCCAATGCTTGTTGATAAGCAGGCGCGTAACTATAGCCGGTGCAGCCGGTGCAGCCGCACCGGGGCCCGTGGCCGTTGGGGGGCCCGTGGCAAAAAAAACCCCAAAAAAACCTCCATTCGGTGGAATGTCAGCGCAGCGAAATTTGGCACGCCCCTAATCCACCACGCACCGCTGCGCTGACCTATCTGAGTTTGGCACTTCAGTACCCTGGACAGCGACCGTCACCTTCCCTGTTGCAAAAAATGTAATCTCGAATTTTCCGTAGGCTACATCCCGCGTAGCCTCGCCTCCCTATCCCGTGGAGGACTTCTCCACTTGGACGACTCTCTTCGCGAGAGCCGCACGATCACTAGAAGAAGCCGACAGCCCCAGCGCCATTCTCCACCACGAAAACACTTATGCATAGCCTACATGCGTATGCACAGTGCACACATTTCATATCGTGAACCAGTGAAATGAATTAAAATGGTCTCGTCTCATAATTGTTTGTTGTCAGTCATTCTCTCTCTCAAACGTCAAAAGTGCGCGAAAAAGATATTACAAGGAATTCTGGGTGTGCTGATCTGATCTCGGCAGCCTGATCTTTGATGGCTGCATCTTTGCCAGCGAAATGTCCTTCTTTAAACACAAAAGTGGCTCTCAGAAGCGAAAGAAGCAAAAGGAGGATGTGGAAAAGGTGGCTAAACTGCCAAAACTGGACCAATTCGGCTTTAGCAAAACCAGTGAGAAGAACAGAACAACAGCTATGCCTACTCCTAGCGTGTGTGAAGAACCATGCAACAGGTAAGCTAAACTGAGGACCAATGACGGGCAAACAACATGTTGGAACTTTTTTTCACCTAAAATATAGGAAGGGTTGTGGCACGTAGCCTATAATTCACTGAGATACATATGATCACGCATCTAGATCGCTCATCGCTGCTTGTAGAATCACTCGATAAGCTGGTAGCTATTTGAACTGTTAGCACATTATCGTAGGCTAGACTGCTTCAGGAGGGAGCTTCCCTACCTCCTACTAGAGCTACGGACTGAATGAATGAATGAATGAATGTCAAGAGGCTAGACTACAACGGAATTAGTGAAGTGATCCCGGTGCTTAAAAACTAGGCTACATAAACAGCAGCCTGCCCTAAAGACAATAAACATAGTCCTATGTATTACGTTCATTATGTCTTCCTGTTAAACTCAACACTCTAGTTTTTTTGCCTATGCCTATGATACTATGTAAAAGTTTTATGATCTTCTCTCCTACAGTGGTCTGTCAACACATCAACATCCCAGTGACCCTCTGATGACGCCGGTAATGCCGTCGAAACATGTCAGGTATGACACAACTTTTACACGTCTTAAGGCAAAAACAATCTAAAATGATGAGTAAAGAGAATAAGCTCACTGGGCTACTGAATAGAACAGCATGCATAGACAAACCACACATTTAGGCTATATAATGAATGTTTAATCTGTGAACTTAGTGTGCAGGCTTTTGGATAAATACTGCCCTTTAGCCTGTTTTTTCTTATGCTATGCCTATTGCCTGGGCCTAATAGATAGAGTAGCCTATGAGAGGTTTACGTTCTGCACTGAACTTTGCTTGCAGCTCTCAACAGACAGAACCAGAAGCTGACGATGACATCAGTGGCGCAGGTGATCGGCTGCCTGCAGACGAAACTGAGCGTGCCAGTGGTCAACAGGCGTCAGGCAGTGTCAGTGACAGTGACAGTAGGCCTACGGGACAGGAGGTGGACAGGACAGGAGCAGGGGAAGAACGTTATCCTACAGACAGGGGTCACTTTGAAGAAAATGTCTTGGACGCTTCTGTTAAAAATTACATCTTAACAATGGGTTCATGTAAACCTAGCGGGCCTTTTCCTAAGAATAAACACAATCGCTCTTTCTCAGATGTGTTTTATCATTCCCAAACAAAGGCAGGTGTCAAATTGCCGCGGATGTGGCTTTGCTATTCGCCAAAACGGGATTGCGCGTACTGTGAACCATGCTGGTTATTCGGGGATCGCCATTCAGCGCAGTATAACAACGCATGGGTCAATGGGGTGAGCGACTGGGGCCATCTGTCACAAAAAATTGAATGCCACGAATCCTCGCAGGCCCATGTGGCAGCATGCGTCGTGTTCGAGCAATGGAAGCTCCATGGCACAATCGACAAACATTTGGAGAGGGATATCCGTAATGCCGCACTTTTTTGGCGAGGGGTGCTGGAGCGAATAGTGAATGTCACACTCACTTTGGCCTCGTGTAACCTCTCATTCAGGGCACATAGGGAGATACTCGGACAGCCCAATAGTGGGAATTTTCTGTCTATAATTGAGCTGCTCGCGCGTTACGACCCTGTGTTGAAAGAGCTGATAAGCCGACCACAGGGTTCTGTGAAATACCTCAGTCCCGCAATTCAAAACGAGCTCATTCATATTCTGGCATTAAGAGTTCAGCACGCAATCGCAGCGGACATAAACGAAGCTCCGTTCTTTTCCATAATTATGGATAGCACACAGGATCTGTCCAAGCGCGACCAACTCAGCCAGGTATACAGATATGTAGCTATAGTTCGAAATGCGATGGACAAAGCTGTCGATGTGAAAATAATGGAGTCATTTCTGGGATTTGTGGAGACCGTCGATACGTCTGCAAGTGAGTTGGCAGTTAATGTGCTGGACAGCATTACGCGCAATGGTCTCGACCTGTCAAAATGCCGTGGGCAGGGTTACGACGGAGCCGCAAATATGAGTGGCATTTACTCAGGGGTGCAGAGCAGAATAAGGGAAAGCGAGCCACTAGCTACATATGTTCACTGTGCAGCGCACAATTTGAATTTGGTTTTGAATGATGCTGTGAAAAACATCCCAGAGATTGCCCGGTTTTATGACACCATAGAACAAATATACACATTCTTTGGAAACAGCATTAAACGATGGAACATGCTCAGTGGCATAATAACGGCAGATAGCTCAGATCACCCAGATGTGACTCTGAAGCGATTATGCCCCACTCGCTGGTCCTCCAGATTTGATTCCCTCAGTGCTATACGGCACAGGTATGTGGATGTGATGCGAGCGCTGACAAAAATATCTCTGACAAGCGACAAAAGAGATGAACGTACCGAAGCCGCAGGGCTTATGAAATTAATGGAAAATTTTAGTTTCATTTTTTTGCTCGTCGTACAGACCAAAGTGTTGGAGACCGTAAACGCAGTGTCAAAAACACTTCAAAAACAAGACACAGATTTGCAGACTGCAATCCAATTACTCGAGAACGCGATTAAAGTCCTCTCAGACTACCGGGGTGCCTTTGACCAGGCCAAGTCTACAGCGCAGACGCTCGCAGACAAATGGGGGGTGCGGAGCTCATTCGACAATGTGAGAGCGAGGAGGGTGAAGCGTCACTTTGACGAGCTGGCCGAAGATGAGCGTCTAGCAGACGCAAATAGTTATTTCCGAGTACACGTGTTTAATGGCACTCTGGACATAATTATCGCACAGCTGGATCAAAGATTTACTGGCATGCGAGAAACCTGCCATTTGTTTGAAGCTTTGCGTCCAACCACCCTTCAGCTGGCAAGTGACGATGATCTATTCGAAAAAGCCAAACGTCTATCAGACCATTATGCCAGGGACCTCGCTCCAACACTTCCAGCGCAACTCCTCTCCTTTTGGTTGTGTTTTAAATCAGAGATTGAGCAAAAAACATCAATTTTACAGTTGGCCAAAATGCTCGTAGTGGATTACGACACCGTGACATCCACTTTCGGGGAAGTGTGCACGGCGCTCATGCTGTTTTTGACATTGCCTGTGACTGTGGCAACAGCTGAGCGGTCGTTTTCGAAACTCAAACTCATTAAGACGTACTTAAGGAGCAGCATGGGGCAGGAGCGACTCAGTGGGTTGGCTATACTTTCGATTGAAAACACGAGAGCAAGGCAGTTAAATATTGGTGACGTCGTGGATGATTTTGCGCAACGCAAGGCTCGAAAGATGGCATTCTGATGATTATTATGTGATGATTATGCTTATTAATGCACTGATGGTCGTATGGGCCTAGGCCTAAGAATTTTTTTGTTTTTGTTTTTGCACAGTGGTATATGAATGTTTTCTTTGTTTCTTCATAGTTGTATAACCCAAGTTTCTGCGTAGTTTCGGCAAGCATAGCTTGCAGTTTCAGAAGGCGAGTTTTACAGCGCTTTGAATTAATGCGCTACAATGTCAATTACTGTAGGCCTATTATTTGATTGCCCTATTAATAAAAAAGACTTATACATTTTCCCATAATCAATGTTGTGGAGTTTTTTATTCACAATAATATAAACTACGTATAATAATACAATAATGTAGCCTGCTGTAGGGCAACTGGTTCTTGAGGATTGTAGGTACTGTGTTACTATGACCACTAGGGGGCCCGCATTCTGCATGTCGCACCGGGGCCCGCAGCAACCCTCTTACGCCACTGTTGATAAGGATCCCTGTTCCGCCTCCTCTTTTCTTTAGCCGACTGGTGTGTGAAAATGAGTAGTTAGCTGAGAGTGCTGCTGGAGTGGCTGTTCAGGCTTCAACCAGGTTTCTGGTAGTGCCAACAGGTCAACAGAGAGACTACTAGCATAAGCAGAGATAAAGTCTGCTTTGTTGACAGCTGACTGGCAGTTCCAGAGACCAACAGTGAAGGAGGTGATTGAAGTTGTGTTCGGTTGTAGTGGCTGAAGGTTGGCCAGGTTTCTGCGTTGGTTGGAGGGTTTGAAAGGCCTGCGCCTTCTGATACGACACAAACCTCAAGTCATTTTCAAAGGGGAACTGTCTGGCTTTAAGAAACACCAAAAGAAATCAAGAAAAACAATTAAGTTAGTAAGTACTTGTTACTTTTTTAGAGCATGCATAGAGAAAAAAATATGGAATCACTCAACTCGGAGGAAAAAAATATGGAATCATGAAAAATAAGCAGACAAAAGAACGCTTCAAGACTTCTTTGCACCACCTCTGGGCTTCTTAACAATCCACAGCCTTTGAGGAATGGCATTAATGGATGAAAAACAGTGCCCTTCATCAATTTTACTCACTCTTTCTCTGATTGCAGTTACCACATTGGCTTTACAGGTTGGAGCCTTGTCATGGACCATTTTCTTAAACGTCTACCTCAGATTTTCATTTGGTTGAGGTCCAGACTGTTAGTAAGCTGACGATATGCTTTTCTTCAATGGATGACATCACTGATTTTACAGTATGACAAGCATCTCTTCAATTGATTGGATAAGAAAAGTGTCCAAAACAACAACGTTAACTTGTGCATTTATTGAAAATGTAATGCAGTCATGTTCCCCCCAGTGCCTTCACCTGACCTACAGCCCCATAGGCTATTGTCAATGACAGTGGACATTTGTACGTTTTCATTAGTCAGTCATCCTCGTTTTCATTTTTCATCAACCCCATGTAATAAGTGCACCAGACAACACTTCCAGCATCAAATTGTTCAAAGAGGATTCACAATTAATCAATTAATTAGACTTCCATCCAGTCAAACTGTCTGAATGCTTTTTTTGGGCCATTGCATTGTTGTTTTTCCAATTTGGGTGCATGTGTAAGTTCAGATATCCGTGAATGTCTCTGTATGTAAAGCCCATTTGCTTTAGGTGATTGGAGCTGGTTGCCAATGCCTTTTCAATAAATACTAAAGTTTATATTGAAATTTTGACAATTTTCTGATCCAATCAGTTGAAAGGATGCTTCGAAATTTCTCGAAATGGTAATGTACCTGTCCATTGGCAAAACCTGTGAATACATTCTTTAAAGATAAAAACATAAGGTCAAGTGTCATGGCCTACAAAAAGCCTTGAACTCAAATCCAAGACGATATCTGTGGTGGAAATTTGAAAAACATGGTCAATGGCAAGGCTCCAATCCGTTAAGATGATCTGGCACTATAATCAGAGAGAAAATGGAGCAAAAATGATGAAGGAAATGTTTTTTTCCTCGTAAATGCCATGCCTCAGAGACTGTAAGTTGTTCTAAAATCCAAAAGTGGTTCAAAAAAGCTTTTGGAGTGCTTTTTTGTTTGTTTGTTTTTCATGATTCCATATTTTTTTCCTCAGAGTTGAGTGATTCCATACTTTTTTCTCTGTGCATGATCTAAAAAAGTAACCATTACTTACTAACACAAATGTTTTTTTTGTGATTTCTTTTGGTGTTTCTTAAAGCCAGACAGTTGCACTTTGAAATGACTTGAGGTTTGTGTCGCATCTTTCATCCTTCTATTTTTTATCAAATAAAACGACTCAATGAACATCCTCCACGACAGGTGATTCCATACTTTTTGCCAGGGGTTGTACACGTGCACGCATCTGTAAACATCATATATAACACTCACACAATCATACTTTTGCCAACCCCATTGAATATTCAGGATTCATATCAACAGTGCTGATAGAGTACAGACCTCCTTCACCCCTATGACCCCTCAAGGTCCCTGCGGTCCTCTTCCAAGGGGCAGCTGATCGTCCCTCGTACCAGGCTCAAGGCCACCAGTGACAGAGCCTTCCATGTTGCTGCTCCCATTCTTTGGAACAATCTGCCCGACCACATCCAGAATGCCCCTTCACTGGCCATGTTTAAGCAACACCTTAAGACACATCGCTTCCTGGAGGCTTATGGCTGCTAGTTCCACAAGCACTTTCACTTACATGCATTCACACACACGATCACACACTGACGCGCACACACACTCACACTTTCCAACACAACACTCTGTGAAGCGTCCTTGGGTGTTTTGAAAGGCGCTATATAAAACGAGAGTATTATTATTATTATTATTATTATTATTATTATATAGTAGCTATTCAAACAGCCACCAATATACAGATGAATACACATACAGAAGAGGCACAGAAACATACTGTAACACACACACACACACACACACACACACACACACACACACAAACACAGGTACCCACATATACTGACACATTTTGCATGACAGTACATGACAGTGTACATATGTAACAGATGTTTACTGTACATTTGGTGTTCCGCATCGAATGAAACAGCCCACATGAGAATACACATACCTACGCAAACGGATGTATACTGTTGGGACAGACAGCAGGCATTGAAGGTGTGGAAAGCGGCGGATGTAATTGACTTTGTATGGAAGAGCAAACCGCAGAAGCGTCAAAAGCTGGGAAAGAGTTTCTAGTAAGAAAGTGTCAAAAGCATTATACAAGAAGATGAACTTCAGCATATGTAACGACCTTGGCGGCAGCAGACAGCAGCCAATGGAATACTCTATATATATTTTCCTGAACACGAGCTTCGGTTGGTTTCTCTGGTCCCTGATCAAACGCTTTATGTTGAATCGTTTGCCACGTTTGTCGGCCCTGATGTGTGCTTTCCAGGCGGGACTCTGCGACGTTTTAGCTCTTTCAAGATGTGTACCCGAACCATTCCTGATCCTTCATCAATCAGCTCTCCACCCTAAATTTCTAGTCATTCTCTCTTATAATCCCATCCAATAAAGGCAATAAAAGCATTTAAAAAATCATAAAAAATAAACAACTAAAGGGCCGTAAATACTGTAATCTATAGGCCTACTTCCCATACTTATACTCAGACTTGAAGTGAGATTGTGAGTGGGCAGGGGCAAATGAGAACACTCCAACCATAGGGGGACCAATCACAGTAGCCGCGGCAATGAAGAGAACATAAAAGAAGTGTTTGAGAGGACCAGCAGGCATGCTGGGAAGGCGTTTGTTGTACGCCGGCTCCCAGGCGCCTCATACCCAAAAAGAGAGAGTTATGAATTCATTGCGTGGCACAGCAGGCATCACCGTATGCGTAATGTAGTGCGCTGTGGTGCAGTGTGTGATCGTGGCTGCGAATGTTCCCATACACATAATCGGGAATAAATTTCCCTGGGTCGCTATAATCTTACGCTGTGTGAAGTAGCTGCTTGGGAGTTCGATTGACTGTGGCTTTTTTTTGTTGCTTTTTTTTGCCTTGCTTGCAACCTACACTCTATGTTTCATGAAGTAAATCTGAATTTACATTGTGAGTCGTTCACATTATAGTCATATGTGTCAACATTCCTACCACATATAATATTTGTATAGAATATTTGTAATACATGTAGTCATTATTACAATTAAATTTTAACTACAACTTAGTTACATAATTGACAAATGAATTTCCTATGATAGCAAGCTACAGCAGGAGGTCTTCGCCAGGGCTGAGCTGGGGGAGAAATAGAGCCCTGTAGCGAGAGTTGCCCAGCCGGGACTCGAACCCGGACCTTCTGGGGTAGTGAACTGGGGCCGTGTCTCAAATGCCGCACTTGTGCACTTCGGGCACTGTTTTTCACTGCCTAGGGCGCTCACGCTGAAATGCCAGGATGATCCCCTAACAATGGCGGAAAAATGCAGTGCTTGAATGATGGACACTGCACGCACTAAACGGCGGCCATGTTGACAATGACACGGAGGAAATGTGGCATTCAGTTCAGTGGAAGAGTTTGGTCAACAGTGTCCTAATTCTGTCCCTAATGTTAATGGGACACCAACCTTTTCATGCCAACCAAAGTATTGTATGTGATTGTTGTCCTTTGGGGTGAGGAACATGGAAATACAAGCACCAGACGCTGTGCATTGTAAACAGTAGCCAACTCGTATTTTGGCGAGCTAATGCCATCCTCAGACGTCACTTCCAGCGAGCGAACAGTGCATAGTGCTTAAAATTTTCCACGACACTATGCACTAAAGACCTCAGTGCACTGTGTGCACTGTGCACTGACTGTCAGTGCACTGACAAAGGTGCGTCATTTGAGACACAGCCTGGGGCTCTGACCACTACGGCAAAGAGCCAGGCTCATTGGCTTGACAGTAAGAACACATCCACAACCCTAGTGATGGTCACTCCATCACACTGCCTTCCCACATCACACTCTCATAGTGTCCCTCGCGCAACTGCCCATCATGCTTCTCCCATACAGTGTGCCACATCATCAATGCTTCACCCATCACTGGGGTCCCTCACACCGGGGTCACCAATCCTGGGGTTACCTCACATGGAATTACGGCTCACACCCAATGGGTACGCTTCCGATGGCCTCACGGTAGCCATCCCACTTCTGACACCATTTGTAGCGAAGGGGAGTAGAGTTGCCCAGCTGGGACTTGAACCCAGACCTCCTGGGGTAATAAACTGGGGCTCTGACCACTACGCCAAAGAGCCAGGCTCGTTGGTGTGACAGTCAGAACACACCCACAACCCTAGTGATGGTCACTCCATCACAAGCCCGGGCACTTTTGGCTTAAAAGGGCCCCCCATTATTAGAGGTGCAGAACTGACAGGCCCCGCACCCTTGTGGGCCCCTATTTTCAAAAATGTAAAAAAAAAAAAATGTTTTACATTTCTGAAAATAGGGGCCCACACGGGTGCGGGGCCCACCAGGAAATGCCTGCTATGCCAGATGGCCAGTCCAGCCCTGGTCTTCGGACAGACAGATGAAAAGAAAGAAAAAAAGAGAGGAGTGTCGAGTGTATTTACAGTTTTCATCACTGCCTCGTCACATTCTCTCGTGCCCTGGAGGGATCTGAAGCTGTCTCTTATTAACCAGCGTGGGAAACAGCAGCAGCATGACACCCCTAAAACGGCTGAGGGAGTCAGCATCTTAAGCACATACATTTATATTTTAATAATACGGGACCTCAGCATTACACTGTACACTCCCTACACCCCTCTCTCTTCACTCTCTATTTCTCTCTCTCTCTCTCTCTCTCTCTCTCTCTCTCTCTCTCTCTCTCTCTCTCTCTCTCTCTCTCTCTCTTACTGAGCAGAGTCAAGCATGCTTTTTGCACTTAGTCATGCTCCTCAAGCTGAAGACTAAATTGTGCTTCTTTGGAGAGAAATACCAACCAGTCAGACAGCCAACCAGTCAGACAGCCAACCAGGCAGCTAAACAGGCAGCCAACTAGACAGCCAACCAGCTCTGGGACTGATACCAGCTGGCTGGCAGAGGCAGCGCCACATCTCGCCCAGCCCCACCCCAGGCTGGAATTGCAGACAGATGAATGGAAATTGTGCACGGTATAGTGCAAGTTAATGACAGAATGAATGGATGGTTGAATGAATGACTGAATGAATGAATGAATGAATGAATGAATGAATGAATGAATGAATGAATGAATGAATGAATGAATGAATGAATGGAAGAAAACAGAAGAAATATGGCAACACATTTTACAGTTTAATTCAAATATATTAAGTGGAGGACAAGTAATCTTTTAGAAAGGATGGAAGCAAGGAAAGAAGGATGAATGAATGAATGAATGAATGAATGAATTAATTAATGAGCATATGGATAAATGAGTGAATGAATGATTGAAAAATTAACATTTGCAAAAATGTGTTTAAAAAGATATGTTACCGGTAAGCTGGCCCAGGCCCAGCTCCGTGCCAGCATCACAGATGGATGAATGGACTGAAATTCAGTTGCGCAAAAAAAAATACTGAATAGCAAATTTTTCTGCATGTCTTAAGCCTCTCACCGGGGCCGAATAAATTGCTTTCATTCACCCACTATGGCAACTTTGAGACGAGTAAAAAATTAAATTTGCCTCATGCCATCACGCCAGAATGACTCATACAGTACTGTCGGTTACCATGGTGATCTGCATCATACCCCCTCTTGTTGACGTCCTATTGCGTATGGAGTGTGATGATGTCACAATTAAGTCTGGAGGGACAGCGTGGGTGTATTTTTGTGTGTGTCTGTGTCCCCCACGTTTGTCCCTATGTAACAGTGTGTATAATTGTGTGAAGCTGTGCCCAGTTCATGACTGTATAAATAGGCCTAATGATATGCGAAAGTCTATTGCCCAAGGGGATCGTTTGTACGTATAAAGAATGTTAGTTTCCAAAGTTCAATGTAAGGATGCTAAAAATGTACTGTACACCATAATAAATGAATGGAATTACCAGCGTTGCAACATACAATATAGGGATGTACTGTAGGTTCAGAACTGTGAAGAGAGCATGCCAGATCTGTGAAACAGAGGACTCAAATTTTCAGATAAACAAACACATGTATCTATGTATGAAGCATCTTTTCAAATGCAAATGACTGAAATGTACGTCAGACAACAATGTCTCATTTTTTTATTTATATTATTTGCATATATGCTCAGTAGCACTGCAGGGCATCATGAGTAAGCGTTACATAAATAACCAGCTTTGCATGTGTGAGAGAGAGTTTATAAGTTGAAATAATGGTAAACATGTAACCATTGAATACCAGTGCTCTCCCTGTGTGTGTGTGTGTGTGTGTGTGTGTGTGTGTGTGTGTGTGTGTGTGTGTGTGTGTGTGTGTGTGTGTGTGTGTGTGTGTGTGTGTGTGTCTGTGTGTGTGTCTGTGTCTGTGTGTGTGTCTGTCAAGTCAAGTCAAGTTTATTGTCAATTTCTTTACATGCACTGGTCATACAAAGAATTTGAAATTGCGTTTCTTGCTCTCCCATGCAGACATAGACTAATCTAGGTAAGGACATAGACAGTATAGACATAGACAGTACTCATACATGGACATAGACAGTATGGACGTAGACATTGCTCATACAGACATTTAAAGTGCAAGACTGGACAACAGAAGACTTGTAGAGAACATACCTTAAGAGGAGGTATTTTGTTGTGCTTTTTCTAAAAGTCCTTTATAGCGTTCTGACATAGTAATAGTAGCATTTGAAGAAAATAAATAATTAAAAAAGGTTTTATTAAATACACCAGCAGCAGTATGTGTGTGTGTGTGTGTGTTTGTATGTGTTTTGTGTGCGTGTGTGTGTGTGTGTGTGTGTGTGTGTGTGTGTGTGTGTGTGTGTGTGTGTGTGTGTGTGTGTGTGTGTGTGTGTTTGTGTGTGTGTGTGTGTTTAGTGCAGGTAGAAAGTGCGGTGTGCGTCTGTGTGTGTGTACCTGTGTATGTGTGTGTGTGTGTGTGTGAGTATGAGTTGTGTGTCAGTGTGTGTATGTTTGGGTTTTGTGCAGAAAGTGCAGTGTGCGTGTGTGTGTGTGTGTGTGTGTGTGTGTGTGTGTGTGTGTGTGTGTGTGTGTGTGTGTGTGTGTGTGTGTGTGTGTGTGTGTGTGTGTGTGTGTGTGTGTGTGTGTGTGTGCATGTGTATGTTTTGAGTTAGTGCAGGTTGAAGGTTCAGTCACAGATGTAGTAGTGCAGGTGGAATGTTCAGTCGCAGATATGGTGGTGGGGATGAGGGGGGGGAGCGTTGTCAGTGGCCTGGCTGGCTAGAGGCTGACAGTGAAGGGAGAGTGGGTTGAGTGTTCAGTATCTTGATTGCTTGATGCATCGTGCTGCTTGCAAGCCTGGTGGTACGGGAACGGAGGCGCCTGTACCTCTTTCCAGAGGGCAGGAGGCTGAACAGTTTGTGTGCAGGGTGGCTTGTGTCTTTGATGATCATCAGTGCTTTTCGGGTGAGGCGTGCGGTGTAAATGTCCTGCAGGGAGGGGACTGGTACTCCAATGATCTTCTTCGCTGTGTTCACAACACGCTGGAGTGTCTTCCTGTTTTTCTCCGTGCAGCTTCCTCCCCACACTGTGATGCAGCTGGACACGACGCTCTCTATGGTTCCTCTGTAGAATGTTGTCATGATGGAGGGTGTAGCACTTGCCTTCTTTAGTTTGCGCAAGAAGTAGAGACGCTGATGGGCCTTCTTCGCCAGTGATGTAGTGTTGGTGGTCCAAGAGAGGTCGTCGCTGATGTGCACTCCAAGGAACTTGGTGCTGCTCACTCTCTCCACAGCATCGCCGTCGATGGTCAGTGGTGGCAGTTGTTTTTGGACCCTCTGAAAGTTGACAACAATCTCCATGGTCTTGTTGACATTCAGCAGGAGGTTGTTGTCTTTGCACCATCTGGCCAGCAGGTCTACTTCTTCTCTGTAGTGGGTCTCATCGCCCTTAGTGAGTGTGTCTGTGTGTGTGTAGGCTACAGTAAATTCTGCCAAAAACAAATTGTGCAAAAAAAAAAAGAATTCAAAGAGGGTGTTTTTGTCCAGTAGGGCAAAGGGGAAGGAGCTTTAGCACCACCCCACCTTGTCCCTATCTGTGCACGCCTGTGTGTGTGTGTGTGTGTGTGTGTGTGTGTGTGTGTGTGTGTGTGTGTGTGTGTGTGTGTGTGTGTGTGTGTGTGTGTGTGTGTGTGTGTGTGTGTGTGTGTGTGTGTGTGTGTGTGTGTGTGTGCGATTACACCGTCTATATCACCACTTTCTCCTCTCCACACCTTTGCAACTCTCCTCGCCTCACCTTGCCTTAATTGTTAGTGTGACACCAGGTGGTTGGAAGCCACATCATCTGAAATGCTAGCTAGCTAATGTCACTTGACTGGCAGTTGTCGTTCTGTAGATAAAAATAGATGTGCCAAAGTACTCACCCAAAATTAGGTTACTTCCTGCTGTGTCGCATGCTGTTTTTCATTACAACCTTCAATTTTACACCTATCTTGATGACAGCAAACCTCCTTATCCTTCCACAGGCTAGCTAGCAAGGCACTGACAGGACATGTTTTGATTATCTAGGAAGTAACTTGAGACTTGATGTGACGTGATCAGGAAGTGGTTTGATTCGCTACAATACAACTCAAATACTGTGTGTAATAAAAT
>NC_085865.1:40257615-40267615 GCF_034702125.1 Engraulis encrasicolus
TCCATTTGCAGAGACAATTTAAGTAGCTGTTATGAGTGGTTCTGTGACCAAGTGCTAGGAGGATAATATCTCCTATGATAAATGTGGCTTTATTTAGCTAGATAAGTGCTATACTGTTGCATGATATTTTTGTGCCCAGATGGTGAAGTAATTACGTAAGTGCTATGAATGCTCATTTACATTAGTCAGGCGCTAAGAGTGGTTCTATGTCCATGTGCTGAGGTAAATTAGCTACATGTTATGAATGATTCCCTGACAAGGTGGTGGTATTAACTAGGTATTGTGAATGGTTCTGTGACCAAGTTTAATTAGGTATCAACAGTATGAATGCTTTCATGCGCAGGTGGTGATATAATGGCACATTCCAGACCCTATCCAAACCAGTGGGAGATAGGACTTCCCCTGCCTGCATTATTTCAGCTTCCATTTCACGTGTTCCAGGCAGTTTAAGTCAGAGTTCTGCCACCATAGCAACCGCCATGGTTTAACTTACTTTGGTGAGGTGTTTTGATACCAGCCAAACAAGCCCCAAATAATGGTTATTTGCACCATACGTGACACACATTTTGGCCCAATTTCAGGGCATATTATGAAGAGGGTGTTGAGATAAAACTGCTTTTTATTATTCTATCACTGCTTATTTATTGTCATTCTAAATGACGGCTCCATTGGCGCCACCATTATCCTTTGATTTCAATTCGTTGATATGGGAGTACAGCGAGTCGTCCCCCCCCCCAGTTCGACAGTAGGAGGTCCCTCTTTGCGAGGTGTTCCAGTGCAGTTTTTCCTATTCCTATTTTTCCAATTTCCCATTGGGGATTAATAATAGTATTCTGCTACTCTAGTAGGAGGTGGGAGAGGTCCCATCTCCCAATAGTTTGGATTGGTTGTGGAATGCGCCATAAGTAGCCTACTTGTACTATGAGTGGCTTGTTTAGGTGTTTTTTAGGAAGGTGTTACAAATGGTTTTTGTGACCAGGTGCCGCATGGGGTAAATTAGGTAGGTGCTACGAGTGGATCCGTGACTAAGTGCTTGAAGTGCTTGGACGAATTCTGCTTTGCCGAACTCATTAGCATTGGGGATAGATAGTGTTTCAACATCGTGGGTGAGTGGGTGAGGACGGACGTGCCTGGTGGGCGGCAAGGCAGAGGCAGAGGCAAGGCAGCATGGATCCAGAATTTAATTAGCTTCTCGGGAAATACACTCGGTTTGTCAGCCACTCGTCATAGAGTAACTTCTTCTTCGTCTTCATTTTTTGCTGGTACTCTCCCATCTCCTGTCTTTCTTTTTTGTCTTTCCTTTTTCTATTCTTTTTTTCTCTTGTGCTTACCTTTCCTCTTACCGGATATGCTAATTTCCAAGACAGCATTTCGAAACCCAGCATTGTCACAAACACACACACAGACACACAGACACAGACACAGACACAGACACAGACACACACACACACACACACACACACACACACACACACACACACACACACACACACACACACACACACACACACACACACACACACACACACACACACACACACACACTTTGCCAAACAACAAGCCATATACCCCAGTGACTCAGTTGAAGGCTTGTCTGTTTTGCTAAGCAAAAATGAAATCGCAAATTAGTGGCACACACACACACACACACACACACACACACACACACACACACACACACACACACACACACACACACACACACACACACACACACACACACACACACACACACACACACACACACACACGAGTACACACCAGCCAACACACACACCCCAACACACACACCCCAGTCAACAAACACACACACACACACACACACACACACACACACACACACACACACACACACACACACACACACACACACACACACACACACACACACACACACACACACACACACACACACACAGTTTAGTACTTTTATTTGGATCGCAGGAGATCACAGGGTTGTATAGGCATGATCATGCAGTTATTCAGTCCAATATTTATGGATAAATATGGCATCTCCGTCTCCAAATGGCAAAACTGCCTATGATGATAGAGATGGAACAGTATTTTGCCAGTCTTTTTGCTGTTGTTTTGTGCAGTCCTGTTAGGACAAGTTTGTGTACATGCCCAAGGCTCCCAAATATTAAAACAACTAATGGTATTGAGTAATGGCTGATATTTCAACATTTTAGAGTTAAAACACACACACACACACACACACACACACACACACACACACACACACACACACACACACACGCGCGTGCGCACACACACACACACACACACACACACACACAAAACAAGGGTTCTTCCCTCTTACCTCTCTGATAGTCAGTGGGGGGAGAGTGGAGAGAGAGCATGCAGTACAGTTTGCAGCACTGAGATGGCAGTACTTTCCAAAGAAGAAAACCCTACCACAAATTTGAACCACATATGATTTCATTTTATTCTGAATGAATAGCATCAACATTGGCAAACTGGTGAAATTACCTGTCTTACTGCAAGTGCACAGGTTGTGTAATTAGTGAAATTACCTTCATTAAGTGCATTACCAGGAGGTATGCAAATCATTCTAAAGGCTGTATTTCCGTTAAGTAGCCAAGGCCCAACCTTTGTGAACTACATTGGCTAACTAATCAAACCACTTGTGTCACTGACAGCTTTGACTGGGCCCAGGACAAAGTCACCCACTCAATACATGTAGCCTAATGTACTGACAATCCCATGTCTGGGGCCCCTCTTCTCCCTGGGCACAGGACAACTGACCCCTTTGTCCAACCCACCCCCGTCAGCTTCCCTGGCTACCTCTAATGGCCTACTGTGCATAGCCTTTTTCAGGAGCCCTTTCCCTGCAAACCCTAATAGTACGTACATACCGTACATGAATTTCTGCTGTGACCTGCTTGCAAACCTGCTAATAGCATTTTTATGGCCGTCTGCAGATATGCCTGTCTGAAAAAAAAGAGGTCCCCTTTGTGGCATGGCGGCAGGCGAGGGCTGCCAGTGAAGATATCTCCGGCTGTCGGGCCCCTTAATTAATTGATGGCAATCGGGGTGGAAAATTGGGCCTCCTCTTTGACATAATTACTGAACTCGGTAGGGGGCACCTTTATCTACTGCTAGGCAAATGCTGTTGCCCGCTAACGCAAGCTGTTACGACATGTGCATGTGGCCATGAGAATGCAGCATATGTTCACGCTGTGTGTGTGTTGATGTGTGTGTGTGTCTGGCTGTGTGTGTGTGTGTGTGTGTGTGTGTGTGTGTGTGTGTGTGCGTGCGTGCGTGCGTGCGTGCGTGCGTGCGTGCGTGCGTGCGTGCGTGCGTGTGTGTGTGTGTTTCTTAGCAGCACACAGTGTCCATATATTCAGTTTGTGAAAGCATGCAGAGAACCCATAGTTTCTAGCCAGTGTTTGTGCACACATGTACAGTACGGTACATGCGCACACGTACACTGTCTATGAGTTCAGATGAAGAAACCCCTAACTCCATTTCTGAAGACCTTCACTTCTATATTTTTAGAGAACCCCGTTGTTGGTTTGGTTTACATTCATGTACTTGATAAAAAATATAAATAGCTATATTACATAAATAAAATTTAAAAATTGCAAATTTGATAGCTTTGTATTAAATAGAAATGAATTAAGATTATTTTCTGAAAATGCACTTAAGGGGTTTTGCATCTGAACTCTTACTGCAACATGCAGTATGTACCCTCACAAACTCACACATACACAGTGGCAAACGTGTATGCTCGCTCGCACACACACACACACACACACACACACACACACACACACACACACACACACACACACACACACACACACACACACACACACACACACACACACACACACACACACACACACACACACACACACACTGTGTCAGGGAAGTCAAAGAGCATGAACTCTTTCCCTCCCTCGCCTTACGGTCCATTGAGCTGCGCTTGTCAATCTTATTCTGCACTAATTAAGACTAATGAAACCATTTATCAGCTGATAATTATGTTATTAAAATGCAAATACTTAATACATGTTAATTGTTATACATCACATGCAATAAATCACAACAACTTCTTAGTCTGTCATCTGAAAATGGCTGACTGCTCAGATTGTTGTTTAGTGTAGTAAAAGTTTGGGAGGAGAGAAATAGGTTAGAGAGAGAGAGAGAGAGAGAGAGAGAGAGAGAGAGAGAGAGAGAGAGAGAGAGAGAGAGAGAGAGAGAGAGAGAGAGAGAGAGAGAGAGACAGAGACAGAGAGTGAGAGACAGAGAGAGAGACAGAGAGAGAGAGAGAGAGAGAGAGAGAGACTGTATTTCTCTCTGTCTGTCTGTCTCAAAATAGAGAGACACAAATACAGAGAAATGTCCCCATCTGGCCAAGGCCTGGGAGAGATGGATGTAAGGATGGATCTGCTCAATCCTCCTATTCAGTATCTCTGAGACAACGACCCCCTACAGGCTTAGGAGGCTCCCCTCACAGCAAGGGCATCTATAACACGGCGAGCAGACCAGAGGCACAGTGCAGTTCGGTAGAGAGCAGAGCAGCCTTACCAGCCCAGGAAGTATCACTTCCGGCGGCGGCGCACGTAGGTTGCAGCAGCCCCTTGCTTTCCCAACTTTCAGTGTTTATTTGTGTTAAAATGTGTCTTTCGGAATGTCTATCGTCGGAAAATATGTCGGAACGCACGTACAGTCGGCAACAGCTGTTGCAGATAAGAATGGACAACTTAAGCAATGTATTGGATGTACCAATGAAGACCCTGGAAGAACTAGGAATTCTCCGGCGGCATAGGGACTACATCGGACCCGTCTGCCTTGCTATGCCGACGCCGAAGAATTAGGAAAAGGGCAACAGGTGGCGTCGAGACACGGCTTGCAGCCAACCCAACTCGTCCAGCAATACCATCAATTCTCTTGGCAAACGTCAGATCTCTGGACAATAAGATGGATGACATACGGCTACTAAGATCAGCGAACAAAACCGTGAGGAACAGCTGCGTTACGGTGTTCACCGAATCATGGCTGAACGACGGCATACCCGATTCGGCTTTACAACTGGAACAACTAACGTGCCACCGAGCGGACAGAGCCCTTGCAGAGAAAAAACGAGGAGGAGGAATATGTGTCTACACACATGATGCTTGGTGCAATAATGCTACGGTAGTATAGAGGCACTGCTCTCCACGAGTGGAGAGTTCATGATTACAAGTGCCGACCCTTCTATCTACCCAGAGAAATCTCCGCTATCCTATTAGTCGCCGTCTACCTCCCACCCAGCAACAACAATGGCGTCAAAAGCGAGGCACTGAACGAGCTGCATCGGGGCATCAGTGAACAACAAGATGCACACCAGATGCCTTCACAGTGGTACTAGGAGATTTCAACCACGGAAATCTCAAAACAGTACTTCCAAAATTTCATCAACATGTCAACTTCCCAACAAGAGGACAAAACACCCTGGACCTCGTTTACACAAATCAGAAGAGAGCATACAAGGCAAAGCCCATCCCCCACATTGGATCATCAGACCACACGACAATTCTGCTACTGCCAGCTTACAGACAAAAGGCAAAACTCACCAAACCAGTTCTGAAGGAGGTGAGAAAATGGCCTGAGGGAGCCATCTCACGACTTCAGGACTGCTTTGAAACCACAGACTGGGACATTTTCAAAACAACTGCCACCCACAGCAATCACATTGACATTGAGGAGTACACAGACACCGTGACCTCCTACATCACAAAATGCATCGATGATGTTACAGAAATAAAACACATCACTACCAGGGCCAACCAGAAGCCATGGTTCACAGGAGACGTTCACCGACTGCTGAGGGCCAGAGACAAAGCCTTCAGAGCAGGAGACGTAGCTGGCCTAAAGACAGCAAGGGCTAACCTGTCCCAGGGCATCAGGAAAGCAAACAAGGAATACTCAGACAAAATAACAACACACTTCAAAGACAGCAGAGATGCGCAGAGCCTGTGGCAGGGGCATACAGGCCATCACGGACTATAAGCCTGCACCACGAAGCTGTGACAACAACACCTCTCTGCTAAACGACCTGAAATAGTTTCTTTGCCCGCTTGAAGCACAAAAATGACACTCACCCACAGAAAACTCCCCCTTCCCCCCCCATGATCAAACCCCTTTACTGTCCTCTGCCAGTGTTAAGAGGACACTGGCCACCATCAACCCACGCAAAGCAGCTGGCCCAGACAACGTACCAGCCGAGTGTTGAAGGATTGTGCAGAAGAGCTGAAGGATGTCTTCACAGACATCTTTAACATCTCTCTGGAGCAAGCAGTCATCCCATCACTTTTCAAAGCTGCTACCATCATACCTGTGCCGAAGAAATCATCACCATCATGCTTCAATGACTACCGTCCTGTAGCACTGACGCCCATAATCATGAAGTGCTTCGAACGGCTAGTCCTGTCACACATCAAAGCCACCCTACCCCCCCACCCTAGACCCCTACCAGTTCGCATACCGAGCCAAGCGATCCACGGAGGATGCAATTTGCTCTGCCCTCCATCCAGCCCTCACCCACTTGGACAATAAAGACTCATATGTGAGAATGCTGTTCATTGACTTCAGTTCAGCATTCAATACCATAATACCACAACAACTCATCAGAAAACTGGACAAACTAGGTTTCAGCACACCTCCCTCTGCAACTGGCTGCTGACTTCCTGATGCAAAGACCACAAGCAGTACGGGTAGGGAACAACACCTCGAGCACCCTGACCCTGAGCACGGGGCTCCGCAAGGCTGTGTTCTCAGCCCCCTGCTGTTCACGCTGCTGACACACGGACTGCACAACGACCCACAGCACTAACCATCTAGTGAAGTTTGCGGATGATACAACACTGGTGGGCCTCATCACCAAGGGCGATGAGACTCACTACAGAGAAGAAGTAGACCTGCTGGCCAGATGGTGCAAAGACAACAACCTCCTGCTGAATGTCAACAAGACCAAGGAGATTGTTGTCAACTTCCAAAGGGTCCAAAAACAACTGCCACCCACTGACCATCGACGGCGATGCTGTGGAGAGAGTGAGCAGCACCAAGTTCCTTGGAGTGCACATCAGCGACGACCTCTCTTGGACCACCAACACTACATCACTGGCGAAGAAGGCCCAACAGGTCTCTACTTCCTGCGCAAACTAAAGAAGGCAAGTGCTACACCCTCCATCATGACAACATTCTACAGAGGAACCATAGAGAGCGTCGTGTCCAACTGCATCACAGTGTGGGGAGGAAGCTGCACGGAGAAAAACAGGAAGACACTCCAGCGTGTTGTGAACACAGCGAAGAAGATCATTGGAGTACCACTCCCCTCCCTGCAGGACATTTACACCACACGCCTCACCGGGAAAGCACTGATGATCATCAAAGACACAAGCCACCCTGCACACAAACTGTTCAGCCTCCTGCCCTCTGGAAAGAGGTACAGGCGCCTCCGTTCCCGTACCACCCGGCTGGCGAGCAGCACAATGCACCAAGCGATCAAGATGCTGAACACTCAACCCACTCTCCCTCCACTGTCAGCCTCTAGCCAGCAAGGCCACTGACAACCCCCCACCCCACCCCCCACTGTCAGCCTCTAGCCAGCAAGGCCACTGACAACCCCCCCCCCATCCCCCACCACCATATCTGCGACTGAACATTCCACCTGCACTACTATACTTGTGACTGAACTTTCAACCTGCACTAACTCAAAACATGCACACACACACACACACACACACACACACACACACACACACACACACACACACACACACAAGCACACTGCACTTTCTGCACTAAACCCAACATACACACACTGACACACACACACACACACACACACACACACACACACACACACACACACACACACACACACACACAGACACACGAACACACACACAAGACGCACACCGCACCTTCTACCTGCACTAAACACATACACACACACACACACACACACACACACACACACACACACACACACACACACACACACACACACACACACACACACACACACACACACTGCTGCTGGTGTACTTGACAGACCTTTTATATTTATTTTCTTCAAAATGCTACTATTACCATGTCAGAACGCTATAAAGGACTTTTTTTTTTTTTTTTTTTTTAGGAAAAGCACAAAAACACAACAAATACCTCTTAATGTATGTCCTCTACAAGTCTTCTGTTGTCCAGTCTTGCACTTTAAATGTCTGTATGAGCACTGTCTATGTCCATACTGTCTTAAGTCCATGTATAAGTACTGTCTATGTCTATACTGTCTATGTCCTTACCTTAATTAGTCTATGTCTGTATGGGAAAGCAAGAAATGTAATTTCAAATTCTTTGTATGACCAGTGCATGTAAAGAAATTGACAATAAAACCTACTTGACTTGACTTGACTTGAGGAAGCTTCTCTGTGGACTTCTCTCCTCTCCTCTCCTCTCATCTCCTCTCCTCAACTCTCCTCTCCTCTCCTCTGCTCAACTCTCCTCTCTTCTTTTTTCCTCTCCTCTCCTCTCCTCTCCTCTCCTCTCCTCTCCTCTGCTCAACTCTCCTCTCTTCTTTTTTCCTCTCCTCTCCTCTCCTCTCCTCACAGGAACTTGCTGCATAGCAGCTGCTGCACTGCGAAGTGAGCTGAGTTGTGCTGAGCTGAGGTGAGGTGTAGTGAACTCCCTTAGTACACTCTCAGAAGCCGGATCCGATAAAGCCAGATCAGGACCCTGGACAGCGCACAAAGCAACATCAAGAGTTGGGTTCAGCTACTGCAATGGACTTGTACTGTATGTATGGTGAGGTACTGCTGTACTCTACAAAGATGGAGTTGGACTGAATATCCAGCCAGATCAGGACCCTGGACAGCGCACAATGCAGCATCAAGAGTTGGGTTCAGCTGCTGCGTTGGGCTTTTATCTACTGTATATGGTGAGGTACTGCTGTACAAGGATGGAGTTGGAGGGAATATTTCTTTCAGGACCAAGGATAGCTCCTCATTGCTGATGCAGCTGTTCACACAAATACATATACAGTAAACATGCACAGACACACGCGCATGCATGCACGCACACTCTTGCACACGCACACACACTCCCACACACAAAACACACACACACACACACACACACACACACACACACACACACACACACACACACACACACACACACACACACACACACACACACACACACACAGCTAGGCATACATTTGAGGATACACACACACACAAACACACACAAACACACACAAACACACACACACACATCATTTTCAGGACCATGGACAGTTCCACCGATTATCCAGCAGTTCGCTATTCAGCACTCTGAAGTAGGAACCGAAGCAGACATGACCACAGATATCCCAAGACTCATCTTGATGTTCTACTTCCTATAATATATATAAAACAATGATCACAGAATGGAGGAAAGGACAAGCTGAGACCTGCAAAGAAAAGGAGAGGCACATGTGTTAGGGATTCAAACCGCTTAAACAGGTGTAGACACTCACAAATCTACCTTTGCACAGTGAAAATAGAAAGAAATAGAGAGAGTTTCAGTGACAAGTGGGATAAATATAACAAACAGAGAAAGATACAGTAGCCCATAGTTGTGCATAGATAGGGATGAGGTGAAGCACCTGCCCCTATTCCCTACTGGACAAAAAAAGACCCTTTTCGAAAGTTCCTTTTTTGCATTTCTTTTTTTCACAATGTGCTGGGGTCCATGTTGACATGATCATCTATGGTACAAATGCTTGATGATCAAAAAAGCATGTGAAAATTTCCCAATGTAATACTTTGTAGTCTCTGTATCCTACTAAGGCAGCTGGAAGGTCAACATGCCCCCCACCCCCACCTCGAGCACCTGCCCTCCAAAATGTTTGTGTATGCCACTGCAGTAGCCTATTAGTGCAAATGGACCTATCGACGGGCCGATTCACTCGTTGCTGAGAACTCTCAACTGCATCATAACAACACCGCTA
>NC_085865.1:40272615-40275115 GCF_034702125.1 Engraulis encrasicolus
TCTCCAATTGCAAACTTTACCCTGATAGAAGAGCATTCGCTACCCTGCACACTCGTTAAGCACTTATTGTCTGACTGATTTTGGCTGCTGCGAATAAGGTAGGTCTATCTTATAAAAAAAAGGGTCTGTCGTCGTTTTGGCTGAAGGTTGACACCACGAACCAGATGACAATTGCAGTCTTGCCGCGGGTCTTGAACAGTGCTCTCTCTTTCCGATTCAGATTGCTTCTTCTGAGAAGGCAACTGGCTACCGCAGGAGAGGGGAAAGGTGGCAATATTATCCACAAGCTTGTTGGATAAATTGTGTTTAGCCTATCACAGATGAGGTTCTGGAATATTTTGTAGTGCATGGAACTTCGCTCTGTCCCTTTTGATTTCTTCAAGCAATTCATCCCTTTTGTCATTGTCCCTGTTGCAGAGACTGTTTCCTGCAGTGTTTCTCAACCTTTTTTTTTAGGCAAGACACCCTTTCAATTAATGAAAAATTAAGGCACCCCAAACCAACAAGCCGTAACATGGCATCGCATCCGATAACACACAAGCTTAGAAAAGTAACACATTTGGAGACGTCACACGACCTAGGTTCGAAGTTGCAGCTGACTGGGGCTACCTATATTTACTTTAGGCTATTGTGCGTAGATAGCAGATGAAATATTCCACTGACCAGCATTAACTTATCAATTTAGTCAAATATCTATTATATCATTCTACATAATTTATTTATCAGCCGTTTCCAGGGCACCCCTGAAGGGTTAAAGTATTCGCTAATGGGCATGAAGTCTTGTCATGCAAATGACCTGCCGTGTTCAGGGGAAGTCATCCACCCAAAGGCAACCCTTTCAACAAAGCCACGCAGAGTGGACAGTTGAATGCTGCTTGAAATAAGTCCATAATGAATAAAATATTACGCGCAACGTCTACAAGAGAAGTAATGGTTATTATTACCGTTGCGCGTAAAGATGAGGAAGAGATGGATGGATGCTGTCCTATGGAAGGGGCCGTCAAACAGTCTACACGACATCTTCATTAAAGTCGTTAAAAAAGTACTTGTCAACAAAATCATGCCCCCGGAAAAATAAATAAAGTGCTTGCATTGACACGCTGTTGTTTTAATTTCGCATTTCTTTCATGTCCACTTAGTATGCTTTATCCAATTAGCCATGGATGCAGGATCATTCACTGGACTGGAGGTGAAATAGACCACGATTCAGGAACGACAGACAACAGGAGTAAAGGTTATGGTAGTTTTATTTTTACAATTTCATAAAATACAATTAGGAGGGAAAAACCCCACAATATCCATGCAGCCAGCAGCGTCTGTAAACTGCTATCGTCTTTGAATAAATGAATCACACTCTGGAGACACTCGGACGATAGTAGCCTACAAAAGTTAAGTTAAGTTACACACTCAGTCACTGCTGCCGGACGTTGGCTCGTCGATTACTTAATTCAACTATAACACGCGCAATAGCCTACCCAAATGCAACTTACCTACAGTTCCCAAAGCGGCCGGCCGCACGCAATGGATACCTACTGCCTACGTCCCGGCACGACAGCTTGTAGACAGTTCAGCAGCCCCTGCCCCACCCCAGCGCTTAGCGCACAAGTCTACACTATTGTCCAAGTGTTGTTATTTCAAGAAAGCAAACTGTCACTGTCCGCCGGCCGCTGTCGTGACATCTTTCATTAACACTAGTATTGTTTTAACAAGTGAGGAGTCCGTTGATAGTTTCCTTAAGGGTGAAGTAGCCTGCTCTTTAGGCTAGCGTTGCCTCCTCCAGCCAACCATTCGGCGCACAGTGTTCAGACTGTAGCAGGATGATAGGCTAATGATGATGGTCAGGGCGCACATCAGTGCTTGGGTTGTCTATACTTTTATCTGGAATACTGTCGCCGATCAGATAGAAATGACCCTGTTATGAACCCGAGTTTAGTAGATATCGCGCAGTGAACGAGGCAGCCTGCAAACAGTTTGAAGCGCAATGTGGCTGTAACACGTTAGAAAGTAGCCAAACTCTGTTACTTGTTATGAGCGTAATGGTGGGGTGGCGTCCGGCCAATGTCATATCCTAAGCGTATCGCTCGGTGCGTAATTCCAAGAGCAGTATAATGAAAAGGAAGAAAAGGAAGATGATGGGCTAGACCCGAAATGTTTGTCCCCTGTCTGTCGGTTTTATTTACTTTTTTCGGCTTTGTTTACAGTTACAGTAGTTTTTGATTCTGCATTCAGCTCCAGTGTGCGACTCCTTTCTTTCTTTTTAAATTATGAGCGTTCCACGAACTATCTTTCTTTGTGCACGCTATAAAATGGCAATAAACCTGTTACTATAAACTACTGGTTAACTTTGTATGCTTTCTAATGTTGGTAAAGGCGGGATAAGCGGGATAATGTATTGTCCACACGTGACTACGGAAAATATATTTCCTTCCAAGCGGAATAACAGCACTCCGCCTTCGGCATCGGGGGTGTTATTCGCCCATAGGAAAATATTTTCTTATAG
>NC_085865.1:40280115-40282615 GCF_034702125.1 Engraulis encrasicolus
CAACCCCTTTACCTGTCCTCTGCCAGTGTTAAAAGGACACTGGCCACCATCAACCCACGCAAAGCAGCTGGCCCAGACAACATACCAGGCCGAGTGTTGAAGGATTGTGCAGAAGAGCTGAAGGATGTCTTCACAGACATCTTTAACATCTCTCTGGAGCAAGCAGTCATCCCATCACTTTTCAAAGCTGCTACCATCATACCTGTGCCGAAGAAATCATCACCATCATGCTTCAATGACTACCGTCCTGTAGCACTGACGCCCATAATCATGAAGTGCTTCGAACGGCTAGTCCTGTCACACATCAAAGCCACCCTACCCCCCACCCTAGACCCCTACCAATTCGCATACCGAGCCAAGCGATCCACGGAGGATGCAATTTGCTCTGCCCTCCATCCAGCCCTCACCCACTTGGACAATAAAGACTCATATGTGAGAATGCTGTTCATTGACTTCAGTTCAGCATTCAATACCATAATACCACAACAACTCATCAGTAAACTGGACAAACTAGGTTTCAGCACCTCCCTCTGCAACTGGCTGCTGGACTTCCTGATGCAAAGACCACAAGCAGTACGGGTAGAGAACAACACCTCAAGCACCCTGACCCTGAGCACGGGGGCTCCGCAAGGTTGTGTTCTCAGCCCCCTGCTGTTCACGCTGCTGACACACGACTGCACAACGACCCACAGCACTAACCATCTAGTGAAGTTTGCGGATGACACAACACTGGTGGGCCTCATCACCAAGGGCGATGAGACTCACTACAGAGAAGAAGTAGACCTGCTGGCCAGATGGTGCAAAGACAACAACCTCCTGCTGAATGTCAACAAGACCAAGGAGATTGTTGTCAACTTCCAAAGGGTCCAAAAACAACTGCCACCACTGACCATCGACGGCGATGCTGTGGAGAGAGTGAGCAGCACCAAGTTCCTTGGAGTGCACATCAGCGACGACCTCTCTTGGACCACCAACACTACATCACTGGCGAAGAAGGCCCATCAGCGTCTCTACTTCCTGCGCAAACTAAAGAAGGCAAGTGCTACACCCTCCATCATGACAACATTCTACAGAGGAACCATAGAGAGCGCCGTGTCCAACTGCATCACAGTGTAGGGAGGAAGCTGCACGGAGAAAAACAGGAAGACACTCCAGCGTGTTGTGAACACAGCGAAGAAGATCATTGGAGTACCACTCCCCTCCCTGCAGGACATTTACACCACACGCCTAACCCGGAAAGCACTGATGATCATCAAAGACACAAGCCACCCTGCACACAAACTGTTCAGCCTCCTGCCCTCTGGAAAGAGGTACAGGCGCCTCCGTTCCCGTACCACCAGGCTGGCGAGCAGCACAATGCACCAAGCGATCAAGATGCACTCAACCCACTCTCCCTCCACTGTCAGCCTCTAGCCAGCAAGGCCACTGACAACCCCCCCCCCCCCCCCCCCATCCCCCACCACCATATCTGCGACTGAACATTCCACCTGCACTACTATACTTGTGACTGAACTTTCAACCTGCACTAACTCAAAACATGCACACACACACACACACACACACACACACACACACACACACACACACACACACACACACACACACACACACACACACACACACACACACAAGCACACTGCACTTTCTGCACTAAACCCAAACATACACACACTGACACACACTGACACACACACACACACACACAGACACACGAACACACACACAGACGCACACCGCACCTTCTACCTGCACTAAACACATACACACACACACACACACACACACACACACACACACACACACACACACACACACACACACACACACACACACACACACACACACACACACACACACACACACACACACACACACTGCTGCTGGTGTACTTGACAGACCTTTTTAATATTTATTTTTCTTCAAAATGCTACTATTACCATGTCAGAACGCTATAAAGGACTTTTTTAGGAAAAGCACAAAAGCACAACAATACCTCTTAATGTATGTCCTCTACAAGTCTTCTGTTGTCCAGTCTTGCACTTTAAATGTCTGTATGAGCACTGTCTATGTCCATACTGTCTTAAGTCCATGTATAAGTACTGTCTATGTCTATACTGTCTATGTCCTTACCTAGATTAGTCTGTCTGTATGGGAAAGCAAGAAATGTAATTTCAAATTCTTTGTATGACCAGTGCATGTAAAGAAATTGACAATAAAACCTACTTGACTTGACTTGACTTATCTAAAATGTTACAATGGTGGTATGAAAGAGGTTTTTAATCTAAAATTTTAAGTGCTTTTTTAAATAAACTCTCCACTGGTTTAAGAGTAGTGGATCCCACCATGGTCAAGCTAGTAATGCCATAGCTTAGGTGAGAAAATATCATTGCATGCAAGTATGTCAGAGCAGCACTATTTGACATAGCACCTCTTATGTGCCTGAAGTTGTAGAGATTACATTTTTTTTTTTTTATCATTTTTATATGTTTTTTAAAAGAAA
>NC_085865.1:40292615-40395115 GCF_034702125.1 Engraulis encrasicolus
AGAGAGGAGATGAGAATGCAATGCTGTCAGTGCCATATTGTTCGGAGGAGCACAGCCAAACTACACTAAGCTGAGCTGCAGATATAACAAAAAGCCTAATGCCACCCAATAGAGCTCTGCTCTTAACTCGGAATGCTGGCCCATCATTTCAGATATTTCTTAAGTGGAAGGATTCTGTGGAGGAGAGAGAGAGAGAGAGAGAGGCAGACAGAGAGAGAGAGAGAGAGAGAGAGAGAGAGAGAGAGAGAGAGAGTGTGTGTGTTTGTGTGTGTGCGTGCTTACGTGCGTGCGTGTGTGTGTGTGTGTGCGTGTGTGCGCGTGCGTGCGCACATGATACCGCTCTCATACACACACCATCAGTTCATTCATCTACCTGTCTCAGGTGCTACTTGTGGCCTCAGAGAATGTATGCATTGTATGAAACATGTTGAGTTGCTCTTTCAGAATACATCAGAATTTCCTTCTCCTTTTCTCTTCGAGAGACACTCTCTATCTGTCCACAAGGGGGAGCTTTAGCCCAAAGGTGGCCAGAACCGTCTCCAGGCTTTGAGAGTAGCCTTGAAGGATAACGAAAAGAACAGGGAAAAAATGCCTGGGCAGCTCCACAAGCTGCAAGAATAATATGGAGAATGGTATATTACTAAGGTTATCAACCGTCCCTTGAAATACGGAACCGTCCCGTATTTAGAAATAAAAGTAGGGCTACAGTTCCGTGTTGAAACGAGACACAGTTTGTTTATAAGGCAGGAAACTGCATCTAAGAGATACATTTTTCTGGGGGAGGACCCCCGGACCCCCACAACTATAAATTGTCCTGTTTTTTTCCCACAGACAGTTGGCAATCCTATATGTCTCTCTCTTTTAGAGGGTAGAGACAGACAGATAGACAGAGCAGGAGAGAGACAGTAAGGTAAGTTTTACATGTTTTTTTGCAATTGCCTTCAGGGGGTAATCAAATTAAACTACAAAAGTCAATGAGATTCAGCAGCTAAAGAGGGCTAATGTTTGAGGTTTAGAACCGGTAGATGGATAATCTTTCGGTGAGTTGCAAGCTCTGAGTCTTATGCAAGTTGCTGAGTCTTATGCAAGCTTCTGTCCCTGAATTGCTGCCCATTGACAAATGTTTTTCACCGAATATTTACCACCACCATCACATTCTAAGTATTAATTATGACTGGGAAAATTGCAGTTTGTGTCTGTACAGAAACACAGTACCAGTACCAAACTATAGACTAACACAACGGTAAGTTAATTCTGTTATAGCATTCATGGATTTTAGCAAGATAATTCGCTGATCATTTTCAAACAATGCATAATGTTTATTCTGGTGTCACAAATTTCTTGTGTTTAGCTGGACTTTCCTAGTAGGAGTGACCACCTACTGTACCTACTTTTCTGAATAAAAGATTAAGACGGGATGACAACATGGAGGACAATCAGTCTTGTGGTGTGAACATTTTTTTAATTTTAAAGGTGCACTGTGTAATAATTCTAATAGTTTATTTCCAGAATTCATGCTGCCCACTCACAAATGTTACCTTTGTCATGAATATTTACTGCCACCATCAAATTAAAGTATACAGTATATTATGACGGGGAAAATTGCACTTTCCATACATGAACAGGGGGATCATCTCCATTGTCTGCCATTTTGCATTTCCATAAATTGACATGTTTAGCTGCAAAACTTATCTACTTTGTTTAAACTAGTGAATATTAGTTTGTTATACTTTATAGTTTGTTATAAATATTCATGAAAAGATCGAATGGCAAGATAAACAAATTTGCTTTAGATGGCGTAAAGCATGTGTGGTGGTAAACAAGTGAGTTTTACACAAAAAGTGCATCATCTGGCTAGTCAAGCATGGTAGTGGGACTGACATGGTTTGGCGATGTATGGATGCCGTCAACATTGGAAATCTGAATTACACCTAAAGAAGCATGCGTGTCAACATGCACTGTGACTACAGAAGCAGATCATGATACTCTCCATAGGATTTCATTCAAAACTCACACCCATCTATTTTAGCCAGGTGCAGACTCAAAATGTACAATTTCAATGTACTGAAAGGTTGAAACACACACAGATGACCTCCCTTTTAATCCCTTTTCATTTCGAAATGAAAAAATGAATGTAGTTGCTGCCAAAGGTGGTTCTACAAAGTATTAAGCAAAGGCTGTGAATACTTTTGTAAAAATGATTTCTTTGTTTTTTATTTTTTATAAATTTTCAAAACTGTCAAGACAACTTGTTTTTCACATGGTCATAATGGAATACTTTGTGTAGGATTTTGACAACAGAGATTCATTTGTAGCATTTGGAATAAGGCTGTAAGATAATAAAATGTGAAAAAAGTGAAGCGCTGTGAATACTTTCCGGATTGACTGTATGTGTATGTGATATCTGTTACATGTTTTTGTATGTCCTGTCCTCTTCCATCAAGGACCATGTTGGAAATAAGTGTTTTTCGCTTTTACATGCTATCTCTTGGATACCTTTTTGTCTTTCTATATCCATAAATAAACCCAACCCAACCAGCCCAATTTACCGGGGGGGGGGGGCTGGTGCGTAGGGGGGGAGGGCCATGATGAAAAAAATGAGGTGGAGGGGAGGGCCATGGCAAAAAAATCGGAGTTAGGGGGAGGGCCATGGAAAAAAAACCGAATTTATTTATTTATTTATTATTTTTGTTTTAAATAATAATAAAAAATGCAATACTTCTCTGAAACACATCGCTTTGCGATGCAAGGTCCCGGCCGCATACTTTAGCACTGAAGCGTGTAGCCTATCTGTAGTCATCCCTAGGCATACCTAGGGATTCGTGTAGGCATACCGAATTATGTGTTAGCCTAGGCTAAATATTATTTTTGGTGCTTTTGTGTGGAAAAGACCTTGTGCCATAACGGTGACCGCGATTTCCTCGGGTTAGGCTACTGCTGGAACGACATCGCAAAGTTGGTCCTGGATCAACATCTGGTTTGAGTGGTTATCTATGTCAGATTTCGCGCCAGTAACGTCTTCTGTAGCCTATGGATTAAGATCAGTTATGCAGAAGTGCCACGCTGTTACACAATACAATTATTCACTGACAGGTTAAGTTTAGGAATATGTTTTGGTAAAGGCATAATTTGGCATGTTGTTAGGTTGGTGCACACATTTTCACTGACAGGAATTAGTTTTGGTTTAGGCACAGTTCCACATAGCCACTGTAATAGCCTACCAAGTTGTAGCGCCCCCTACAGTACACCATGTAGCGGCAGCGCCCCCTACAGTAACTTAGACTACGCCACCCCTTGATTAACACCCTTAGAGCAAGAGGAACTCTGTCAGAAATCCACACGACAAGGTTGTTTAGAAAAGTATAAAAATACACGTTTTTATTAAGTTATACAATAAAAAGACTCTTGGAAGTGTTGCAGAAGGGAAAGAAAATAAACAAACAAATACATGGGGGGGGGAACCCCAAGTACCCAGGCGGCACCCAGCCCACTCAGCAGTACGGCGACAGACTAGAGCTCAGTCTCATTACACACGTGACGGGAAACAAACCCCTTAAGGCAGACCACAAATAATTCAGAATATTCAAGCACTGCACCCTTTTTTACACACGAGAGGGGAAACAACCCTTATGGTAAGACACGGTCAGAGTCATATACACTGCAACCTTAAGTTTACAATTAAACACACTTGACCACTCAGGGTTCACTATTTCACTCTACTACTGGTGACTGGTAATACGAAGACTATGCCCTAAGACCGCCACCGCTAGTAGGCCTACCCAATAGGGCTGGGTGCGGACCGGGAGTTGAAGGGGGTCTGGATGTGGGGACCAAACAAATAAGACAAACAAAAAAGTAAACAAGAAAGTAAATGAGTCCCCCTCAGCCTGTGGCTCACTATACACTTAGTCACCTGTCCCTCTGGCCAACAGGACAGAGGGGGATAAACAGAAACAAAACTAACCGGGTCAGACTCAGCCAACCAGCAGGCAGCAGCTAGCACATCCACACAACTCATGCACTCAAAAGAACTAAAAAGAGAACAGCAGCTGAACTGCGCAGCATATGGATCTGAATCAGGAATGAAAAAGAAGAAAAACAAAAGAAAAATACAAACACCATTACCACACAGATATGATACTTTCATTCCCTGTTTAAAACACAAGGTTGTACAACATTGTCAATAAAACTCCACTATGAAGTTGACTAATCAGAATTAGTTAACAATCAACGTCTACAAAATTACCACTATCTCCCCGGAGATAGTGACAGGCAATGAGAACAAGAGGGTTATCAGAATATAACACTTTTGCGTAAGTTATAACATACCTGTGGCTATCTTTTGCTACACACAGACAAGCGTTGGGGTGGGTCCACAGGCAACCCCGCTACTCAGACAGGCACTGGTTAAGCAAAGAGAGAGAGAGAGAGAGAGAGAGAGAGAGAGAGAGAGAGAGAGAGAGGGAGAGAGAGGAGAGAGAGAGAGAGAGAGAGAGAGAGAGAGAGAGAGAGAGAGAGAGAACGCAAGAGAGCGATCATTACACTGCTGAGCGTTTACGCTTACAAACATGGAGACATGGCAGCAACCAAAACGGTAGCATACCTGGATGCACATCATACGGATGCCTAGGCAGTCGTGCCTCATCAACAGTCGCACGCTCAGCCAGACGCTGTACCAAGGCAGCAGATAACGCTGCGAGCACAAGGCAAAAGGCTCCTGGCTATTTCCCCCTAAACCAAACAGTAGAATTTAGTGTTCAGCAAAAGTACCATCACAGATTAACCCCGATAAAGTAAAATAAAACCGCTGCATACCTTAGGGTGAAACAAACGCCAACGCCGCCAGCCACACAGCTCCCAGCTAACACCGGAGAAATGCTACCTGCCTAAGGACCCCAGGTGCCCATATAGATGCCAGCGCCTAATGAACCAATCACGTTTGCGCTAAGGCCAACACATACACAGGAGGGGGTTGGAAGACAACCATTTAAAAAGGAAAATGAATTACAGAACTACTCTGCCTTCAGTCCTACACGCTACATTCACCCCCTCCAATTGAATCGGCGACCCGACGATCACAAGCTTACTCTTCCTCCCGGTTGCCCTCCCCTTGGTGGTCGTCCTCTCCACTGGCTATGACGCTGCTCTGTGGAAGACGGTGGGGATTGGTATGCCGCAAAGGCAAGGGTGCATCCTCCAGTGAAACTGGCACGTCATCTGGGGGCGGGGCTTGTGCTTGGTCCGTTCCAGCACCAGGCATTGGTTCGTGGACTCTCAGATCGTCGGCCAGGGCTTCTCCTTTTCCGGGGGCCGGGAGGGAGTGCTCTGGGCCCCCCCCTTCACGGTACAGAACCACTGCGCCATCAGTTGGGTCTGTCTCTGTAGGAGAAGGCCTCCTCCCCATTCGCTGTCCTTTGGACTGCGCCACTGGGTGAGCGTGCCCATCTGTCTCTGGCTGCCACCCATCTGGCACGGCCCTTAACTCGGTCCGATGGACCTGGCGGCAGGACCCCCCCCCCAAGGGAGCCACAGTGTAGACAGTACCGGCACTGTGAAGTACCTGGAACGTGTTGGCAAGCCAATGGTCTTGGATCTTGTTCCGACCCTGGGCATGATTACGCAAAAGTACCAGCTGGCCCTCTCTGAATCCAGAGTCATTCACTCGATCGTTGTGGCCCTGATTCCGCCTTCGTGCCTGGTCAGCAGCCCGTTGTCTGACATGTTCCTGGGTCATATGTACGCTCTGTTGGTGTTTTCGGATCCACTCCTCCAGGCCCTCGTGCTCATGAGGTGTACTGTTGGTGCCGAGGAGGAAGTCTACTGGCAGCCTGGGGTGCTGGCCAAACATCAGAAAGTATGGTGAGTGACCAGTGGTCTGGTGTGGGGTGGTGTTGTAAGCGTAGGTGAGCTGGGGCAGGTGCTGGGGCCACCGGCGCTTCTCGGCCACTGGTAATGTGCGTAGGAGGTCATGTAGCGTCCTGTTGAACCTTTCACACTGACCATTTCCTTGTGGATGGTAAGGAGTTGTCCTGCTTTTCTGGATTCCGTACATTTGGCAGAGCTGTTTAATCACAAGGCTCTCAAAGTTCCTCCCTTGGTCAGAATGTATCCGTGCTGGCGGGCCAAATCTATAGAACCATTGCTGCACCAGGGTACGGGCTACAGTGGTCGCTTTCTGATCATGGGTCGGGATGGCCTGGGTGTATTTTGTGAAGACGTCAGTAAGGACCAGCACACTCTCCCTCCCATCACTTGCAGGGTCCAGGGAAGTGAAGTCCATGGCTAGGATTTCATTTGGCCTACTCGCTTGTAGTGTGCCCCAGTAAGCCCGCACCTTTGGTAGCACTCCCTTCCCCAGCACGCACCTCTTGCACTTCCGACACCATTCCTCCACATCTTGAAACATGTTCGGCCAAAAGCAGCGGGCTCGCAGGAGTTCAAAGGTCCTTTCTGCTCCTTGGTGGCCCTGGTCGTCATGCACACTTCGCAGCACTTCGTCCTTCAGGCATTGGGGCAGCAGCAGTTGTGGCACCTCTGGACCACCACTCACGATTTGAACAAGGCGGTACAGCACCCCTTCACGCTCCACCAGCCGGTCCCACTCACGGAGAAGACGCCGGCTGGCTTGTGGCATCAACCCACGTTCTTCAGTGCGCGGCCACTGTCCCCTTTGAAAGTGCAACCGGACAGGCCCAATGACAGGGTCAGTCTCCTGCAGGCCCTGGAGATCTTGAGGCATGCGCTCTGGCAAGGCAGTAACCTCTTCACAGTGAGCCCCCAGAGCCAAAGGCTGGCACCTCGCAACCAAGGGACCCAGTTCCGGTACCGCTGTGCCAAAGGTGAACCGCTCCAAGTACTGCCTGGACAGGCCATCTGCATTCTGATTAGTCCGGCCGGGGCGGTACTTGATAACAAAGTTGAAGGAGGCAAGTTGTGAGGGCCATCGTTGTTCGAGTGCACCGAGCTTTGCCGTCTGCAGATGGCTCAGTGGGTTGTTATCAGTTAAGATGGTAAACTGGTGCCCGAGCAGGTACTCTCGGAACTTCTCTGTAACGGCCCACTTTACTGCCAGGAGTTCCAACTTCATGGAGCTGTAATTCTCCATGTTCTTCTCAGTTGGCTTGAGTCCACGGCTGGCAAATGCCACTGGCCGGACCTTTCCCCCATGTTCTTGAGACAAGATGGCCCCAAGCCCACCATGGCTGGCATCCACCTCCAATATGAAGGGCTTCTGGAAGTCGGCATAGGCCAACACAGGGGCAGAGGTGAGTTTCTTCTTCAGGACCTCAAACGCATGCTCGCAAGAGTCATCCCACGCCGTGCCCAGGGGTAGGGGTGGAGTCTTCCCCTTCCGCCGGGGCCCACTGAGCTTTCCCACCAGTTGGTGTAGAGGGGCGGCAATCTTGGCAAATCCCTCCACGAAACGACGATAATAACTCGCAAAGCCCAGGAAGGACCGGAGCTCTGCAAGATGGCCTGGACGCCTCCACTCCCTCACTACTTCAATTTTAGACGGATCGGTGGATACCCCCTCAGCAGAGACAACGTGCCCCAGGTAGCTCACCTCACGCTGAAAGAATTTGCACTTTGACAGCTTAGCCTTCAGTCCTTGCTCGTCCAGCCTCCGGAACACCTCTTCCAGCCGCTCAAGGTGTTGTTCGACCGAGGAGGAAAAAATGATGACATCATCAAGATACAGGAGAACAGATTGGTATCGGCAATCCCCGAATATACGCTCCATGAGGCGCTGAAAGGTACTGGGTGCGTTGCAGAGGCCAAATGCCATCCTGTTAAACTCAAAAAGGCCAAACGGGGTGCAGAAGGCCGTTTTAAACTTGTCCTTCTCTGCCACTGGGACTTGATGGTACCCACTTGCAAGGTCTAAAGTGGAAAACCACCTGGCCCCTGACAACGCATCCAGTGACTCCTCTATCCTGGGGAGGGGGTAGGCATCACGGCGAGTCTTGGAGTTTAACTGGCGATAATCAACGCAAAGCCTGAGACTGCCGTCCTTCTTGGTTACGAGGACAATGGGGGAGGAGTAGGGGCTGGAGCTCTCCCTAATTACCTGGCTGTCAAGGAGTTGTTGAATATGCGCCTTTACCATCTCGTACTGGGAGGGTGGGATGCGTCGGTATGGTTGACGAACAGGGGCCTCATCTAACAAGGGGATTTCGTGAGTGATCAGTGTGGTACAGCCTAGATCTGCCTCGCTCTGAGAGAATATACTGCCATACTTGTGGAGGAGGGACTGGGCTTGGGTGGCCTGCTGCTGAGTAAGACCAACAAAATCTTGCACATGGTCAGGGGTGGACACTGGTGGGGACACTTCTTGAGCGGACACATACGCGTAACATTTCTCCCAGGATGGCTCTACTGTGATGGGTGTACTTCGGACCGGAGTCGTCGCCACAGCCTGCACTGTGCCAATGACACGACGTGGGGGGAGCCACACTTCAGCCTGATTCACGTTCACCACGGGTGCATACAGGAGCCCCTTCCGGGCGCAGACGAGGGTGGGTGACATCAGGAGACCCTCCGGCAACTGCTCCTCTTCAAAACTGGGTGGCTCCAGCAGGAAATCGGCGGTCTCCAGGTGGGGGCATGAGACTGGGACCATGGTGAGGGCACCTGCCTTGAGGCAGATGGATGCCGTCCCTTGGACTTTGACCCTAAAGGGCTTGGTGGCGTTGACGACAGCCTTGATCCTCTCACATTGCTTCAAAGCTTGTCGAGCCGCCGGGCCTGCCGATTCAATCAGGGGGGAATGAAAGAGCTGAGAGCCTAACTTTTCAAAAAGGGCCTGATAACATTCCCCCAGTACATTCATACCTAAAATCCCTGGTATGGCTGCCTTGCGGTAGATAGACGCGGCATCCTCTGGGTCTTTGACTATCAGGACCCCCCTCCCAGAAATACATTGCCCCAGCACCACTATCTCCATCTCCACATAGCCACTATACGGTATGTCAAGCCCGTTTGCGGCCTTGAGGCCAAGCCAATTACACTCTTTCCTCTGTAGATGTGCGAAATGTTCATTAAAATAACTCTCAGTAATGGTAGTAACCATGGAGCCAGTATCCACAAGACAAGGGACAACTACCCCCCCCATACTGACATTCAAAACAGGACATTTCCCCACTAACTGGCTACGAGGGGGCAAACAGACAGAGCCAGATGCATTTCCCCCCAGTGTATGGCTCTGTACACTGGGCGTCACTAGTTTCCCGGCAAACCAGTGGTGCTAACGGACGGAGCTGGGGGCTGTGTGGCGGTAGAATCAGCAGACGGCTGATGGGTGGACCTACCAGCTAGGGGGCGAGAGGTCGGACAATAACGAGCTATGTGGCCCGGTTGTCCACATTTAATACAGATTGGTCGCCCATCGGGTGTCCGCCTAAAACGACCCTCCCTGTATGGCTGGGAGGTGGGAGTTTGCGTAGGTGGCTGCCCCAAATGTTTCATTAGCAGATCTAGCTGGACTTGTTGTTTTAACACCAAATCCTTCAACTCAGCCAGCTCCGAGGTTTGAGTGAGGGTGGCCTCACATTGAGATGTGTATTGGGCCTCACTGTTACGCACCACAGTGCGATGGCCACGATCACGCCCCGTCTGACCTTCCTCCACCCACCTAATGGCTTCCCGCCGCACATCCAAAATAGTCCAGCTAGTGTTAGCCCGTACCTGCTGTTTAAGCTCTCTTCGCAGAGTAGGGTCATGGACATTTTCACAGAATTGGTCCCGTAAAACTAAATCAGGATTAGTAATACAGTCAGCCTTTGACATTTTGATTTTCTCCATCAACTCCATTAGGGCATGTGAGAATTCAAACAAGGACTCGGTTTCTTTTTGCTTCCTATCGAAAAAACGCTGTTGCCATAATACATAAGATTTAGCACATCCAAAAACCTCTTTCAAGATTTTAACAATTTCAACAGGGTTTTCCCTAGTTGCAGTGGATCGATATTTGATTTCATTTCTGGCTTCACCTTCAAGGTGGTCATACAAAAACAAAGCTTTTTCATGACTGGACATGTGTCTTGCCCGAATGCAGCTCTCTGCTTCCTCGACCCATTCTTCCACGGATAAAGAGCCAGATGCAGGAGTACCAGAAAATTTCGAACACCGTCTCTCTCTGGGTATGTACAATATCTGGTCACGCTGCCCAGATTGAGCACCATCACTGCGCTGCCCAGATTGAGAACCATCACCTCTAGCATTTGACAGTCTTTGATTTTCTGCTTCCAGTTGCTCCAGGCGTTCACGTAGCTCCTGGACCTCAGACATCTTCTCGTCAGCTGCTGTTCTCTACACTCACACACACAAACACCCACACACTGCTGCGCCAAAAACAAAACAAACCAAAAAAAAAAGAAATCCTAATGCAACACTTCAATGGAATCGTCCTGCCTGACTACGCCAAAGTTGTAGCGCCCCCTACAGTACACCATGTAGCGGCAGCGCCCCCTACAGTAACTTAGACTACGCCACCCCTTGATTAACACCCTTAGAGCAAGAGGAACTCTGTCAGAAATCCACACGACAAGGTTGTTTAGAAAAGTATAAAAATACACGTTTTTATTAAGTTATACAATAAAAAAGACTCTTGGAAGTGTTGCAGAAGGGAAAGAAAATAAACAAACAAATACATGGGGGGGGAACCACAAGTACCCAGGCGGCACCCAGCCCACTCAGCAGTACGGCGACAGACTAGAGCTCAGTCTCATTACACACGTGACGGGAAACAAACCCCTTAAGGCAGACTACAAATAATTCAGAATATTCCAGCACTGCACCCTTTTTTACACACGAGAGGGGAAACCACCCTTATGGTAAGACACAGTCAGAGTCATACACTGCAACCTTAAGTTTACAATTAAACACTCTTGATCACTCAGGGTTCACTATTTCACTCTACTACTGGTGACTGGTAACACGGAGACTATGCCCTAAGCCCGCCACCGCTAGTAGGCCTACCCAATAGGGCTGGGTGCGGACCGGGAGTTGAAGGGGGGTTGGATGTGGGGACCAAACAAATAAGACAAACAAAAGAGTAAACAAGAAAATAAATGAGTCCCCCTCAGCCTGTGGCTCACTATACACTTAGTCACCTGTCCCTCTGGCCAACAGGACAGAGGGGGATAAACAAAAAACAAAACTAACCGGGTCAGACTCAGCCAACCAGCAGGCAGCAGCTAGCAGTACACATCCACACAACTCATGCACTCAAAAGAACTAAAAAGAGAACAGCAGCTGCACTGCGCAGCATATGGATCTGAATCAGGAATGAAAAAGAAGAAAAACAAAAGAAAAATACAAACACCATTACCACACAGATATGATACTTTCATTCCCTGTTTAAAACACAAGGTTGTACAACATTGTCAATAAAACTCCACTATGAAGTTGACTAATCAGAATTAGTTAACAATCAACGTCTACAAAATTACCACTATCTCCCCGGAGATAGTGACAGGCAATGAGAACAAGAGGGTTATCAGAATATAACACTTTTGCGTAAGTTATAACATACCTGTGGCTATCTTTTGCTACACACAGACAAGCGTTGGGGTGGGTCCACAGGCAACCCCGCTACTCAGACAGGCACTGGTTAAGCAAAGAGAGAGAGAGAGAGAGAGAGAGAGAGAGAGAGAGAGAGAGAGAGAGAGAGAGAGAGAGAGAGAGAGAGAGAGAGAGAGAGAGAGAGAGAGAACGCAAGAGAGCGATCATTACACTGCTGAGCGTTTACGCTTACAAACATGGAGACATGGCAGCAACCAAAACGGTAGCATACCTGGATGCACATCATACGGATGCCTAGGCAGTCGTGCCTCATCAACAGTCGCACGCTCAGCCAGACGCTGTACCAAGGCAGCAGATAACGCTGCGAGCACAAGGCAAGAGGCTCCTGGCTATTTCCCCCTAAACCAAACAGTAGAATTTAGTGCTCAGCAAAAGTACCATCACAGATTAACCCCGATAAAGTAAAATAAAACCGCTGCATACCTTAGGGTGAAACAAACGCCAACGCCGCCAGCCACACAGCTCCCAGCTAACACCGGAGAAATGCTACCTGCCTAAGGACCCCAGGTGCCCATATAGATGCCAGCGCCTAATGAACCAATCACGTTTGCGCTAAGGCCAACACATACACAGGAGGGGGTTGGAAGACAACCATTTAAAAAGGAAAATGAATTACAGAACTACTCTGCCTTCAGTCCTACACGCTACATAGCCATAACCAGAGCCGTATACCACCGTGACGGCACTTGGCATGCCCGTTAATTTTTGGAATCAGACCTAGAATAGGCTAACATACCAGATGTTGATCCAGGGCCAACTTTGCGATGTCGTTCCAGGAACAACAGTAACCCAACGAAATCGCAGTCACCGTGCCCAACGCAGGGCGCCCCTCCAGTGTTTCGCTCGCTATCATACTCGACTTCAACATTTGGTGATGTGTCAGTGCATCGCAAGGCACAGAGAGATGTGCACGAACAAGCCTACTAACTTTGGACAGAGCTTCGAGGCGGCTCAACTTCGGAATCTCGAAGTGAAATGTAGCCTATTTTCTTCCAACCGGCATCAGCTGTCAAACTGGAGCGCGCCACCCTAAAAATGCAGCGGTTTGTTTAATTGTTCATCGGTGTCCACAAGAATGTTTACTTTTGGGAAAATAAAAACACGTTTTGAAATAGTATAAGCTAGAGCGACTGTTTGGAGCCATACGCCTACTTCAACCCTGTAATCCCACCAACTCGAGTCATCCTGCACGTGAGGTCTAGGACCCACATGATTGACAACCTAGAGTCTAGGTTGTCAATCATGCGGGCAGAGCGAGAGAGAAGAGGGGGTGGGGGGTTCACTTCGAGATTCCGCAGTTGAGCAGCCGCCTCGAATCTCTCGGTCCAAAGTTGAACAGAACAGTTAATAGGCTACACTGTTCGTGCACATCTCTCTGTCACAATTGCCATGCACTGACATGACCAAATGTTTAAGTCGACAAGGATAGCGAAACAGAGCTGGAGGGCGCCCTGCGTCGGGGTCAAATGGCGCAAGGTCTTCTCACACAAGAGCACCAAAAAATATTTAGCATTTAAATTTTTGTACCTGTAGGGGGAGGGCCATGGGAAAACAAAATTGAAGTGGGGGGAGGGCCATGGGGAAAAAATTGAGGTGGGGGGGAGGGCCATGATTTTTTTTTTTCCAGCGCACCAGCCCCCCAACCCCCAGTAAATAACGTACAGTCCCTAACTCATTTCCACTACACTTTTTTGCTTTCTATCGTACATGACCTCAAAATGCTCTAGGCCTACCTGTTTCAGTTCTATAATTGTACTGTACAGTATAGTACAGTAGTATACAGTACGGTGCAGTACAGTATAGTACAGTACAGTTGCATACAGTACGGTGCAGTATAGCAAAGTACAGTACAGTAGCATACAGTATAGTACAGTACAGTATTTCACATTACAGTACAGTACAGTATAATAGAGTATAGTACAGTACAGTAGCATACAGTATAGTACAGTACAGTACAGTACGGTATTTCACATTACAGTACAGTATACTAGAGTATAGTACAGTACAGTCAGTATAGTACTGGGTCGTAAGGAAGCAACATTCTAAATTTCACGCTGTTTTCAGCTCCGTAACGGTAATGGCCTTTTTCTTGAAAATGGCAGCCATCTTGAATATTCATGACAACTTTTAAATTATCCATAAGACATTTACCAAGTAGTATGAATGGTAAATATGTCTAAAATGTCATATTATATCCATTACTCGTAAGAAAACTGTTGTTGCTGGTGGCCATTTTGAAAAATGGCTGATATGGCCACCATGTTGAAAATTCACGATGGCTCCATATCCAGTTCTTTTTAGAATGCCTTTGGCTACATGTGTATCCATTTTCATGCTTGTATCACAAACTGAACGATTGTTTTGGTTAGCCTCTGCACTAATTGGTATGACTTTGGGTAGGGGAATGTTTTAATTGTTATTGCTTGAGAAGGAGAGATCAGATTTTATGATGAACCCATGATGAACATTTATCTGTTGAGCTACCGTTTGCAACTGTGATTCCCAGTGCAAGGAGTGTGCATGAGAGGGAATTTTTTTCTGATAATCTTTAAGTCACTCAATGGCCTAGCCCTAAATATATTGCAGACAGGCTACAGTAATACCATCCAAGTAGTCTTAGGTATGCATAGTCTTCTTCTCTACTGGTTGTGCCTAGGATAAAATCTAGACAATGTGATGGCATTTAGCCATTATACTGCCAAATGATGGAACAAGCTTCATGTTCAAATTAGAACTGTCCCAACACTATCATTTTTTCAATAGACTTTTTTTAAAAGCTTCATTTTTATCTGGCTTTGTATCTGCCCTCCATAGGCCTAATACTTCATATAGCCTACTTTCGACTTCCTATAACATTTTTCCTCTCTCTTTCTTTCTCTAAACCATGTTTAATCTTGAGGAGTGTCTTCAACAATTCCTCGTTGAGAAACCAAAGAGACTGTCCGTTCCCTGTACTACCCTGAGAAGTCCTGCAAGTCAGAGCGCTCGGTGCACAGAGGAAGAAACACAAGAGTTGTAGCAACAAAAGGGTTTATTCCATTATGCACACAGATAAGAGGGAGCGCCTCTTATTTATAGATACAGACACAGACCTGCCCTGTGCATGCAAGCAACAGGTGTGACCTCGATAACACATTATATTCTCAATCATATAGAAATAACTATGACAACCAATAGGGTGTAATAGCAGGTGTAGTAGGGTGTAGGCCTAGTACCAAACACAAGGATTAGGCCTACCTATTCAGGTAATGTAAGTTAGATTTAGTGGGGGAAAACGTGATGTCTTGTTGGTAGTCCTTCATTGAGTGAGCTGTTATTTAAAATTGAAAAAGCCTTTTTAAAACAAATTCTCAGATCTGAAATAGAAATGGAACGCTTGCCGCTCACGTCAGCCTACCACTGGGGGCCAGGCCCCCCTAAAGATCAGAAGCTAAAATCGCCTCTGTCAAGAAGCATGCTATGTCAATCATCCAATTATTCTATTTACAGACATTAAGTCACAGCATGGCGTCCATGGCAGCTGCAAACACCAACTTCTCCCTTGAGCTCTACAAGAAAATCGCGGCGAGCAACAAGACCGGCAATGTCTTCTTCTCACCATTCAGCATTTCCTCTGCACTGGCCATGGTCTACCTTGGAGCCAAGGGAAATACATCAACGCAGATGCACGCGGTGAGTTCTCAACAGACAAGATAGTAACCTATTGTACAGATACATGTGTGCCTTCACATTCAGTTTCAGATGAGGAAAACACCCCACTCTCTACTGACTTCACTACAAAGATTATTGCACCATGGCCCAATTCGATTCATTTATAGGTTATATGCAGGTGGTGGCATCAGAGACTATCGGTGTATGGTGTTACATCACGGAGTTACCACCTGTGTGTCCAATAATATTAATACAGTAATTATTATTATGGACTCGTGAAAAAGGACATAAGGTAGCCTTTGGTTTTGGTTTATTCTGCTGTGCCTCGAATTCCTTGATTTCTGAATATAGTGGTGAGATGTATTATTATAAGCATCATCAGGCTGTAAAAAAATAATTGTAGATTAAAAAAGTTTTGTCTGTTCATCTGTCAAACTTCCTCAGTTGTTATTCAGTTGTCAGAGCAGCAGACAAATGTCTTCAAAAATAAATTCAGTTGCCTACAACTAAACCACTTTGACTTAGATTAATGAGAATCTTCATAGTTGTGCACAAAACTAGTATGTCCTTATGCTGACTAAACATTTGATTTCAGTCAGGTTTTATTTATTCATAGGTCCTGTCTTTTAACAAACAACTGAAAGGGGTATTGCACGAGAGGACTAGGCCAAACCCTGTTCTGTATGTAACAAGGGTCGACAGGGTCAACAAAAAAACTTGTCATTGCGGTTGACTAACCTGCGTGTCTGGAAAGAAAAGATGAGTGTCATTTTTGATGACTGACTGCTTTGCTGGAAGTACCATGGTGTGGCAGGACTCAGGAGGCAAGACTTTGGGTCTGTCAAATTTCCTTCTGGTGTGTCGCCATGGTATCGTTGTCTATGTGGAGTAGTGGTGAAGGGATGCCTTTTGGCTTTCATAATTTCATACCAAAGAAAAGAAACTTGGAAAGCAATTCCACAGTGCTCTCATCTCTGCTCCATCCAAGCCATGAAAACACTGTACTACACTAGTCTGTACCATAGCGTCTCTTTAGGTGTAAAGCCTATGCGAATTTGGTCAGGCACAGAAATATGATACGGTGGATCTGTAACATTTCAAAGAAAACCTGGTGCAAATATAATTGTGTGACACGTTTTGTTCATCAACATAATTTAAGTTGCTCCAGTACTGGTGCGGGTGGCTAGATGGCCCTTAAAGTGGCCCTTATTTGCATGGAGCATACCACAGTGCTGTACATCTAAAGAATATGATATGGCCAGCCATAATGTTGTGATAACTTGTTGACATCATCCCTGTAGGTTCTCAGCCTGGACAAAGCTGAAGGTGATGTCCATGTTGGCTTCAACAAGCTGTTGGCTGAATTCCGGCCGAAAGCCTGCGACCCATACGTACTGAGCATGGCTAATCGCCTCTATGGAGAGCAGTCCTACCAGTTTGTTGAGGTGAGCCCAGCTTATTTACACTGGATGACTCTATATAGGTATTAGTACGAGTTATTAAAGATATAACAGATCTAAGATGTACCAGTGTCATTTCAGATAAGCAATATGTCACTCACTGCTCTTACACAATTATGACTTTACCTTGCACCACTCAACATGCTTTGGTGATCTCATCATTCTGTGCTCGTTAGAAATTCCTTGCCGATACGAAGCTGTACTACCTGACAGAGCTGGAGCCCATCGACTTCAAGGCAAATGCAGAGGCAGCACGAGTGAAAATCAACAAATGGGTTGAAGGAGAGACTCAGGGTAATTATTGAAATGGCTGCAACAAAATGCAAGATGTATTTCTCTTATAAATGACTACCTTTGATAGACCTTATTCTATACTTTGGTTGGGGAGAACACTTAAGTGTGCTTCATGTACCCTATGTACTTGGAAGTTCCTGTCATTGTTTTCAAATAATTATCTCTTCAGAGAGCCAGTCTCTGTTTTAAAAACAGCCCCGATCCCACTCATTAATAATTACTTTGTGTTTTAGAGAAAATCAAGGATCTACTGGCTAAAGGGACGGTGAATAGAGCAACACAACTTGTTTTAGTGAGTGCCATCTACTTCATAGCCTGCTGGGAGAGTCAATTTCGTAGGGCTGACACCAAGGAGGTTCCATTTCGACTTAATAAGGTAAAATATAGGACCTATATACATAAATATGTAATATATATATATATACATTCTGTGACATTTATACTGTATATATGATAATATGTAATTGTTTTCCTAATTAAGTGTTTTGATCTATAATGATCTGATTGAATTTAGCTGTATGAGCATTATATTTGTTTTTTCAGAAGGAAACTAGGCCAGTGCAGATGATGCATCAGATGGAGCATTTTCCATTTACCCGCATCCCTGATGTCAACTGCAAGATTCTAGAACTCCCCTACAAGGGTAAAGATCTAAGCATGCTTGTAATGCTGCCCAATGAAATGGAGGACGGCACCACAGGATTGGAGAAGGTAATACTGGTAGAGAGGTGAACATAGATTCAGTGGAAATTGGAGTAAATGTGTTATACTTATACACTACATTTGTAAACTTGCCTAGCCAGCATTTTATCCACTGTTTCAAGTACTGTGCCATTACTATTTGGGTAGCGATTGCTAATGCTAAATCATTCAGAAGGGCTATGGGCAGCCTGGGAACTAGTTGACCGGAAATCCTATGGTAGCACAAAAACGTTGAAATGGCTGAGGTTAGTGGGTGTGGTAAAAAAGTGGATGAGCTCAAATAGAGCGCGTTGTCATATTCAATCATTTAGGCTGCAGACGCAGCTGAGGTTGCCTCTCTAACCTCTTATTGTTTGCAAATTGCTGTCACTCAAAAACTGTGACATATGATTGGCTCCGTAGCATCTTGCTCCTCCTCACAGCGCATATGCTAGTTAATGGGAAACCCCATGTATAGATGCAGTATCTCTCATTGGAGACACTACTACTGCTACTATTCCTATCTGTGACAACACCTTTGAAAGATTTTTTTCTTGTCGTTCATACACATAATACACAAAAGGTCACAAAGGTCTACACTAGTGTGCTTTTGTTACATTCTACCGTGAAACCAATCAACCATTGTTTTATCCCTGCTAACCACCCACTCTTTCAGCTGGAGCAGGCCCTTACGTACGACAACTTCATAAATTGGACCAAGCCGCATATGATGAACACGGTGAAGGTGAATGTGGGCCTCCCGAAGTTTAAGCTGGAGGAGACCTACGACCTCAAGAAGACCCTGGTCAGCATGGGAATGGCGGATGCCTTTGATCCCAACAAGTGTGACTTCTCCGGCATGTCACCCGACCAAGAACTTGTGCTGTCCGAGGTGATGGATTTTTCTCATTTATCTGTCCATCAGGGAGTGACATTGGCACCTGCTAAACGGCCAAATGTTGGTAAAACGTGGCTGTGGCTGGTAATAGTTTCAGTGTAACTAGCCAATTTGGCAGGTAGCTTATTCCTTGGTATGGGAAATCAGAGTAGCCAGTATTATGGTGGATACCTTTGATCCCTACAAGTGCAACTTCTCCGGCATGTCGCCCAGCGACGACCTCGTACTGTTCAAGGTGATCTGATCTGATCTGATCATTATCTGTTCTCTCCACACACAGTACTATAGGTCTAAAAACTATAGGACCCATCTAATGAATAGTACGCCTTTTATTGTTATTCACATTTAGAATTCACACTACATCGTACAGTATATATCATCCCTCACACTATGTTCAATCTGCACGATACTGCACTCCTATAATTTGCACTTCTGGTTAGATGCTTATAAATGCATTAAAATTTCATTAGCCTTTTTGTACAAGGGTACTGAAAAAGAAAAAAGAAAACTCCTGCACACTGACCATTTCACTTTTAGGCCTACTTTATTCACAACATTTTGGTCTAGCACCTTCTTCAGGTAGCTTTTTTTGATTAGCGACAGTTATCTCCGATGCACCTGCCAGTTGATGTGTACGAAAAAATCACAAGTTGTACTACTAGGGTAATGACATAAAGTTGAATGACATGTAATGTAATCCAAGGTGGTGCACAAATCATTTGTGGAGGTGAACGAAGAGTACACGGAGGCGGCAGCGGCAACAGCGATGGCAATGATAACTGGCTGCCTCATGACGACCAGGGAGGACCCGGAGGAGTTCATGGCAGACCACCCCTTCCTCTTCTTCATCCGACACAACCTCACACAGAGCATCCTCTTCTATGGCCGCTACTCTTCCCCCTAAGCTGGCCACCATCACCATACTCATCACTAGCTATGTTCACATGAATGTTTTTAATCCAATTAGAAAGGGAATAATAACTCAATCGGATCATAATTCTACATATTAACACCTTGAGCTGAATAAATACATCTAGTCTGATTAAAATTGTTAACGGATTGAAAGATGTAGTGTAGGCTAGTCCGTGCCAGTTGTGATACACATATTCATATTCATCATACATGAAATTCTGTTTCAGGAAGGAAACAATTTGTAACGCAGATTTGACTGGCTACCAACTGCTGTGACGGCTATACCTGCCCGTGACAGATGTTTTGAACATCTTGTGTCATTTTTGTAACTCATATAAACACTGCATTTGGGTCAGGCAATCAGATTAGATCTATTCCTGAGACAAATGCTCATGTAAACATAACTAGTGTGCCAGACCAAAGACCAGCTTGGAGTGTGTTCATGAAATGAACAGAAGAACACACTGCCCAAGTGGCTTTACAAAATAATGCAAAATGCTGAATGCTAAACATTATGGAAGAATAATAGTATAATAGTTCAATAATAAAAATGAAATGGAACATTGGCATCCTTAAATAAATTAAATACAAACAATACACTGTCTTTGTGTGGTCACTTGTAACCTAAGGCCTTACTGCAATTTCCTTTTTCTTTTCATTGCACTAGAGATAATGGCAGCACACCTAGTGAAAACTTTCTGAAACTATTGCTGTATTGTCAATATCAAGGTACGTAATTGTGACCTAAGTACATTCAGAGTTAAATAAATCAGAGTATCTTTGTTCTTGTGTGACGTCTTCTTACATCATGATGTGTTAGTATGAGCAGTGTAGTTCTAAGCAGTGATTGACCAGAGAGAAAAATACTACCTGTTCATCCTACTAGTGGGTTACACACAGTCTCATACTGCACTTTGATGAAGCACAACATGAGCTGAATTAAGGAGTGTTTTGTTGTGTCATGGACCTTTATTGCTTCTTTCTATTAAAGCATTCATATTACACTTCATACATAACCTGAACGATAAAACACTGCTATTCAAAGTGGGGGCCGGGAACCCCTGGGGGGCCATGAGGGGCTGCTAGGGTGGCCGTGGCAGCAAAAGCAAATAAATATTGAAATAAATTGAATAGCTAATGTATTCATAAAATACACCAACTACAAGATTGTCAATATTCCCCTCAGTTAAGACCCGCAATATAATAATCTATCGCATCTCTGAATATTACTACAGGCACTGACTAACAGACCTATGGTTGTAAAAGAGGATGTATAGAAAAATAGTGTGGCATGACCCATGTCTTTGGCTGGAATAGGTATATGGGGGGCCTTGCCATGGTAAAGTTTGGGAACCCCTGCGATATAACACCTTTGGGGTGAATTAGAGCGGAGACTGTCAGTGTGTGACCTCACCAAAGCGAAGAATGGTTAAAAAATCATATAAACACACACCTCAACTTTGTGGACAGCCTTCCCAGTTGAGTTGAAGCTGTGATAGCAGCAGTACGTGAAACAATATCATATTGACCCCAATTGGTTAGGAATGGAGTGGCAGTTAAGTTCATGTGAGTAAAGTTAGGTTAGCGAATACTTTTGTTAATGCAATGTAGATTACACTGGTCTATGGGTGTGATTTTAATTTTGGTTCTTTGGTTATCTTTTTTATTTAACCCTTGTGTTGTGTTCATAAGCTGCATACACCTGTGGTGTTCGGGTCATTTTTGACCCGTGATAACAAAACTCAGCTATAAAATACCTAAAAACACTAGTTATCATCAGATATTGTTTTTCATCTCATGGCTAACTTGGTATGTATTCATATCCATGGAAATATTACTTGATGTATTCATCTTTTTGACTTTAAAGATCTTTTATCTTACATTATGCAAATCGTTTTTGATGACCAAAACTATCAAATCTGCATAAATTCACTATTAATACCTCCCAAAGTGATACAATTAGTGATTATGTTGTCCATGTATTACAGCTGATATGAGAGTACAACAATCCCCAAATTTATTTTATTAGTTTTTCTCTAATATTAAAAAATAGCATCAAGAGTGGCATTTGTGGTGTTCGGGTCCAAACCAACCCAAAGAGATTTATAGCAGGATAAAGACCAAATGTCAACTAAATTAGTTTTTCAGTGCATAAAATTAATGTTTAAATATGTTGACTTGGTGTTTTTCAATATTTATATGATTTTAGTGTGGTAAATATACAAAATAACAATTCTGTCAGAGTCACAGCTATTCCGCCAATCTAATGCAAAGGTATTGGAAATGAACACCTCAATGAACATGAAAAAAGTCACACTATTCATCTGAATCCCCTATGCCATGAACATGGACCATTATGTCATTGCCACATCAACTTTATGGAAAGTATAAGACCAGTTCTACAGGTTTGGGTGCCATTATGAATTTTTGATACGTTTTTTGGAAAAAATAATGTGCAAAAATGTATTTTGCAAAGAAATGTGCAAAAATCTCATTATATAATGCAGAAATGGATTCCCTGACCATGAAAACATATGAGTAGACACCAGAAATACATCTGTACTCCTTTCACAACAGGAGATATGACGTATTGTAGTGTATGGGACTGTCCGGCGGCCATATTGGATTTGTAATATCAAAAAGCTGGCAAAAAAAAGTTCAGGCAAGAAATATATTTTCCTCACCATAAATCACCAAACTGAAGACAAAGGGCAACCAACAGCTTTTCAGAAATGCATAAAACAACCAAAAATCTATACCGGGTCAATTTTGACCCCCGAACACCACAGATGTAACTTTTTTTTTTTTGGACCTTCAAAATTTACTAAAATGATAAAACTAGGGGTGGGCATAGATTAATTTTTTTAATCTAGATTAATCTCACTGTAATTTTAAAATTAATCTAGATTAATCTAGATTAATCTATATCAAAATGGCTCATTCAGAAATGGCGCGCTAGCGAAATAATGCCGAAAAAACCCTTGGAGTTTCTTAAGACAGATGGCGCATTAGAACAGAGCTCATCTTTTTTTCCAAAATGCATCTCATCTTCAAAAAATGGTCATGTTGATACTTGGTGATGAAAAAAAACGCACTGCAATATGTCATAAGTGTGTCCAATAGGAAGTATTTACAGTTATAAGATACTGAGATTTCAAATGAATGGCAAATACAGATAAATCTATCAAACATTTAGGCTATTTAAACAAAATGACCTCAACAATTCAGCATTTCTAAGAGAGAGAGAGAGAGAGAGAGAGAGAGAGAGAGAGAGAGAGAGAGAGAGAGAGAGAGAGAGAGAGAGAGAATCTACCACTGACTGTTAAAAAGAGCAGCGGCTCCTTTAACAGAGGGAGGAGCTCTGCGCACAGTAAACTCAGCAGCTCTCAGCAGAGGCAGGCTACTGGATATGTAGAACCAACAGCACTGGCCCACGGCAATTTGGCCTAAACCTGACAGTTGTTCTCAGAGTTAGAATGCCAGAGGAGTTACAACTCGAAATTAATTCAGTTTGCAAAAAAAAAAAATCAAGCGCGACAACCGCGAGGTTTATTACCGTCTGACATGAGAATATCTCACTGAGTCGCAAATGCGCGAATGCAACACAAACATTCAGCGAGAGTAGATATTGGCAGTTTCAGTTTGACAATCTTCAAAAATGCATATCGCACGGAATATTTTGCAATTATGGCACAGGCAAGATTTCTGGAAGTTGTTTATGTGTTCCATGCAATGCCAGAGGAAATGTAGGCTATGTCGGGCTGGTAGGCTACTCACACACAATAATGTCTCTATGCTTCACCTCAAACAATAACATCTCTTTAGTCTACCACTGATGAAAAAGCACTCAAACAACACCTACCACGGCAGAGGGATTAATGTTTTCAGCATGCAAACACTGTTCATATTTAGTAGGTCTGCTGAAGCAACAGGTGGAGAGGAGAAAGCCACTGGAGCGCAGTCTGAAAGCGTCTGTCAATGGAACGCTAGTGATGTGCATACCAAAACCCATATTTTGAGAATAGATTAACGTGCGATATTTTCTTTATCGCGCGACAAGAGTCTCACATTATCGCAGCACGTTAACGCCGATAACGGCCCACCACTAGATAAAACGTATTTTTTTTGTGTTGAAATGATTGTGACTGAGGATTAGATGAAGCCTTATTCCAAGAAAATAAAGGAAAGTGTGTTTTTTTCACACTAAAACTTGAAAACGGGTCAAAAATGACCCGAACACAACATAAGGGTTAAGGTTAGAGTTTTATTTTGGCGAGTGCAATGGAGGTCATCTGCATTAGTTCACCTCTCAAGACGTGAATGACCTACCAGTGAACTATTGTGGCAATAGAGAAGGTTTGGTAAGAAGACGGGTCAGTGGTGTAAGCGTCCACATGGGGGCCGCTAGGGGGGGAAAAGTGGTACATATTCTAAGGGCCCAAGCACTGATAGGGGCCCTTAAGGGGGCCCAAGCACTGAGAGGGGCCCTTAAAGGGGCCCAAAATTCGAATCTTTCATGGGGCCCAACATTTCTGGCAGCGCCCCTGAGCGTCCATAGGCATTAACGGTGAAGTTTCGTAATGCAAATATGGCGTCTAACAGCACATCTCCCGTCTTTCTGGCAACAACAGCCAATTGCCTGCTGAGCTGCGCTGTCATTGATCCAATCATCTGGCTGCATCGGTGCACACAAATTGTTGCCCATGCGTACTTGTGGAAAGCTGTCGCTCCTGTGCCGTTATGGACTGCGCCTGTGCTGTGTGCTCTGTCAAAAAAATGTGAGAAAAGTGGCTTAAAAAGCTTTATTTTGACTCACATGACACAACTAAACTCTCTACATTGATCAACTTTTCACAGCGGTTTCAACCATTTGGCTTTCACCCTCCCGTCCTATACTCAGTTTCTCCATTAATTTTTCCCATTGACTCTCAGATCTGGGCCGTGTGTCAAATGCCGCACTTGTGCACTTTGGGCACTGTTTTTCAGTGCCTAGGGCGCTCACGCTGAAAATTTCAGTTGAGCCAGTGCACTGAAAGTGCCAGGATAATCCCCTAACAATGGCGGAAAAATGCAGTGCTTGAATGATGGACACTGCCAGAGATTGTCTAAGCTGAGAAAGGCATCTCTCATTGGCTCCCATTATAGCCCCGTTGGCGAACGCAGCCAAGTAAAAGATGAATGGGAGCCTATTGGGCTAAATGGCTCAGCAGGGATTTGTGACGGTTCTGTTCTCTGGTTTGTAAAGATGTGTGCACATTCTGTACCTTATCATGGAAGTTGTATTAGAAGTGAAGTTAAAGGTTCCTGACATGGCTTTGTTCTCCCAAAGACGTGTTAGTTTTGCCCTGCAACACGCTAGCATTCGGCTAATACCTGCTGGCTGAGGAATCTCTGCGACTATTCACGACCATAGCTGACGAGAAACGTACTCTGACTGATCCTAGCAGAGACATCTACGGTCACACACCTCAAAACCCCCCACCACCATCCAACTTGTTAATTGAAGGTGCCCAAATTCTTAAGGATGAGCGCAGTCATTTCCTTTACCCCATGTACACATGCCGCTTTTCCACCACCTTAACTGCAATAAATAACAGGTGTCCGCAACAATCCTAACATAACTTTAAACACATCGACATCTGAAGTCAGACTTAAAACTACAAAACAAATGGCGTAGTGCCGTAAAGTCGATTGTCACGTGTTATGTCATTGCTATAGTTGAAATAAGGGTCATTTTCACGAATCTAACACTTGACAAGATGCAAACGTGTCGGCAAATGCTTTCACTTACTCATATCTATCGAACGCGACTGCATTGTTTCCAGGGAAAAAATCACACGGGCAGATAGTTCTATGAGAAGCGTACAGCCCCATTGGCACCCATTCATTATTTACTTGGCTGCGATAACATAGCTGCAGTGCCACTCCTGGCCACCAGCTAGTGGTCGTTCTTGTACAATATTCCATTTTCTTTGACACTGCATGCACTAAACGGCGGCCATGTTGACAATGACATGAAGGAAATGTGGTATTCAGTTCAGTAGAAGAGTTTGGTCAACAGTCTCCTAATTCTGTAAGTAATGTTGATGGGACACCAACCTTTTCATGCCAACCAAAGTACCAAAGTATTGTATGTGTGATTGTTGTCCTTTGGGGTGAAGGACATGTAAATACAAGCACCAGACGCTGTGCATTGTAAACAGTAGCCAACTCTTATTTTGGCAAGCTAATGCCATGCTGAGCCGTCACTTCCAGCGAGGGCACAGTGCATAGTGCTCAAAATTTTCCATGACACTATGCACTAAAGACCTCAGTACACTGTGTGCACTGTGCACTGACTGTCAGTGCACTGACAAAAGTGCGTCATTTGAGACACAGCCATGGTCTTACTAATCGCACCCCGAGAGCGTCACCAGGATGGCAGCTGTGTGTCATAACTTAATATAGGAAGTAACTTTGCAATAGTTTCCTTTTGCAACAGCAGTCTGAAATGATCCACAGTGGAGATGAGAGTCCATCTTTCCAACAGATAGGCATCGATGCTGGATCTCAAATGGTGCACTTGTGCACTTCAGTAATGATGTTGTACTGTGTATGGTGTAATAATGACGCACTAAAACAAAGTGCCCGAGGTGCACAAGTGCACCATCTGAGGCATGGACTTCTGGACACTTTGAGGCACAAGGCAAAGTAAACAAGCTAATTACATATTGTTAAATTATTAAATATCTGTCGTTTTTTGTCATCCTTATTTTATTCAGGTAATGTCCCAGGTGTGCACTGCTCAGAACAAAAAGGCTGTCAAAGTAATTTATTTAATGTATTTTATCGATTATGATTTTAGTAGATATTTAGCCTGACATTTCAAATCTGGTCCTTGATTAATGTGTCGCTTCATAGGCACACAGTTTAGGCCATGTTTTGACAGGCGTGGGTATGCTCTCCGTTTATTTGCATTGACTGAAGACCACAGGTCTTCCGACACAAGATGGAGGCTGTTTGCCGTTTTCCGGTGCTGATGCAAATTGCTGTGAACCCTCTAGTCTTATGTTGTACCTCTAAGGTTTAATCCCACCAGTTTAGTCTGAACTTATTGTAGTGCAGCTACATCCATTTGGATGAATAAAACAATTAAACTATTTGAAGGTACTGTAATTTTATGTCTGGTCATGGTAACTTTTTGCTTGAAAACGGTGCTTGAAAACCATTACCAAACCAACCATTTTGCTTGAAAACCATTACCAAAATTAAGGCAAACTCAGGAGCCAAGTCCGATATTCTTGAGTGTTAACCAGGAATTACTGGGTGTTTACCAGGATCCTGGCCCAGTCTCCATCAGCCAAAGAAGCTCCTGTGACTGGAGGTGATATGCCAGCAGGCAGAAGTTCCTCAATTACAATGAAAGTAAAGATTACCTGTTTCAGTACATCACGATGAGCTTCACCATACCATAGTTGACTCAAAGCAACAAAGGCTAACTTGGTGCTGAACAACAAACCTATCAACCTTGAAGCATCGTCACCATGTCAGCATATTATTATTATTATTATTATTATTATTATTATTATTATCATTATTATTATTATCATCGTCATTATTAACAACAATAACAATGATAATAATAGTTTTTTTTGTTGTTGTTGTTGTTATATTCCAAACCCATACATTCAAACAAATTTACCCTCTCCTCCATAGGCTACGCTGTTGTCTTCATTGACATTTTTTCCATTTTATTATTTTTTCTTTTAACTTTTACAGTAGCTTAGAAACTGTATGCTTTTTTTGCTTTTTCTTGCGTTAAAAACTTCAGTTGATACTTCTACATGTAAATGCGTTTTTCTAAACCCATATCTATCCTTAAGTAGCAAAAGTGAATACTACGCAAGTAAAACTGAATACTTTTGACACCATACAATACAGGTGCCTTCTTTTCATTCCGTTGAAAATGAAGGTATCTTATGCCCTCTGGTGGAACAACAGTGAAAAACATCTGTCCGACACCAGAGAGAAAAAAAGACCAGAAGAGTATCTTGACTGACTGACAGACCGACAGGCCGACAAACAGAGCCAAGACTGCTGACTGTTGCTAACCTCTCACACCCACGCCACATGGTGGGAAAATATAGAGGAATAAAAATGGTCTCCCTGTTTCAGATTCCAATAAAGATTTATCACGGCCGATCATGCCCGTGTGGGCAACAGAGGGAGCCGCTCCCAGGCTGTGAGCGTTAGATAAATGAGAGTGCACAACAAATAAATCATAGCTCGTGTGCAGCCGCGAAAACAAGACCTTTCTCATTTAGTCAGCAAAATGTTTGCCCGCAGAAGACAAACAAACAAACAAACAAAAGGGAGCGTGCACGATGTACACACACACGCACACACAAACACACACAAAGATGAACGTGCAAAGAAAGATAGATAGAAAACGAGAAAGGAAGTGTGTGTTTGTGTGTGCGTGTGTGCGTGTGTGTGTGTGTGTGTGTGTGTGTGTGTGTGTGTGTGTGTGTGTGTGTGTGTGTGTGTGTGTGCGCGCGCGCGCGCGCGTCTATGCACTTTGGAGGGAAAAAGATATATAATATAGACGAACAAAACAAGAAAGGGTGTGTGTGTGTGTGTGTGTGTGTGTGTGTGTGTGTGTGTGTGTGTGTGTGTGTGTGTGTGCGGGTGTGTGCGGGTGTGCAGATGTGTGTGCGTGCATGTAAGTGTGTGTATTGGCATGCATCCAAGCCTGTGTCAGACATAGCATTTCCAGAGGTGTAGTTCCTTGCCAAAAGCTTTATGGGTATTCCTTGAAAAAGTGACAATGTGCAGTATATTAACTGGCGTGCACACGTTCACACAGGGCCTGTAAATGTTTCGGATTAAGACAAGGGCTGGATGTTAATAACATAACAATAATAAAGAGGCTCACATGCATTAAAACATGAAAGCAGGGCACTGGCCCTTCCGTGCACCTATAACGGGTTGGCACTGGGTTACTACACCGCGCCGACTCAGGTTCGATTCCGGCCCGGGTCATTTGCCAATCCTTCCCTATCTCTCTCACCCCACTCGTTTCCTGTCTCTCCTCCACTGTCCTGTCAAAAATAAAGGACAAAAATGCCTTAATAAACATTTGAAAAAAGCAGGGCACTGACAGATTACACATACAGACACTGAAACACTTTGTTGAAAAATTGCATCAAGCTGCCAAAATCCTCGATATGCAGTTATGGGGTTCCCTGAAAAAAATGAAAAAAGGGTCCTCAGCCCACAAAAGTCTGAGAACCCCTGGATACTCACTGACATCAGTGTAACTCAGACATGGGTGCTGCTAGGGGGGAAAGGTGTTACAGATTTTAAGGGACCAAGTACTGACAGCATTGACAGGGACCTTGAAGGTGGCAAAAAAATTGAGTCTTTCATGGGGCCCAACATTTCTGGCAGCGCCCCTGATTTACTCAGACACAATTTTGTAGGGGAGGGTGCAGGATAATTACGACAGAGACCTGGGGTGCGTTTCTGGACAGTGTCGTTGCTAACTAAGTTAGCAACTTACTTGGTTTAATATCCCATTGACAACCTTCTAAGTTGCTAACTTGTTAGCAACGATGCTTTCGAGAAAGGGGTCCAGGGTTCAATTCTGTCCCGAGGGCGTTACCCGATCCTCAATCTCTCTAATGTCCTCTCTCCTCTCAAAGTCTGTCAATAAAAGCAAGAAAAGTCAAAATAAAGGTTTAGCAGTGACAAAGAAAATACAATATACAAAACAACATAACATTGACTCGTGGACACTTTGAGGCACACGGCAAAGTAAACAAATAATTACATATTGTTAAATGATTAAATATCTGTCAGTCGATGTTTATCATTTTTGTTATCCATATTTGTATTCAAGTAATTCCCCAGGTGTGCACTGCTCAGAACAAAAAGGCTGTCATTGTCATTTCTTTAGGATCGTACCTTGCAGCAGCATATGGATGTGCATATATGATTTCACCATATGCTGTTTATGAACATTTTTACATTAATATGTCAGCAGCACCAACATAAAACATATCAAACATAAAATCAACCAACATAAGACTATCTTCTCTCTCTCTCTCTCTCTCTCTCTCTCTCTCTCTCTCTCTCTCTCTCTCTCTCTCTCTCTCTCTCTCTCTCTCTCTCTCTCTCTCTCTCTGAACAACTGCCATTAGAGAAGTCACAACTGCCCTATTTCAATAGCCTTGATTCTCAGTCAAGGCACCATATGGTAGGCCTATGTAAGCTAACCTTGACACTGTACACTTCAACATAAATAAAAAGCAGATCTTCTTTGAATGGTTAAGGGCATGGTTAGATCTCAGCAATTAAATAGGTCTTTCCAATGCTCACTTGGATTCAAAGGAAGGATATATGCTGCTGAGAGGAAGATGAATACAACACTTAATACATCACTTAATCCGTGATTAGAACCCTTTATTTCTGCCCACCCACAGTCTGCTTAGGCCTACAGAACTATCCTCTACAGTGGCTGTCACTGCTCTGCATATTCAAAAATAGATTAAAGCAAGAGATTGGGTGAGGTACTAATCTTCATGAATTACCGTAAAGCCATTATCAAGACCACATTACTGTACACTGACACCAAATGACCACACGCCCACATGCCCACACACACACGCCCACATGCCCACAAACACACACACACACACACTCACACACACACATGCACACACCAGGGCAATGGAGCGATACATAACTTTAGTTTGACTCTTGAGTATTGGTAGGCTTATGAATCAGCTACTGCGTGATGTGCTTCCCAGTTTCCCAAAATAGGCTCAATGTGTCATCTACCAGGCCCGCCGATAGGGGGGGGGGACAAACGGGTTGTCACGGGGCCAGGGAGATAGGGGGCCCAGAATTGAGTCCCAGTTACGTTATATGTATTGGGTTGGGGGCCCATTCAGATTACTTTGTCCTGGGCCAAGAAAAAGCTGTCAGAGGCCCTGATCTCTACACTACACCCCTTCAGAGCCTTTCAACCAAAAAGTCAAAAAGAGCACAGAGTTGCCGGCTGGAAAACCTTCCGCCATTGAGGAAGTATAGAAATGTTCCATGGATGCCTTACAAGAGAATTCCTGCCAGTTTCAACATGCAGTTGTATTGCTCACATGATGAATGATGCAGTCCTTTTTTTGTTCGCCCCTGAGATCCTGGCCATGGTTTGGTTACATTTTTACAACATGTAAAAGCATGTAACAAAAAACATATAACAATACAGTATGTACGTACAAATGCTCCAAATATTATCCCAAAAGTGATTGTGTGTTAAGATGTTTGCTGATGTTGCATATGTTTTGAGTGATATTTGGAGTATGGAGAGTAGTTTGAAAAAATCTAAACAAAACAATGCCCCTATTAGAATGACCAGGATCTCAGAAAGGGCCAAACAAAGGTCAGGTCACTTGTTCCCATGCAGTCCATAGAGAAAGGGGGCCCAGAATTGGGTAGGGAGCCCTTTTAAATGATTTTGCCCTGGTCCTAATCAAAGCTGTCAGTGGCCCTGCATGTATGTAAAATAGGAATTCAAGGTGACCAAAAATGCATATCCTCCTTAATACAACTTTCCCTTTGAACACTGTACTCCTGCCTGAAAATCGCTTTGGTGATTGCATCAAGCAGTTCTCTTTTTGGCCACAGCATGGCGCCAGACACACCACGGCGCTGGGATCACATGACACACGTACAGTGTTGCTGTACACTTGTTCTTCCTGATCACTGGTCTGTGTTCGAGTATACTTAGAAAACCTGTCCAATATGATAAGATACAGGTGTGTGTGTGTGTGTGTGTGGTGTGCGTGCGTGCGTGCATGCATGCATTCTTGTGCGTGTGTGCATGCGTGTCTGTGTACATAAATGTGTCAAAGTGAGAAAAAGACCAGAGAGTGTGTGTGTGTGTGTGTGTGTGCACGTTTGTGAATGTCTGTGTTTAAAAGACCAGAGAGCACTGTCCAGAGTGCAGCAGCAGCGGCAGCACAGCAGCAGCCATTCCTCTTCTCCTCAAACACCACAGACATTCCTAATCTCTGCACTCATGCTCTGCTCCTAAACAATGGCAGACTGTACCATGTGCCTGCGGAGAGGGGGTGGTGGTGGTGGACACTGTGGCTATTTCTGGAGTCGCTCAGCTGCCAGCAAATTCCTGCCCATAGTGGCCGAGGCAGTGCAAAGCCCCGTGTCTGTGTGACATGGAACACCCCTCTCCTGGCTTTGACTGTGCTGCACCCATACCTAGCCTACGTGTGTCTGCGTTCACCAGAGAAGGAGATTGTGCTGTGAACATGCTTCACGGTGCGCACATGATGTACAGAGGTGTCAGACTCTATACCACCAACCACCAGGGGTTAGCTGTGTTAGCTGTGTTAGCTGTGTCGTGTCGTGTGTGTGTGTGTGTGTGTGTGTGTGTGTGTGTGTGTGTGTGTGTGTGTGTGTGTGTGTGTGTGTGTGTGTGTGTGTGTGTGTGTGTGTGTGTGTGTGTGTGTGTCCGTGTGTGCGTGCGTGTGCATGCATATTTGTGTGTTGTGTGTCGTGTGCACGGTGTGCGTGCACGTTGTGTGGTCATTCTGTGTCAACAAGTGCATGTGTTTTTTTTGCAGTGAGAAGACTGCCAACAGTGTTCACTTCCTGCCTTTCCTCTCCTCCGTTTCTCCCCTCTCCCTTCGTTCCCCCTCTCCCTCATGTCCTTCTTTCATCCTTCCCTATCTCTCATCCTGTCATTAAGGGCTAAAAAGCTTACGGCGAGCAAACGGGGGAGCCGCGCTAATAAGAAAAAGAAAAACTGTACAGCTTCGACACCTTCCCTCCCCAACCCCAACCACAAGCCAACGCAGCCCTCTCCCTCTCCCACTCCCCATCCCTCTCCCTTTTGCCTCTGCTTCACTCTCTCACTCACTCACTCACTTGCTCACTTAGCTGCGACTGATAGAGCAGCAAACATCACATGACATGATCCTATACAGACACTTCAGGGAGAGAGAGATGGAGAGAGAGAGAGAGAGAGAGAGAGAGAGAGAGAGAGAGAGAGAGAGAGAGAGAGAGAGAGAGAGAGAGAGAGAGAGAGAGAGAGAGAGATAACGATACACAGACAGACAGACAGACAAAAGAATAAGAGGGAGGTGTGAAGAAGAGAGAAGGAGAGAGAGAGAGAGAGAGAGAGAGAGAGAGAGAGAGAGAGAGAGAGAGAGAGAGAGAGAGAGAGAGAGAGAGAGAGAGAGAGAGAGAGAGAGAGAGAGAGAGAGAGAGAGAGAGATAAGGGAGCAGAGACTGTCCATGTCTTCCAGGGGGGAGCATTACATAAGGCTGGTGTATAGGAGTGCTATTAAAGCTGTGTTGTTGTTTTGTCCAGACTATGACCACACCCTAACCATCTCAGCACTGAGTCAGGCAGGTGTGTGTGTGTGTGTGTGTGTGTGTGTGTGTGTGTGTGTGTGTGTGTGTGTGTGTGTGTGTGTGTGTGTGTGTGTGTGTGTGTGTGTGTGTGTGTGTGTGTGTGTGTGTGTGTGTGTGCGTGCGTGCGTGCGTGTGTGCGGCTGGTGTCTTTCTGGAACCTCACGTTTGAGGTCTCACCTGAGTTGCTCAATGATCTTGAGGTCAGGATAGTGAAATGGCCATTCCAATCTTCCTTTGATTTGTTCGGAAGCTAATGACAGGTTGAAGTCTCTTTCTGGTTTTGGATTTTTGGCATATTGGCATGCCCAAACAATGTCCCACGTCCGAGGCTGATGAGTTTCCTCCAGTATTATTCACTAGTTCATGTATTCATTGTTCCGTGAATATGGACCAAACGTACTGTGTATTTGTAATTCATATCCCCATAATATCAGCGATCCACCACCATGTTTCATAGAAGGGGTTTAACTTTCATCATAGGCCTTGTTTTGTCGTTTTGAGGCTTGTCTCTATGCTGTTTGGTGTATCATAAGCAAAATAATTTGTGCCATTTTTGTAGTTATGTTTTTCTTCTGGCAACCCACTACAGCCCATCTCAAGCGCCTCCTACTGCACAGCTTGACATGTTTTTTCATGTTGTCCTAGATTACCTAAAGTTATTTTTGGTTGTCCTTTGCCTCATTAATAATTTTCCTTGCAATTATGGCTGAAAGTATATTTGATCTGCCTGACTGTAACTGAGGTGTTCCTGCGCAGTCACCCCCCCGGGTCTCGAACTCGCCACCTCCTAGTCAACGCATCGGTTCGGGCATGGGAGGCACAGCACGATACCGCTGAGTAAGGACCAGTCTGATAGCTTAGCGCACCCAACACTGTATGAGGCTTCGAGAGGGAAGTTTACTAACGTTCCACGGCACACTCTGCTAGTTGCCTCCGTTACACTCACCCCCCTAAACCTCACTCCCTTCCCGGGTCAACGGCACCGCTGTGACTGAGGTGTTCCCGCGCAGTCTACCCCTCGGGTCTCAAACTCACCACCTCCTAGTCAACACCTCGGTTCGGGCATGGGAGGCACAGCCCGCTACCAATGACCTAAAGGACCAGTCCGATAGCTCAGCGCTACTGATTCTGTACGTACAAGGTTTCGGGAGGGAGGTTTATAACGTTCCACGCCACACTCTGCTAGTTGACCTCCGTTACATGAATATGGCTTGATTTCAACAGAATGCCTCACATAACACTTCTGACTTCGAATTTCAACAGTGCCAATTGACATTCTTCATTTCTTTTATGCTTTCATGTGTCCCTTTTCTGTTTCGTAGAGTTCAATTATCTCTCTTCAAAGACCCTTTTGACAATTTTTTGCTTTCTTCATGACATAGAACATGAAAATTGTCCGTAAAGCATTGACTTCAGGGTTGCAAGGTTCTAGCAGGAGTCCAGTAAGTCATTGGCATTTTAAACACAAACAAATCACAAGAAAACAGATGACCAGTGAAGATGATTATCCAAAGAAGTTCTTAGTTCTAACCCTAGAACGTCTCTGCGTTATCAGCAATGGCCATTCTGACCCATTTGGGTGTGAAGTGTATGAATATTATCAGCCCCAATCATGGGGTATGTAAACTTATGATCAAACTTATTTGGGTAGTTTTTGTTATTATTATTATTTCAAAGGACAAAACACAGTTGTTTTGCAATAAATGGCTTCATTCAAACAAAGAGCATAGTGATAGACAAGGATTTGTGTTATCATTCATATTCTTTGAAAATTTTCCATTGATTTCCATGCCACATTTTGGTGCTTTGGTGGTACGGACATTTTAACTCACCAGGCAACATTCATTTTCAATGGGGGGTTTTATTTCTGGTGAGTTCAAATGTCCATACCACCAAAGCACCAAAACGTGGCATGGAAATCTACAGGGTATAATGAAGAGGGAAGTGTGGGTCACCGGATCAACAAACAAGAAACAGCTGGCAGCAAAGCATCAAGGATATCTGCCTCCATAACTTCCACGCAATGCACCTGCCATTGACTTCAATGTTAAACACATCATGGCAGTGATTAAGTCAAAGAGATTCCAAACCAAGTAGCCTATTGATAGACATGTCATTCAGGAAGTACCCCATTTCATCTGACTTGAAGTGACTCGAACGGTTTTCTTTTTTTCTGAAAAAAATGGTGATTTCATTAAAATATTCTAATTTTGTGAACACCTCAATTCATGGTTTTGTTGAGCTGGAAGGCCAAAATATGTAAGAATAAACAAATGAATGATTGATATAGTTAAAAATGTGAGCAATGCATCTATAATCCATGAGAATTTGACATTATTGATGGTATTATGGAAATAAAACAACTTTTTAATGATATTCTAATTTATTAGCCAGCACATGTAGTAGTAGGCCTACTAAGCAGCTAAAGATCAACCGAACCCTCCCACTCCCTTTTCCTCATTCAGTTGTCAAGGAACCTCTCATAATTGTACACCGAATTAGTTGTCACATTTGTCATCAATAATAATTGTCATGTAAAAGTGAGGTAGCCTATGTGTATGAACAGTTTTTTTTTTTTCTGAAATGGGGACCTACTGCTGTTGCTACTTCGTGTAGGCCATATTGCAATGTTGGTCTAATTTTTCATTAGACCCCCTGGTAATATACTGCCCCCAATACATAAATAAAAATAGTTACTTCCAATATATCTGTGGTTTTGACTTTTAGTAGGCCTATGGCTACGGCCAAAGACTAATATGACCGCAGGTTGAATTATAAAGACTATTTGACCTTCCACTTGTTTTGTGAATTTATAAAGTACGGCAAAGGCGTAGGCTATTTAGGTAGGCCTATATTCTTTTGCACTGTGACTCATATAGGCTTCATGGACAATAAGAGGTGACAAGGGGTCACACCACCATGGCATGGTGACAGTGACACTGGTGTCATTAGGCCCTAGGCCTACTCTTTCTGTGTGACTTTGTGTCACAGACAAGCCAGCTAATGCAGTCATGCTGTCCAACTCATTAGCCTAATCTAATAATTGACACGTCATATTGTATTAAAAATGTTAGATAAATCCATATCTAAATCAAAGTTATATAAATGGAGCATAGGCTACGTGCCATTTACGTTGGTGGTCTATGTGATTCTAGAAAACTGAATGGTGGATGTGTAATAACTAGAGCTAGAACTACACATGTCACCTGTTATAAAATATTTGATCTTTTCTCCCCACACACAGGCTTTGAGCGACGGCCTCTGAGCTGATGTTGGTCTGCATAGTGCATAACACCGAACTTTCTGCGTGCAGCACGGCCCGGCGCTCTCCACAGGTGATTGGTGCCATTTGTCGTCCAATCACAGAGCTCTGATCTACCATTGCAAAGTTGTTAACCCCAAACCAGAGTCGTGGTCGTTTGGTTAAAAAGCTGTGTTCTGTGTCCCACAGTTATCTCTTGGATGGTCAGTCGATGGATTTTATATGCTTGGACGTGTACCTAAGAACCGAAAAGCCAGGCGAAGCCAACAATATTGTGGAAGTACTCTAAAGTGATTTGACCAGCGATACGTGGTGTCTGTTTTCTGTTAGCCCTAGTGGCTAGCGTACAGCTCTACATTGGCTAGCTACCCAACTATGCTGTCTGCCCGAGGGATGGCTCACTTGCTTATCATGTTGAGCAAAAATGCCATCTTTCACCCTGGAGGCGTACACGGTAAGTTATTGTTGTTGCTCTATGTTTCTGTACTTGGGGGTCTTATTGATGTCTTGTGATTGGTGAATGTGATGTAATTCTTTTTGGTCTTCTTTCCGTTAGTAACAGTAGCTGGCTGAAATGTATGACGTTAGCCAGTTAGCTAGCTCGTCAGACATTCTTCAATGCGAATTCCGCCCAGGGTGTCGCTTTAACCTTCGATTTCCTCGGAAATATTGTGACCGAAAAATAAATGCATCTAGAAAAATAATCAATCGTTTCTTCCGGCTTGTCGAACTGGAACCTGGCCACATAATTATATGATCTACTTGTGATTTATAAATGTATGAATGTGATTAAATTAAACTTTACCATGCTACTATAAGCTGTCTTGGTTGGCTGAGCAGATACTTTTTCCCTGCTGAAAGGGGAGTTCATCTAGCCAGCGAAATGCCTGCAGCGCAAAATGTGTACGTTGCACTTTTTGTAGAAGTCTTTTTCGGAAGCCTATTATAGTTTTTTCTCCATTCGTTTTTGCCAAGGAACAAGGCCAGTGTTGGCTTTTCAGCGTCGGTTTCAAATCGTCCATCAACTCGCCATATTTTAATATTGCCACATCAAGCAATCATGTCGAAACATTGGCAAAATTGGGTGACCTAAAGGAAATTATAGCCAGCCCTTTGGCTCTCCATCAATTAACATATGTTCTCATTTATTTTCCAAATTACGCGATTTGTTTAGCCTGAATGTGTATGCCTTGCTTGGTAATGCACCTAGAGCTAATAAACTAGAGATTTTATTGCGTAAAATACGATAACGCGGGGTCTCTCTCTCTTTTTTTTTCTTTACTTGTTGGCTTTTTTTCTCTCTCGAGGATGCTCGCCTTAAACTTCGCGGCTGACTTCCTCCTTGGCTGTTCCTTGATGTTGTGTGTCGTTTCGGGACGCGGAGGTGGTGTGTTAATTATAATGTTGGCGTTTGAAACTCGTAAGACTGGAGAAAATGCTTTTTTTCACACTGTTGTGTTAAATTCGGTTGCACCGGTGGTTCGCTCTGTTGCGCATGGAGAGGGAGGGGGTGTTGGAAAGGTGGAAATAGAGACGGCTTGCTGGCTTCTTTACGGTGGCGCTGTGACACCATCTGCTAGATGCACTCGACTCTATCTTTTAAAACGTATAATGACTAACATATTCTTTGGAAGATGTAGAGGTAGTGGACATTTGGGTAGCATATAGCTTTGGGCGCACAGTCGATAATCGTGGCGTGATTTCTCAGCTGATCGGTATTATTTTTTTCTGGCGTGGTTGGTTGTCTTCCCCACCGCCTGCGTCTCATATAATTGCAGCTGATACAGTAACGATTTGAGGAAAGGCGGGGCTGTCCCCACATTGTATTTTACCAACAGGAAACATGAGCGTCTCCATGTTAAGTTGACATCCCAGCCTCGACTTTTGCTACTTCCCAGGTGTATTAAAGGAAATACGCGTACGTGTAAATGCGTGAAGTGCCCCCTAGTTGTTGACCGTCGTGTACTTTTGCCCCCCTCCCCCACATTCGCCCTGAATTGCACAATCCTCTTCCAGTGTCTCTGAAAATGGCACTTCCGATACTCCAGTACAGCAGTCTGGCATTCGCCAGATATGACCCAATTTCTTCAAGGTTAGGACTGACTACAGTCTTCCCCTTCCTCTTTTCACACCATAAAAAGAAGTGCAGGCTACCTTGATTTCCCCCCGTTTTGTTTGAGATTAACCACGAGGATGTGGGTAGAAAGGAAAATGTTTGGTGTGATATTGTATTGGCTGACTAAATTGTGCCAAATCTGTTTCACAAAGAAATTGTGAACATAACTGCCTATAGGCCTACTGGAGACTCAACCATTTTGTGCCTACTGACCCATTTAACATTTTTGCTCACAATAGGATGGGTACATTTTGGGAATTAGATTCACAGCAAAACTGTGCCTCTCGCTCTCTGTCCACCACTCCCAGCTGTAGTAACTTTAATATGAGGAAGGCATCTATGATGTGGAGCTCATGGAGCCCTCTGCTGGTGATGGCCTTGTGTCACCTCTTTTCCTTTTTCCGATTCTAGTGCCAGACCATTTTCCCTTAAATGGATGATGATTCTCTCTCCAAAGCATGCTGCAGTGGCAAATTGAAATAAGTAAGGAGACATGCACTAGAACAGGGGTTCTCTTAAAGTTTAGTGCTGCCCCTTTCCAAGGAGCCCTTCAGACACCAGAAGTGTCAGAGTTCCACTTAAACCCACTTGTTTTTTGTCTTTTCACAGTATTCTTTTGATCCATTTTGTCTTCACAGACCCCCTAGCTCAATGTGCCACGGGACCCCCATGACGACCACTTTGAGAACCACTGGGCTAGAATATTTTACCCATTTCTTTAAGAGCGTGTCAAAAACAGCAGGAGTATTCTCTTTGACACCCACACTCACTGAAGTCACCAATTAAGTTACATCCTTTACTGCACACACTTAGCATTTAGAATAACTACTAGGCCTAGGTACCATGGTACCCAAGGACTAAGTTTACCTTGGAGAATCTTGAAGAAACTGTCCCATTGACTTACTAGGAAAATGTAGTTTTAATCCAGATGTTTATTGCCTTTTAAATTTATTTCAAGTTGGATCCAATTTTTGGGGTGTGTTATCTCAACACCCAGTGGTCTTGATGCATAACCATATTGAATTGTGCCCTTAAAAGGCAGATCTGTTGCACATTGCACATGTGAATACTTTTTCTCTACTATCCCATATATGGTATTATCCAGAATTCACAGAAATGCTTGGCAGGATATGACAAAAGCTGAGACTGGGAGTGCGTCTTAATATGTGAACTTGCCTCCTCCACTTGCTTCTCGTCATGATGACATCACTGACAACAGCATTATATTTCAATATCTTGCAAAAGCTCAATTGTAGAGTCTTTTTCTCATTTGCAATTGGGATGGTGAATGAAATGCAGTCCCTCAAAAGTTGTTGTGGCTAGGCTGACAGCTGGGAAACTTTATCGTTTTCTCCACGGAGGAGGGGCCAGGAGGCGGGACGAGAAGACAAGCACAAGTGGAGGAGGCAAGGTCGCATATTAAGACGCACTCTGGGTGACATGAACAGTCATTTTGATTTTGATCTGATCAACATTTCCATGGTGTTGGTAGTGGTAGCCCAGCAACTGTCTCCTGTCTTTTGAAGGACATCACAAAGCATTGGGGAAATTGGGGAGCATTTCACATGAAATCAGACACTTTGGGCCTGACCGACAGAGATTTTAATAAATCTTAGTGTACCTTTTTAGTGGCAAGGAAGAACCCCAGAACTGCATTTGCAAGTCTGACACTAATATTGAGGGAGAAGTTTTAATTAATAGGGTAGGACACTGCATTCATCCTTTATTACGTCAGTCAATACAAATCACAAAGGAAAGGTTTTGATGTTTGAAAACTCTTTTTCTGACTCTACAAATTACACAAACGGCATGCATGGAACACAACCATCATCAGAGTATGGCTTATGAGAAATTAAACTGTAAAAAATTGAATGCAAAAAGCTTTAAGGTAAGCGTACCCATTAAGCCCACCAAAATCTAAATTTCTTTATTTTTCAATCATCTTCACATAATGTTTTTGTGAAATAATTTGTTAAATAGTAAGATTTACCTCTCTTCTCAATGTTTGTCACTGAGTTGATGAATATTTCAAAGTACAATATGAAGATTTTTTACGAGAAAAGTGAAAAGTCTGAATGGGCTTAAATGGTACCATTGGTACCATTTAAGCCCACTTGTGTTCCAAATAAGCTCATATAGTTATTTCTCTATCAAAATACCTGGTGAGGTGTGTGAATTGAGTTTAAACAGTGTAGCCCACATGGCATAAATGGTTTCAGACCAAAAATGTAAGATTTGCTCAAAAAATAATGCATAAAACCTAATTAAATATTACGGCATCTCTTACTTCATATACTTCATAAAATTCTTCATCCAAACAGAGGAATGTATTTTTTTCTTATTGATTATTGTTAGTTCATTACATTACGCCTTTTTAACCAACAACTTGAGATTGTACAGCACTTTTTTCTGTCCCTCAAAGACATTTTTGGTTAGCATGCATGCCAGCTTGCATGCATTTCAATGGGCTGTACCATTTAAGCCCACCTAGTACCCATTAAGCCCGCCTATACAAAAAGCTATTTTATGGAAATAATCAGCTCCACAAAACATTTTATGATGCATTTCTTTCAAGATCAATGCCAAACAAACTGGAATATGCTTAGAATTCATACCTAACCACCTTAAGTCTTACGGCAGAGTAAGATAAAGATGGTGTGTGGTTGTATCAAGAAAATATCGGCGTTTGCTCGCTCATAAAACACATCTTTCCATTTGAAGGGAACTGCTATAATTTGGCAAAACACTGGACGTTTATATATAAAAATCATTACATTTACCTCTTAGTTCACTAAATATGAAAGTATTTTCAAAACATTTGACTTTAACTAGCTGAAATTCTATGATTTCTGACATGTCCCAAAACAGCAAAGTTTTGAGGCAACTTCTTGTCAGTAGTCCTGTGACTGGATTCACTTGGATGGGGATAACTCAACGATAGAAAATGTGATTTGTTTGCAATAAAAAACATTTTGTCAGTTACTAAACCCTTTAATTGGATAGGGTGATGAACAACGAAATCCACCTTTCCCCTTTCTTTAAATTGACCTCAAAGTTGAAAGTGGGCTTAAAGGGTACATGGGCTTATTGGGTACGCTTACCTTATTTTATAATGGCCGATATCTTATCTAAGCTTAAACTTAGCACGTAGTGTCATGAACAAGTTTTGGTGTTTCGTTCTTGGGTCATTTCAGAGATAGTGACTTAAAGGGTGAAAGGAGTTGTAGTGAAGTGAAAGCCCATTGGGAAACTCCAACTCCCATTGTCATTGGGACACAGCACTCCACAGCACACAAGTGAACACTGCACACAACAAAATTGCATTTATGCCTCACCCTTGCAAGGGGGCAGCCCTCAATGGCGCCCCTAGGGAGCAGTGCGGCTGGACGGTACTATGCTCAGGGTACCTCAGTCATGGAGGAGGATGGGGAGAGCACTGGTTGATTAAACCTACTCCCCCAACCAACCTGGCGGGTCGGGAGTCGAACCAGCAACCTTTGGGCTACAAGTCTGACGCCCTAACCGCTTCCGCTTACCCATGACTGCTAGGTGAAAGGAGTTGTAGTAAAGTAGTAATAGAGTCAGGTCGGATACTCGCGTCAAATGGGGAACTCTTCTCTAACACTACCCTATTACTACTTTATTTCATCTCATTGCAACTTTTAGGTCACATTATTTCTGAAAGGACTCAAGAACCAAACCCTGAAATTTCAGGTGTTTGACGGAGGTGACGTCACCACGAATCACGGAGGAACCATAATGGGTCATTGGTAAGCGGTTAGAGCAGCAGACTTGTAGCCCAAAGTTTGCCAGTTCGACTCCTGACCCGCCAGGTTGTTCGGGGGGGGGTGTAATTAACCAGTGCTCTCCCCTATCCTCCTCCATGACTGAGGTACCCTGAGCATGGTACCATCCCGCCGCACTGCTCTCTTGGGGCGCCATTGAGGGCTGCCCCCTTGAATGGGTGAGGCATAAATGCAATTTAGTTGTGTGCAGTGTTCACTTGTGTGCTGTAGAGTGCTGTATCCCAATGACAATGGGAGTTGGAGTTTCCCAATGGGCTTTCACTTTCAAGAAGGGAAGAGAGATGACTCTAGTCTTGTTGCTTCTGGAAGCGTGTTCCACCACTGAGGGACTATGACAGAGAACAGTTTTGCTTGCTCTGAGTGATTAGTCAAAACTGTTCTGTCATTTTATCTCAGTGTTGGAACCAACCTCCAGAAGCAACAAGAGTGACCAAGACAAGATTTTAGTCACTGTTAAAGTTTTTCTGAATTTAAATGAGTGCATTTCTTCATAAAACTATTAGAACATTAATTATTATCCCATAAGCAAATTATCATTCATGTCATAGTGTGATTTGAAAAGGAAGTCAAGACATTGTTATAGGATTTTGAACAAACAAGACAGGAGCCCTCAGGTATAGCCATCAGACCCAGAACGTTTGGGGACCCCTGCTCTGTATTTCCCCACACTGTATGTTGTGGATTATGTCCTTCTTTTGAAGTCACATACCTTTTGGAGACAAGTGTCAGCTTAATGTATTGTAGTGCAAAAGATGTGTAAACACATGTGTTTGGCTTTTGTTGATTACTGCAAGGATGAAGTAGCCTAGTCTGTTCTCCCCACAATTTCTTTCTTTTTTTCAGTATGGCTACAATGGCGTAAAAGGAATTTTCTTGTCTCAGTCTTTGCCCCTCTCCTGTTAAGAAAATTGGAGTGAAGTATTTGTTAGCAAGGCCCTGCACTAGGCGTCATAAATATGAGACAATGGACATTAGTATAATGTGGGTGGAGTAGGTCATGGGCAGTCATGGGTAAGCGCTTAGGGCGTCACAATTGTAGCCCAAAGGTTGCCGGTTCGACTCCCGACCTGCCAAGTTGGTGGGGGGAGTAATTAACCAGTGTGTTTTCCCCATCCTCCTTGATGACTGAGGTACCATGAGCATGGCACCGTCCCGCCGCACTGCTCCTTTTCGGGCACCATTGGAGGCTGCCTCGAGGCGGGGCACGGATGAGGCAGAAATGCACTTTTGTTGTGTGCAGAGTGCGGTGTCACAGTGACAATGGGAGTTGGAGTTTCCCAGTTGGGCTTTCACTTTCAGGTAGTTGTGTTACATTAAATAACAAACACTTAAAGTGATACTGTCCCATTTTTGGAAATGAGCTTATTTTACACCTCCCCTTGAGTTAGATAATAGGGTTTCACTGTTTTCTTGTACTTTCAACCGTTCCCTAGCTATGGCAGTGCAAATTTTACCTCCAAGCTAACAGTTAACATTGAGTCCTATGAGACCAGTTAGCCGCCAGCTGGTCTCATAGGACTCGATGTTAACTGCTAGCTTGGAGGTAAAATTTGCAGTGCCATACCCAGAGAACGGTTGAAAGTACAAGACAACGGTAAAACCCTATTATCTAACTCAAGGGGAGGTGTAAAATAAGCTCATTTCCAAAAATGGTACAGTATCACTTTAAATCTAAAGCGGCCTTTAAAAAAAGTGAATGGCATGGAATGAAATGGATTATAGCACCCAATGCACATAGTTAAATTGTATTCAGGGCCCTACATTAACACCAGCCAGCCGACCAAATGCTGTTGAAAATTCAGTTAGGACTGGTAGAAAAGACCAACTTACCAGTCATTTTGACCCATTAGTGAGTGTACGTTTGGCTAGTGAGATTAATATCTACTAGCCATTCTGATTGGTGATGAAAGAAGATCATTTAGATCCCTGATTGCATCTATGCTTCACCCCAGTAAGGGGGCATTTCAGGTTGTCAATACCATGCTCAGATTACTTCAGTCATGGAGGAGGATTCAGGGAGAGTGGTATTCAGTCCATTGGTAATGTCTTGTCTACATTTGAACTGGCAACCCACTGGCTACAAACCCAATTCTTAACTGCCTGGGAGGAACCGGCGTTGTAGGCGTGGTTGGTGCAGGTGAGGTTTTTATAGACCACTTTAGAAGTTATGAAATCACTGACCGTGCGCACATTGTTAGCTCAAACACACACACACACAGACAGTGCAGACCCTGAAGACAGAATACATGTGGACTGAAGTGTGTACCGTTGTGGGGAAAAAAAGATCCTAAAAGTACATGTGTTGCGCTATTCTGAAGGGAATATGCTGTTCCAGAAGCATAGGAGATGTGTTTGGGAGTTGGAGTTTCCCAATGGGCTTTCACGTCACATGGTCCAGTCAGTACATTTAATTTCTTGTAACCATTGTCATTGTGACACATAAGCCTGTCACGATATACGATAAGTCAATAAATCGGACGATAACTTTTTACAAGAACGATCACTTTTCTGGCCCCGATAAGTAACGATAAGTTATTTGCGTGATGTTTTGTTTTCCCTCTCTCCCTTTCTCTACCATAGCCGTAAGACTACTAATGGCGCGTTATAGGCCAACGCAGCGCAATGACGCTTAAATGTTGGTGTAATTTTAAGTTTCAGTGCAGTTCTGGTTGGAAAAAAGTGCATTGATCTGGCTACTTGCGTCTTTGAAATAGAACGCTGGTGTTCCCGCGCGTCGCTTATAAGCCTCGACAAAGAATCAGCGCTAGAGACTAGGAGCGCAATATTCTTCCAGTCTCAGTCAGCGCATCTGCAACGTTCCTCAGAAAGGGGAATGAACAGCTCCAACACGGAGGCTCCAACACGGAGGCAAATGTTCATTTTGAAACATCCGCAGCAACCCAATATCCACGACGAAGACGTGTTTGTGCAAACATGAAATAGTGGTGCCGTCGTGACAAACTTGCTCTGAGGCTGTTATTTTAAACCTCGCCGAGTTTCCACTATTATTTCAATGCGCCTCCTACCCCGACGTTCGTTGTCTGTTCTTTTTGTGATTTTCGCTATATTTCTTGTTTATTTAGACCTAACAATATGAGTAGGCAGTCCGCAAGCAAATCATGAAGATAAGATTTGTGGATTTAAATCTGTCACACCAGGAGAATGTGAACGGTTGAGCGCGCTACAGGGGAAACAGAGGCATGGCGACTCATAACTCATAAGAATCAATGTATGGGCGTTCATAAAGGACTTTAAAGTGCGCAGAATTGCAATTTGTTCCAGTCGAGGGTATCGGAGAGAGAGAGAGAGAGAGAGAGAGAGAGAGAGAGAGAGCTGGAACTTGTGCATCTGTTCATGCTCTTTTGCTTTTTACTGATGTTGAAATGCCTTTAACAGGGCTGATTTGGGTTTTGACTGACAATTAGCTAGTAACAACGTGCATTTGTTTGAAATAAGCTGTCTAAGTGATAATTTGTGAATTAACAATACCCCACCAGTAGGTTATTTTACATCACACCATGGATAGGCCTATAAGCCATTCAGTGTGCTTGAGAAAGATAAATAGCAGAAAATGTTAAAGAAAGACTATATAACTTACCTTAATAATAAATACAAAAAAGCCTATTTAGAGCCTATTGTGCTCCATGAGGATGTATTTAAAAACATATATATACCCCCTGCCGTGATGCTTTAAAAATGTGAAGGGGTGTAGTCACATTTTTATTGCATTTTTACGTCATTATATTGTTTGACACATTTCTTCTTGGAGCAGGCGTCAATCTTAATTATTTAAACCTCTGAGTCTGCTGGCCCAAATGTTACATTCAATGTTTCAAGAAGGAGGCCGCACCTTGCATAGCAGTGTTTTTTATTGCACATTATATTGTTTGAAAATGGCGAGAGAGACAATATTATCGATTATCGCAATAATTTCTTGTTATCGTTATCGTCTGGCAAAAATTGTTATCGTGACAGGCCTAGTGACACAGCACTCCACAGCACGCAAGTGAACACTGCACACAACGAAATTGCATTTATGCCTCACCCGTGCAAGGGGGCAGCCCTCAAGGGCGCTCCAAGGGAACGGTACCTTAGTCATGGAGGAGGATGGGGGAGAGCACTGGTGGTTAATTACTCACCCCACCAACCTGGCGGGTCGGGAGTCGAACCGGCAACCTTTGGGCTACAAGTCTGACGCCCTAACCGCTTTCCCACGACTACCCATTTACTCTGCTCATTAGTGTTTTGGACATGGTGTCAAGTGGACTACTAAGTTCAGGCAGTGTAATCGTTTCCAATACCTCTCTACTACTACTTTCTCACTACAGCTTACTTAACCTTAAAAGTCACTTATCTCGGCAATGACCCACTCAAGAGATGCTACTGATATTATAGCTTAACTTAAGTAAAAAATCAAAGTTTATCCCATTGACGCCTAAAACGCCTAAGGGTAGATACAGTCTAAGGGAAAAGATACAGTCAGCCTATAAAACCTGAAGTATCTCATCTTCTTAATGCAATTTATTTCATATGTTATGTACTTCAGAGGCTAAGACCCCCATCTTGCATTTGAAGATGTTCATTCAGCTCCAACACAATTTCTACACAAAAACATGCAGCTCCAGACGGTAGGGTCAATGTTGCGCTATGCAGCATCTGGCACCAGTAGGTTAAAATGTACAGTGTTGTACATAATAAAAATATGGTTGAACTTTCCATTGTGTTCATTCCGAGGGCAGTGTGCACAGCACTGCAGAGTGAGTCATTGCTTTTCTATTGCTTAATATTCATAAATGCCAAATCAAAGCCTACTAATGACCAATTTATTTCAGCCCAATACATTTCTCAACTTCTGGCTGTCGGAAAGCTGCTTTGGGCTGGGTAATGGTATCATACAGATACTGACACGTTGCTTTTGGGAAAACATGGCCCTTGAGAAACTGACTAGGGAAATTTCAGTTTTAGGGACAGCTGCACTCGGAAGCATGGTACTTTAGTTTGAATGAGAGAATTTCCCCTCTCATTTTTCTCCTATGTTTTCCATGTAGTCACAGCATTTTTGCCTCTCTAGTAGTGTGGCTGTGTGTTCCCCTGCCAAGATGTACTGTAACCTCTTGCCCATGGCTTAATTTGTGTGGGTCTTCAGTGTGTGATTCTTTTTTTCTTGTTTTCTTCATTTCTGTTGGGCCATGTCTTTGTCCAGGGTTGCCACCTCTGTCTGACAAAAACCTGGACATTTCAAACTCTTTTTTTTCCTTCTTCTCTATGACATGCTTAATTCATTGTCCCTTGGACAAAACGTCAAATACTGTCACAATCGGCCCTACCGTGGAGCATATGGTAGGGCATTGGTTTGCTATGCGGCCGACCCGGATTTAATTCCCGGTCCGGGTCCTTTGTCAGCCCTTCCCCGTCTCTCTCTCCCAACTCGCTTCCTGTCTGCACTGTACTATCACGAATAAAGTAAAAAAAGACCGAAACAATATTTAAAAAAATAAATACTGGGACAATGAGGGACGTCTGGGACAAGTAGCAACACTAGTCTGACTCTCTAAGCTCATGGTTACTTTGTTTTTGTCCCCACAGAACGAAGAGGAGATGGCTTTCCAGGTGGATAGTTGCAATCAGAATGTGTGGACTATGCACTATGACAATGGATAGGCAAAGTCATTGGAGAGGTAAGCCTGTGGGAACATATTTTCTGGGTCCACAGAGAAATATAAGCATTGGCATATGTAATTTTTCAAGCTCTCTGTGCAAGATACATTTGTAAACGAAACTGGGATTTGAAGTCAAGAACCGATAAACAAACTTATAAGAATGAAAATCAAATCACAAATCCAGCTTATGCAATACATCCTCTCAGTTTTGGCATCTTGTGCCCATACCGGTTTCTACTTCTGTGAACTGCTCATCTGCATCGGTGTTCTGATATACAGCTCAGCTTTTGTGTATGTTTTGACGTGTTTGAGTATGTTTGACAGTCTTGATATTCTAATCTAGCACTATGAAATTGTGCAGCCCGTTCCTCTCCGTCCTTGTGCTGTCTGTTCTGTGTGAGCCCTCCAAAAAAATGCTGTGAATGGGGTTAAGTGGTGGGTTAAGAAATGAAATATTTTTCAACACCATAGATGCAAACCCCCTCACTAAGGCCAGGTGCAGGACAAAAATGTGAGGAACATCCTGGTTGGTCAAAGCAGTGCGTGTTCTAGTAAGACATTGTCAGTTGGGGTTTTTGGTGCGCAGCCTTCTATTTTCTTTTCCATTAGAATAAATTAATCAATTTCCATTCACTCAGCATGCTGTTTGCACATACAGTAATGGACTAGATTAATTTGACTGGCCTTTCAGCCTGGCCTTTTTGTGCATGCAGCCTAACGTGTGACATCCAAAATATGCAATTTTGCCATAATGTCATAGATTACTCCAAATGCACATGCCCAGATCCGCATTCAGTATTGTCACATTTGGTACTTTGCTTAGTTGGTGGAGATTACGCAATGTTGTTGGTTTTTTGTTGTTTTGTTGGTAATCTGTGCTAATATTGTTATTTGTTTCTGTAAAATAACTATTCTTTTTTTGTTGGTGATAAAAAGGGGTTGCTCTAATGTTCCAAGTAGACTGAATGTAATTATGTTATGTCCCCTAAAGTCAAAATCCTATGGTTAAATCTGCAGGAAAAAGGCACCCCATTTACTTTTTTTATTTATATATAGTTTTCAGTGTCAGTAATTTATTGGGCTGTAATCGGTCAAGTACTGGTTTGAAACTATTTTTTTTCTCTATAATTTGATGGGATTGCAAAGATGTGGTCTGACTATGGTTTGCACAACAACTTCCAATACAGTAACTTAATGTAACTCCTCATTGAGTTGTTAATTGACAGGATGCTTTGCTCTGTTGGGCCACAGGAGGGCGACGTGTCACAGTGTGTTATGGAATTAAATATCCTCTATCTGAGGGGGATGTGTGCATATTCTGATGGTGTCATATTGGCACGCAAAAAATCGTTAATGGAAAAAGTCAGCTCACAGTTCTTTTTCGACGTGGAATAGCATTTTGTGTTGACACAATTTTCGTTCAATACCTACGTTAAATTTTCACCATCCTTGCTATGTGTACATGGACGTTATCTGACAGTGGAATATAAATATGTTTGAGAAACAGATTCAGTCCATGTATCCGCTATATTCTTCATAGAAGAGTTGGGGTGGTCTTGATGACGAGGCATAGTATTTAATTAGGAATGCGACAGGTCTGCATTTTGCACTGGAGCATTGATGGAGAAAATCATGGATGCAAGGAGTTTGGTTCGCGACTGACGCGGAGTGCCTGGTGTCATCGTGGGTGGGAAACAGACGCAAGAAAGAGCGTACCCCATCCCCCCGCCTTCTTCCCTGCGGGCGGCTCTGACGCGCACGCGTGCTAAACCGTGTGGGAATGGCTGGTGTGTGATCGGGGGTTGGGCCGCTGGAAGCGAACGCAGAGTTAAAGAGTTTTTAATGTCCGCCATGTTGGCCATGGCGTATTGAACTAGGGAGAGGGAGCGGAGCTACGGAAAAAAAGAGACCGAGAGAGAGCGACCAAGATCCGGGCCTTCCCGGCTCCGTTCTTCTCGCCATACCCATATTTTGTAACCAATCGAACGGTAGACTCCTGGAGAACGTCACAGTTTCATCAATGAGAACTAACATTTGTACAGTTGTGTTTCGTAGGGTATCGGATAGATATATGCTGCATCTTTCATTATAAAAAATGAGTAAATTGTCGTTTCGGGCACGGGCGCTGGACGCTACCAAGCCTCTACCCGTTTTCCGCTGCGAGGATTTGCCAGACCTGCACGAATATGCCTCAATTAACCGGGCGGTGCCGCAGATGCCGACGGGGATGGAAAAGGAGGAGGAATCGGTATGTTTTAAGGTTTCAATATGGGTATTTAGCTATTTCGCCATGTTTTCTTGATACGGCGGGCGCCCCTATCTTGCCTGCGCAAGCTTGCACAAAATGGCCGCCATTTCTGTTTTTCTTTGACACGGTAGTATGGCATTTAATCGTCGTGCTCCGTCGAAATTTGTGCAACCTTGTGGTTTATAAGGTGGTATTTGCTCGATTTTGAGTGCAATAGTCGGGTTGTATCGAGTTGTTTTGTCAGGAATTGGTTTGCAACGCACAAAGGAGTCACGTGACTTTGCTTCAATCCGCCATTTTGTTGACTTTCTCTGTGCTTGGGATGGGCCTGAGAAGGCTGCAAGTGATGTGAACGGACACCAGGTGGCGAAGCTGAGTCTGTGATGTTAGCAATGTTGTGCAGAATGGGATTAGTAAGGGTCTACGTCCTTGTGCTGAAACAGCCATTCGTTTTACCACCACAGATGGCATTTAAGCAACATTTAGGAGAGTTGCAACCCAAAGCGCGTGTCAAGATGTATTTGTTATTGTCACTGTGTCTTGTTGCCAGACGCTGGAAGCATCGCCTTTTAGTTGTAACCCTATTTGCCGGTAGCTAGCCTACCCATACATCACACGTCAACGTTGCGTTAATTACAGAATTCAGCGAACCCCCTCCCCAAGTCATGATGGGCACAGCTATCTTTTGCACCTTGCATTACTTTTAACCGGTTTTCATATTAACATGGCGAAGATGCGTTTGCTTAGTTTACAAACCTCTACAGTCGCTCCGGTATTCTCGCTGAATGAACCAGAGAACATGGCATTTCGTAATGTATTCCTGTACATTTCCCTACAAATGTATTTCGCATAGCCTAGTGGCTGTATGTCTTGGTATGCGAAGGCGGCTGCTATGTGACAGCCCCGGGACTTGCGATATCCCCTTGTCAGTGCTGTGCGCACGTGTCCCCAGACCAGATAGTATTCTCTGCGCCTGAAGCTATGCGTGTAGTAGTTTTAAAAAGACACAGTAGCCTACAAAGCCGCCGTGCATGTCAATTTATAGGAAATGTAAAGAAATGCATGGTGTGTCTGCTAACATGACAGTTGTTGGTAGGTAGCATTTTAAGCTGTGTGTGCATAGTGCCTGCTGTCATAACAACCGATGCTGTGTCAAGTCTGTTCTTGTACAGTTTTTTCAATTGGATCATTTTGATGAGGCCATTTGCAATGGAAATGGAGATGCACTAAGTTGTAAACATGTGGATGCTCTGTTTTCTGTGTCTGCCCTATGTAAATAAGAAGGCCTTGCAGGTCTGTGCTCTGTCAAATCAATAGTAACTCTGACATGCCTGCCTCTTTGACACAGTGCTTCCAATACAAGTGCATCTGTCAAGCTTGTTTGCCAGGTTGATGTTACTACATCATGCAGTGTATAATGCTATCATTACTTATCAGTGCTTGCAATGCCCTGTCAGGTGTAGCGTGAGATGGGTAAGACTTGGGTATTGAATAGGAAGGGTTAATGGAGGGAAGTTTATGATGCCGTTAGTGCATAAGTTTGCTTAATCTTTAAAAAAAATATTTGCCTGGGATGTGTATGATACTGGAGTTTGCCCACGTGGGGGTACTGTCGACAGAAGACTGCAGAGGTGTGTGTGTGTGTGTGTGAGAGAGAGTGAAAGGAAGGGACCATGAGCTGTGTACCTGAAGCAGTCTGGCATTAACTAGTTGTGTGAGCGAGCGAGAGAGACATCACATCCTCCATCATTCATTATCGTTGAATGAATCATTTGCCAAGACATTGTTCAACTCCCTCTACCCTGCAAATTAACAGACTTCCTTGTTTCTTCATATCGGTGTTGGTTGTACTTTGTTGTTGACCGCGAACTGAGCATACCCCTAGTAGAACAGGTTTTATTGCTGATGTGTATTATGTGGGTGTGGGTGTGTGTGTGTGTGTCCACCAAACCTGACTAGCATGTTCCCCATGGGGGTTATGTGTGCACGTCTGTGAGACGGAGCAAAGACATTTGAGCGCAGTCTGATTATTGTGTGTGAGAGCTTGCGCGAGAGCACCATGTGTGAGCTGCTGTAGTAATTGGGCCCTGTGTGTGTGACCGAGAGAGCAAGTCGACTGTAGCACTGACAATTAAGGCCTAGACTACAGTCAGTGCTGTTTCCTCTGCTCTGGGTACAACGTTTGAGCTGGCCAGTGTAAGCTTAGTTAGCAAAGTTTTGTGTGTATGTGTGGTGCCGCCGCCGTTACCCGGAGGGGGGTTGAAATACGGTGACTTTGATTCACCTTACTCATGATTGAGCCCAGATCGGATCAGATCTCATTCCGAGCAGAGGAGGAATATTTATGAGCTCGTTAAGCCGCCCGTTAGACGGAGCTAGTGTGTTAATTATGAGCCTGTTAACGATGGCTTAATTATCCTATGCGAGCAGGCACAGCGATGCCCTCTCCCACGAGGGCACACACATGCACACATACCGCACTCACAGAGCTGGTCTACTCTAGTCTACCTAAGTGCAACCCCCGCAGGCCTATAGAATGAGTCCTGATTGTGAAGTGGTATTGTTGCAGTGTCCTGACAACCCACTTGGGTTGGTGTGCGTGCGTGTTGGGTTGTCTAGTTACTATGTAGATTTCTTGTTGTAGCATAGGCCTATTTGCCCCACCAAGAACAGAAAGCTTCTCTGGATATTTTAATGATCTTTCTTATTTATTGTCCTGTAGGCCCTCTGAGCTAGGCTATTGATTGTGGTGTAGTGGGATTGAAGCTTGGTAATGGCCATTGTAGATTTTCAATCTACTGGCATTTTAATGTAACTCTGTTCTGTACTTACGGAAAGAAATCAGGTTTGTTGTGCGTGCGTCTGCTCATGACCTGCTCTTGTTCACTCCAGGATGGTCCTGTTTTGAATCAACTGTCCTCCCTCCATTCATAATGTTCGCCGTTTGCCCTAGATGCACAGCAGTCGCTCCTGGCCCCATGTGAACCTTTTCATACGCACACTGGACACACACACACACACACCGACATTAAGTGGCTGGCCAGCCTCATGTGAACCTGGTCATAAGCACACTGGATGGACGCGCACACACACACACACACACACACACACACACACACACACACACACACAAGCACAGACATTAAGTGGCTGGCCAGCCCTATGTGAACCTTGTCATAAGCACACTCTGGATAGAAACACACACACACCCCTCTGGTCAGCCCAATGTGAACCTTTTCACAAACACGTAGATACACACACACACACACTCTCTGTAGCTGTGCAGCCAGCAGACGTCACGTGCGGTCCGGTAAGGGTTGCTGCTGCTTCTGCCACTGCTGGGAATAGCTGCTGCTGATGATGAGGTGGCTGGAGGCTGCTGGCTGCTGCCGCTGTCACCCGGGGCTAGACGGATGGGAATGCCATCGCCGTGGGGACGCTCGGCTCAGGGTCACCAAAGCGCTACAGAGGTCACCAGCCATGGATTTATAACGGGAGGGGGACGGGGTGGGGGGGGGGGGGGTGGGGGGTGGGGGGTGGTGGTGTGGTTGGGAGATGAGTGTGCAAGTCATGATAAAAAATGGACGGCTTGATGGATTGATGGTTGGGTTATGGAGTGCTGAAGACGAGAGGCTTACTTATATTTTAATGGTGGAAAAGTTTTTTTTTTTTATGTCCCCAGGAAAAGCAGTGTTGCGAGTGACTAATTTTGTTCTGTGTATTTTGTTTGTGCGTGTCAGTTGGTGTGCATTCGTTCGTGTTTATTATTCAAGAACAGATGCTTCGGGGGTGCGGGTGAGTCCTTTGTCCCCCTGTGCTCCCCAGAGTGAGTGTGTGTGTGTGTTATGTAACGCTCTCGGGGGATTTGTGCGAGGAGGCCGTATGTGATAATTGACTCCTGACCCACTGACCTGGGAGTGGGTGTTGAGTAGATCCCAGTCTATAACGTAGTCTTTTTCGAAGCAAGTATGATGAGTCGAGCACCTACACACATACATTGCTGCTCAATACACAATCATTGTCGCACACACGCTCACACACACTGACCGGTAACTTACGCCTAGTCACACACACACAACACTACACACAAGAATGCACATGCACATGCACATACACACGCCCCTCCCATATTTGGCATATGATTGTTAACCCAAACCGTGTCCAATCTGGCCCCACTCTGCTTGGAGTCCCCTGTTGTTTTTCCATGCGTCATCATCGTCATCATGGTCATCATGATTAGGGCTGGGTATCGCAGCCATGTTCCTGTATCGATTCGATTTCAGTTCTTATGGCTTTGAATCGATTAATCGCCCTTCGATTCAATTCGTTCCCTTCTTGGTGCCAGGATTTCCCACAAAAGATGCTGTCGCCTGTTTTTATATAAAAAATGTCAAAGGGCTGTGGCTTGACCGTGTTGACCGATTGCTGATTTGTAATAAGTAGGCCTAGGCCTAATTGACTAATACCTACTGGGTATTTTCTATAGACCTAAATTAAACAAAAAGGAAAAAAAAGAAAAAGAACCAAATAATCGATTTTTTGCCCTGTGAATCGATAATGTGAATTTCAAATGAAATCGATCGATTAAATCGAGTATTTTATCCAGCCCTAATCATGATCCACTATGATCCCGTCCCCCATGTTGTTTTAATTCCATCCCCCCTGCACTTCCTCCTGCATGCGCTGTCTCGTCTTGTACTCATTATGTTGAGGTGTGTGTGGTTGAGGGGGAATGACCACACTGGTCAGATATGTAACTTAGTGTGCTTTTCCCCCCTCTGACAGCAATTTCACCCTCTCTGAGTCTCGCACACACACTTAAAAACGCGCACCCACATGTAGCCTAGGCTAAAAGATGTGTGTGTCATTGCTATCTGATAGGGGTGTAGCGATATCCAACCGAACCGACGTATCGTACCGAAAAGACCTGTACCGAACCGAACAGTGCCATACCGAAAGGTTGACTAAAAGGCTAAAACTTGTTCATGTTTTTACATTATGCTGCTACTACATGCAGAGGCTCGTGCAGAACCCTGAGAGAGAATGCAAGAAAAAACAGGTGTAGAGGCTTGGTCTTTGTGAAACCTTGAGGAGAAAGTTTCTTACACTGATGAAATCTCCGACCCAAAGTAGCAGGTTGAATGTATTTCTTTTTTTGTTTGTATTTTGACAATTTTTTTGTGAAATTAACAACGTGCTGAGGAAGAAAATAGTTTTCTATTTTGTTCCCATATACTGTACCGAAAATGTACCGAACCGTGACCCCAAAAACCGAGGTACGTACCGAACCGTGATTTTTGTGTACCGTTACACCCCTACTATCTGAGTAGTTATGTTCCGAGTCTGCATGTTTAGATGGTCAGTGTTTGTTTGTAAATGTGTGTTCTTGACAGACTAGAGAGGGCAAAGGACATGTGTTTACTTTCACAGCCCTGGTCAGGTCTGGTCTAGTGCGTGTACTGTCACTGCGTGTCTGTGTCTCACGGTGTGTGTGCATGTTTGCACATGTCTGCATGAGCTATTGAATCTGTGCTGTAGAGGGTTAGCAGACAGACATAGGGTGTGTCTTTCCAAATGGTTGGTAAACACAGAAACGTTACTCTGTTTATTTCTGAAATCGTGTTGTAACCTTGTTGTAAACTTAAAAGAGCTGTTGCAGTGGTCAATGTTTTCCCCACCCCCACCAAAAAATCAATCACCCGTATGTCCTCACACATTCATAGATGTAGAAGGAACACACACACACACACACACACACACACACACACACACACACACACACACACACACACACACACACACACACAGTGGGTTAGTTTTGTTACGGTGAGTGGGCTTGAATGGGGAAGTGAAACCAGTTGTGTGTCAATGTGGAGGTTATAGCTGTTAAGATTCCTTGAAAGTAATGAAGGGGGCCTAAAGTGAAGTGTTTTTTTCTTTGCTGTTGCTGTAACATGTGGTGATTAGGGATGGCGAAAATTGAAAACACTCTTAACCGGCAACTGAGACTCATTAACCGGTGGTTAACCGGTAATCATAAATTATACAACGTTCGCGTGCCTGATATGCACAGCACTGATTTTTTTTTTACATTTCATCTTTCACATAAGCCTTTTTTTTTTGCTACGCAGACAAGGACCTGCCATGTCCATCCACTGTTGCCAGATGGAATATGCTGAATTATCGTACTAAAACCTCAAAATTATCGTTTTTTTGGGAGGAAATTATTATTATTATTATTATTACTACAACAACAACCGGTTAACCGGTGGCAGAAATTTTTAACCGGTCAAGCTTAACGTTGATCCGTTCGACTATCAGTTAAACGGTTACCGGTTAACATCCCTAGTGGTGATGAGATCAGTGAACCAGGTGAGGCGGCTGGTCAGGTGCAGACATGTCTACCGTACTGGTATGGTTACCTGGAAGTCATGAAAGAGGCATGCGTACTAGAAGCTGTTGCAGATGCTGGATATTGCGGGGGATGTACTAAGTGTCAACAGCACATGATTTGCAGCACATCCCCTGCTGTATCGCTGCACGGCTTTTGGCGTTTACATAGTGTGTTTTTTATTTATGTACGAATGGCACACCACCATGCATGTTAAAAGATGATAAGCTTGGGTCTGGTGGGGACCTGTCTTCCACAGTGGTTTGGATACCTGGAAATCTGAAGAGATTTAGCACAGATCACTCAAACTGCTTCAGCTAGTGGTGATGCAAGTTGGATTTTGCGTTTCTGTAGCAGTGATCTCTCCTCTGTGCACTACAGTTCAGCTTTTGCCGTTTCTATATGGTGGATTTTCTTCATTAATGTATGAGTGCAACGCCACTGCTTGCCAGAAGATAAGGATAAGCTCATTACTAGACTACTAAGTTAACATGAGAACTTAAAGGCCTAGTGGATTTTGAAATATTCATAAAACTGTGTGGGAGGAGCATTTTAATGCTCAGGCTTTGAAATGAAATGCATTCTTTCTATATGGTCTTGCTATAGGGTATTCTCACTCATCATGGGACTTCCTGCAACATGGGCTAACTCCTGTGAACGGAAGAGTGTCACTGTAACACTAGCCCATTAACTTATGATCAGGATTGCACTGATGCTGTCCTAGGTCTCTGATGGGCTCTATCCGAGCTGAGATGGTGATGGTTGTTTCTTGTAAGCTTAATTATGTCTGGTTTATGAAACAACACTAGTTGACATTGAGGCTGAGAGCTAAGTGAAAGGGAAGATGTGTGTTTTGATCAGATTCCAGATTGATGACACTGCATGTGAGGGCAAATATGGGCACATGCTAGCTGGACATGCTAGCTCAAATAACTTTTGCTTACGGCCGTTAGAAACTGGTCTGCCCCTGCTTGGTCTTTTCAGGCTTTGTCATTCAGCCTTTGTCTTTGTATTGGCCGCTCAGTAGTAGTAGACGGTATTTAAAGTGTTGTAAAACTCCTACACACAGACACCAGACTTGTAATGTGCTTTCTACCGTGGAGACTGGAGAAGCCAAGTATATTTATCGCTTTGCTGATAATGGTCGTTTTATTATACCCGGGGCATTTCTTTCCACTATAAAGTCACAAAGGTGACATTGTCGCCTGGAACAAATGCCAGGCCACCAAGTGAATATATAGGCTTTATGATGAACGACTAATTTATATGTAAAAGACATGCTACTCTATCCAACTTATGTCCAGGGAGCACAATCGCCTGAGTCCCCAGGCTCAAATGAGTTTAGCCTGTAACGAGGCGACTTGCCCGTAAAAATAATTGATGTGTCAAGGCTGCAGGACTCTTAGCAGGAGTAAGGGTTATTCACAAAGCACTTTGGAAGTCACAGGGAGCTTGAAAAGTAGGGCACAAGACTCCCTAATTCACAAATATCTATTCACTGGGGATTGTGAAGAAGCAGTTTGCATTATTCCATGTGAATGAATTAAAAAAAAATACTGTGTGACTTTGAGAACTATAGTGTGAATTGGCAAATGTGTTGGCTGGAAGGCATGCGGTATCGCAAGCCCCCTTCCAAAATAATCGCTGAAGCCTAGCCTAAATGTTGTCTTGATGCTAGAACTTACAAACCCAATCCTGGAGCTATTTATGGCTGTTGGTTGCTTGCGAAGTCTGTTTATTACTTGGGAAGTCTGTTTATTGGCTGCTTTGAGTTCTTTTTTACCTATGTCACCTGTTGGTTAATTTGTGTTGCTTTGTGGTGCTCATGCAGGCGCTCTAACGCTCACCTGCTACTCTGCTAATTATTGTGACTGCCACCCAGCTTGTTGTCAACTGCCATGGCACAAGGCTCTTAACACACTCTTTAACCTTGCCTAGTCACTTCACATCTCTCTCCCATCTGGCAGGTGTATTGTTATAGGGATGGTTATGGTTAACTGTCCTACCAGAGATTCTCTCTCTCTCTGGTCCTACTCTGTTGCAGGTAAAAAGTGGTCACCAATAGTGATGGCCCACTGGAACTGGAGCAGAGCTTACTCGTGGGTCACCCAGCATGTAGCCCTACCAGCTTATGCCAACGTCACTGGTTCTTAATTGAGCGTAATTAAGATTCCTTATATAGATAACTTGGGTTCCTGTTTACAAACATTTGCAATGTGAGGAAGGGCAAGATGCTAAGTAGCCAACCACGTGAGTGCATTTTTTGAGTGGCGGCTGTTTCCAACAATCAGAGGTTGAAGAGGGACCCCTGGCTACTCGCGCAGACGGGGATTGTTGACGAACGTTAAACCCATAAGAGCAGGTGTAAGGTAAGCGTACCCATTAAGCCCACCAAAATCTAAATTTCTTTATTTTTCAATCATCTTCACACAATTTTTTTGTGAAATGATTTCTTAAATAGTAAGATTTACCTCTCTTCTCAATGTTTATCACTGAATTGATGAATATTTCAAAGTACAATAGGAAGATTTTTTACGAGAAAAGTGAAAAGTCTGAATGGGCTTAAATGGTACCTTTGGTACCATTTAAGCCCACTTGTTATTTCTCTATCAAAATACGTGGTGAGGTGTGTGAGTTGAGTTTAAACAGTGTAGCCTACATGGCATAAATGGTTTCAGATCAAAATATTCTTCCAAAATGTAAGATTTGCTAAAAAAATAATGCATAAAACCAAATTAAACATTACAGCATCTCTTACTTCATATACTTAATAAAATTCTTCATCCAAACAGAGAAATTTATTTTTTCTTATTGATTATTGTTAGTTCATTACATTACGCCTTTTTGACCTACTACTTCAGATTGTACAGCACTTTTTATGTCCCTCAAAGGCATTTTTCATTAGCATGCATGCCAACTTGCATTCATTTCAATGGGGTGTACCATTTAAGCCCACCTTGTACCCATTAAGCCCGCCTATACAAAAAGCTATTTTATGGAAATAATCAACTCCACAAAAACATTTCATGATGCATTTCTTTAAAGATCAATGCCAAACAAACTGGAATATGCTTAGAATTCATACCTAACCACCTTAAGTCTTACGGTAGAGTAAGATAAAGATGGTGTGTGGTTGTATCAAGAGAATATCTGCGTTTGTTCGCTCATAAAACACATCTTTCCATTTGAAGGGAAATGCTATAATTTAGTAAAACACTGCATGTATATATATATAAAAATCATTACATTTACCTCTTAGTTCACTAAATATGAAAGTATTTTCAAAATATTTTACTTAAACTAGCTGAAATTCTATGATTTCTGACATGTCCCAAAACAGCAAAGTTTTGAGGCAACTTCTTGTCAGTAGTCCTGAGACTGGGTTCACTTGGACGGGGATAACTCCACGATAAAACATGTGATTTGTTTGCAATAAAAAGCATTTTGTCAGTTACTAAACCCTTTAATTGGATAGGGTGATGAACAACAAAATTCACCTTTTCCCTTTCTTTAAATTGACCTCAAAGTTGAAAGTGGGCTTAAAGGGTACATGGGCTTAATGGGTACGCTTACCTTAGCCATGCAAAGTTATATTGAAGATGTTCGGGGGGTTATTGATGTATTTTTACTTTTCCGATGATTGAACAGCTGCACCTCGAGCACAGCAAAAGTCTTCAGGCTACCAAGCATGATGCCACTATTGGCAGTGCACTGGCTTTTGACAGGAGTATGTCCACACACACTGGAAGCACGGCCCAAACACCCTGTAATTTAGTCGATGGGAAGTCTGGATAGGCTGGTGTGTTTTAAGCGAGCGAGGCTACCTGGTTAATTTTTCATGCGAATGCAGCTCCTTCTCTAATAAAAGATTAATCTCAGGGTACACACAGGCGTAGCAGTTTGTGTGTCAGGCCAGGTGTCAGTGAGTTCATGCCAATGGGCTATATTAATCTGGGTGTTTTTTTGGTAGGTTTGTGTTTGTGGTGCACATCAAGGTGCTATTACTGTCTGTGTTTATTTATTATTCATCATTCTAGTTTGGTATTTCAATGTAAAGGATGTGATTGGTGATTTACTGTGTGGTAGGATGTAGTGGTTTTGGGTGTGTGCCTGCCTTTGTTGGGAATGGCTGTATATAGGCCCCTGGACTGTGTGCATGTTTGAAGATGGCCCATATTCAAGGTGTGTCACTTGACTGTACTGCACTACGTAATTTATGACTTGGCCTGGCATGGACCTCACTCAGCATCAGGAAAAGCAGAAATGTAGAAGATAACGTTTGACACACCCAGGTAACACAATCATAAATTAGTCTGAGTGTGTTGAAGTGCGTCCAAATACTTAACTTGATAGGTTCTCAGTTGAACACTGTTGGTATTGAATTTAAAGCATTATTTTATGCTGGGAGGTTGGCTAACCTGGCTGTCTTGTCTAACAAGAAGGCCTATAATGCTGTATAACTGTATCGTGTACAGTCAAAGCTAGCAAGATGGGCTTTATCCTGTCTAGCTAGTGTGCTGCTGCAGTCTGCAAGTAGTGTGCGCGTGTGTGACCGCATTTCTCCAGTCACCAAACATTTAAGAAAATCATGAAATGTCAATGTTCCTCTGAAGTGCTTGTGACAAAACTAGCAAGTCAGAGTGCACTTCATTATGTTAATTATTTTCGATTGCATTTATGGTGTCAAAGCACTGAAACCACATGCAAATACCACTGTTGTGCATGATTAAGCCTAGCAACTGCTAAATTCTAGTCCTCTCTTAAACTTAAACTGGCGGCACCAAGACAAGGGAGTGTATTTGACTCCACACGCACTGATTAGGCTCTCGATTCAGAATATGAGTTTCACTTTCATTTTGAGTAATCGCACAGGCCACGGCGCTCTCAGTTTCTATCGTCTGCAACAGGCACGCAAAAGCACTGAAACTCCTGTTGTCGACATAAACTCTCATTTTTCTGGTGTGCACAAGATAAGTTGGTGGAGAGTCCTAACTGAGCTGAGATACAGCCATTACCATGTAGACTACAACTCCCACACCCACACTCTCCCTATCTCCTGACCACAGGCAGAGGTTGCGGCTCTTCAAGACTAGTCACTGATCTCTGTGTGGGTGTTGTGGTGGGTTCACTCTCGGGCAATCAGAGAAAAAAATGTCGGATAAGATGCATAGATGGGTTAAAGTCCACAAGCCTATGTTCTCCCTAACCCCTGTCTAGTCACACCCTGCATGACCTCTTCCAGCGGCACTCCTTTTGTGTGTGTGCGTGCGCATGTTCGTTTTCATTCATTTGCACATGTGGTTTGCAGTAGCAAGCACATCACAGAACCTCACCAGCACAGCCACCACAATCATGACAAAGCTAGCTTTAGCCTCGAAACTAACATGCCACATATTTTTAATGAATAAAAGACATGTACCATGCAGTCGTATACCATTCTGTGTACAGTTTTTTTTGTCATTTGTCTCCATGTAGTTGTCTTGCATCTTATGTCTGGCTAATGAGTTAACCAGGTAGATCACCAGTATTGCATCATCGCGGCAAAGCAACAATCACCCTTTTGTTAACACACCACTCATTGGCAGTGTGAGGACCTTGCAGTCCTGTGTTATCCTATGCTCTGTCTTGTATTTTAATAGCTCACTAGGTGTGTGTGTGTGTGTGTGTGTGTGCGCCCATTTTAGCTTTCATTTAGAGAGTTGAAGATGGAGACAGGGTGTGAGGGAGAGACAGGGTAGGATTAGCATATGACTCGGGTCAGCTGCCAGACTCAAACCTGTGTCCCCATGGGCATGCAAGCCCAGATGTGGTGGGGCTTAGCGCACTGTGCCACACCGCCCCTACTTCACCATTTTTATTAATGTACCACAACTTGTGCTGTGTTATTCAAGTTGCCTCCGTCCTCTCCTGCTCCTTGTAATTGGCTTGCGCTCCTTGCTGTTTTTACTGGTCTGGGGTGCATTTCTGAAATGGGTAGTTGCTAACGATGTTACCTACTTTGTTGGTTACAATGCAGTTTCCCGTTGCTAACTGCTAACAACTAAGTTTTCCAGAAATGCACCCCTGTATTCACAAGGTAGTTGATTCAAAGGTCAAGTCATTGTGTGTCTGTGTTGTGGAAGTTTCATTTCTGAACAAGTGTCCTGCAGTTACATACTATCCAAGACGCACAAAACCAACATGGCCTGCTTGCACATATGTGAGACGTTGCTGGACACAGTACATTACACACACGCGCGCGCACGCACACACACGCATTGAGGGCTGGAGACCGCCTTGGGGCTCTGTTTCTCATGAAATTGACGCCCCTGGAGGGTTTTTGCCAGAGCCAGTTCTGTTGTGCAACATGATTTCATCATCATTGCAGCGTGCTGGAAATACTGTGTGTAGTGGGACTGTGTGCAGTTTCAGTTTGCTATGACTGACTATTCATTCCCCTTTCTTTGAGCATGATGTGCTGTTTGGGGGCTCAGGCTTTGAGCTACTGTTTTTGTTTGTTTGTTCGTTTGTTTCCAATCGAATTTTAGTGGAGGAGATGGAGTAATGGTGGTATAACGTCAGAAAAAAATGAACACAGCTAGTGGTGTACTTGTCACTTACGGTACCGTAACGGGCCACTTTTAATTTGTTTAATTTTCCTCTGTAATATTAACTTCTTGGGTTTTGATTACACAGAATGACAAGCGGCCTATGGTATGCTGCAAGTAGACTTTGAACAAGAGCAGGTTAAGCTTAACCGTTTTAAATGGTTTTATTTTTGTACAACACTCTATTCTCCATTCGTAAGCTTCATTCTCCATTCCATTTTCCATTCCAAGCCCTGTGGAAAGCATATTGGCACAGGAGCAGGTTAGAGAAAGGCACAGTTGGTCACCGCATCTGCATGCAGGCTGAAGTGTGAGGGAGGTGATGTGGTCATTTCTATACCCCTGCTGTGTGGCAGCTGACCCTCATTCTCACACCTGCAGGATGTAAGCCAAGGGGGGGAGGGGTGGGAGTTGTAAACAGTACTGCACTCCCACACCACAATAATAACAACAAAGCTTTGACTCTTGTTTGTTGACCTGGTGCCCCACACTTCCCTCTTCAATATACCCGAAGATTTCCATGCCACGTTTTGGTGTTAACGCACCAGTTTAATTCTAACTCAACAGAAATTAAACCCCATTCATTTTCAATGGGGTTTCATTTCTGGTTATTTAGAATTAAACTGGTGAGCTAGCGCCAAAACGTGGCATGGAAATCTACAGGGTATATTGAAGAGTGAAGTGTGGGGTACCAGGTCAACAAACAAGAACAGCTGACAGCAAAGCATCAAGGATATCTGGGCTTCCATAACTCCCATGCACTGTTTTTGCCATTGACTTCAATGTTAAACGCATCATGGCCATTATGAAGACAGAGAATGTCCTAACCAAGTATTGACCATTGCATGTTATGTAGAAAGTACCAAATTTCAACTGATTTAATGTGACCCGAATTTTGATGAAGAAAAATGTGATTTTATAACAATATTCTAATAATGCGAATTCCCCAATTCATGGGTTTTATGAGCTGGAAGGCCAACATATATAAAAAGAAAAAAAAATAATGATTGGAATAGTTAAAAAACTGGGCCATGAATCTACAATCCATGACAGTTTAACATTATTGATGGAATTATGGAAATAAATCAACTTTTTCATGGTATTCTAATAAGAAGGCCTGGAGCTGTATGTACGTTTGCCCTTAAAGGATTTATCCGGAGTTGGAACAAATTTGCCTGTTTTTTGCATGTTTGGGATGAAATACAGTCACTCTAGAGCAAAATCAAGGCAAAAGGATGCGTTTTGAGAAAGTTTGATAATATCACGTTAGCCTCGTTAGCCATATCAGCTATGCAATATGAAAGATGCGGGCATCGTTTTTCGGCGGTTACACACATTTCAAAAACACAACATTTTAAAGTCTTGCACAACTCAAAACAACGTCACACTTACCTCGTAATATGTTGAGGGTATCCACACATAAACCGAAGTGTCCAAAGTCCTTCGTGTATTCTTGAAAGGTCTGCAGAATGTGTTTTGTGAAGCTACTACCTTGAGAATATCTAAATTACGGTCAAGACAACTATTTGACACTAAAGCCCACCAAGTAGATTGCCGAGTGCGTCGCACCATCAGCTATGATTATTTCCATAGCGAGTAACCACAGCTGATGGTGCGACGCACTCGGCAATCTCCTTTGTGGACTTTTGTGTCAAATAGTTTCATGGCCGTAATTGTAGATATTGTCAAGGTAGTAGCTTCACAAAACACATTCTGCAGACCTTTCAAGAATACATGAAGGGCTTTGGACACTTCGGTTTATGTGTGGATACCCTCAACATATTACGAGGTAAGTGTGACGTTGTTTTGAGCTGTGCAAGACTTTAAAATGTTGTGTTTTTGAAATGTGTGTAACCGCCGAAAAACGATGCCCGCATCTTTCATATTGCATAGCTGATATGGCTAACGAGGCTAACGTGATATTATCAAACTTTCTCAAAACGCATCCTTTTGCCTTGATTTTGCTCTAGAGTGACTGTATTTCATCCCAAACATGCAAAAAACAGGCAAATTTGTTCCAACTCCGGATAAATCCTTTAACCTGGGCTGCATTTGGGTTCCTCTGTGGTGTATGCTGTAGCTAGTGAGCAGGCTTGCGTGACTCTGGGGTTACCTCTTTACAGCTTGATGACAGATTTCGATTTTCATACAACTGCTCAAAGGCGAGATGCCGTGTGTGTTGTGGGGCTGTGTGTGTGTTGTGGGGCTGTGTGTGTGTTGTGGGGCTGTGTGTGTGTGTGTTGTGGGGCTGTGTGTGTGTGTGTTGTGGGGCTGTGTGTGTGTGTGTTGTGGGGCTGTGTGTGTTGTGGGGCTGTGTGTGTGTGTGTGTTGTGGGGCTGTGTGTGTGTGTTGTGGGGCTGTGTATGTGTGTGTGTTGTGGGGCTGTGTGTGTTGTGGGGCTGTGTGTGTGTGTGTGTGTTGTGGGGCTGTGTGTGTGTGTGTTGTGGGGCTGTGTGTGTGTGTGTGTGTTGTGGGGCTGTGTGTGTGTGTGTGTGTTGTGGGGCTGTGTGTGTGTGTGTGTGTTGTGGGGCTGTGTGTGTGTGTGTGTTGTGGGGCTGTGTGTGTGTGTGTGTGTGTTGTGGGGCTGTGTGTGTGTGTGTGTTGTGGGGCTGTGTGTGTGTGTGTGTGTGTGTGTTGTGGGGCTGTGTGTGTGTGTGTGTGTGTGTGTTGTGGGGCTGTGTGTGTGTGTGTGTTGTGGGGCTGTGTGTGTGTGTGTGTGTTGTGGGGCTGTGTGTTGTGGGGCTGTGTGTGTGTGTTGTGGGGCTGTGTGTGTGTTGTGGGGCTGTGTGTGTGTGTGTGTGTTGTGGGGCTGTGTGTGTGTGTGTGTGTTGTGGGGCTGTGTGTGTGTGTGTGTTGTGGGGCTGTGTGTGTGTGTGTTGTGGGGCTGTGTGTGTGTGTGTGTTGTGGGGCTGTGTGTGTGTGTTGTGGGGCTGTGTGTGTGTGTGTGTGTGTGTGTGTGTGTTGTGGGGCTGCGTGTGCGTGTGTGTGTTGTGGGGCTGCGTGTGCGTGTGTGTGTGTTGTGGGGCTGCGTGCGTGTGTGTGTGTTGTGGGGCTGCGTGCGTGTGTGTGTGTTGTGGGGCTGCGTGCGTGTGTGTGTGTTGTGGGGCTGCGTGTGTGTGTGTGTGTTGTGGGGCTGCGTGTGTGTGTGTGTTGTGGGGCTGCGTGTGTGTGTGTGTTGTGGGGCTGCGTGTGTGTGTGTGTTGTGGGGCTGCGTGTGTGTGTGTGTTGTGGGGCTGCGTGTGTGTGTGTTGTGGGGCTGCGTGTGTGTGTGTTGTGGGGCTGCGTGTGTGTGTGTGTTGTGGGGCTGCGTGTGTGTGTGTGTGTGTTGTGGGGCTGCGTGTGTGTGTGTTGTGGGGCTGCGTGTGTGTGTGCGTGTGTGTTGTGGGGCTGTGCGTGTGTGTGTGTGTTGTGGGGCTGCGTGTGTGTGTGTGTGTTGTGGGGCTGCGCGTGTGTGTGTGTGTGTGTGTTGTGGGGCTGCGTGTGTGTGTGTGTGTGTTGTGGGGCTGCGTGTGTGTGTGTGTGTGTGTGTGTGTTGTGGGGCTGCGTGCGTGTGTGTGTGTGTGTGTGTTGTGGGGCTGCGTGTGTGTGTGTGTGTGTGTGTTGTGGGGCTGCGTGTGTGTGTTGTGGGGCTGCGCGCGCGCGTGTGTGTGTTGTGGGGCTGCGTGTGTGTGTTGTGGGGCTGCGTGTGTGTGTGTGTGTGTGTGTGTTGTGGGGCTGTGTGTGTGTGTGTTGTGGGGCTGTGTGTGTGTGTGTGTGTATGTGTTGTGGGGCTGTGTGTGTGTGTGTGTGTATGTGTTGTGGGGCTGTGTGTGTGTGTTGTGGTGTGTGTGTGTGTGTGTGTGTGTTGTGGGGTCTGTGTGTGTGTGTGTGTCGTGGGGCTGCGTGTGATGGACTACTGTGGCTGTGGCTTTGTGGGTGTGAAGCGGAAGCTAGCGTAGAGCTGAATAAAATTCATCAGAACTGTGTGCTAGTGGTCCCTTGGGGACTTAGCAACGGCGGCGATAGCTCCTACTCACTCTGGCGTGCCTTTGGCAGCCCACCGAAACTGATGACTCAGTGGAGGTGTGAACTGGCTGAAGAGCGTGTGTGTGCGTGCGTGCATCAATGTCTCTCTTCCATCCTCTGTGTGTCTGTTTCGGTCTGTCTCTGTGTGTGCCTCTCCATTTCTTTCTGTGTCCATCTCTGTCTCTCTGCCTGTCTGTAGTAAGTATGCTCTCGCATTCTGTCTTGCTTTCTCCTTGGATCCTTCAATGGAACTCTCCCTCCACACATTTTTGCGTTTATGTAGACATGCCACAAGATGTGGACTTTTTGTGACCCCCAACCCAACTTCATTTATTTTGGGGCCCAGAGCCACATTCTAAGGCTTTACATCAAATGTGTTCCTCCAAGTTGGCAATGGCTTCATTCATGTGCTTGATCACTGTGCTTTACATCCATAGTATGTATGCACAGAATCTTGTCTTGCCTGTTAATTCAGTTGTCAACGTCATTTTGATCACAGTATCCAGTTTGTGGGCTGCCTCTTGCACCAAGATGCATGCTTTATGTAGTGTTGACATATGCATGTGGGTGTGGGCGGTGTTCAAAAATCCTGGGCGTTTTGCCCAGTCATAAAGCCTGAAAATAGGTGTGGGAACTTCTGCTGTTAGATTGGTCACTGTAATGTTTTGATTTCAAATATTTCTTGCTTTTTTCCCCCATTGTAGGTACGCAGTAGGCTACGTGTGTTGACCTTAGCGGTACTGATGCTTTGATAACTGTATACAATATGTAAAACTGCTACTGTGACCAAATTGGGAAACTGCCAACTCCTGTTGTCATTACAACACTGCACTCCACAGCACACAGTGTTCACTGCACACAACAAATGAAATTGCATTCATGCCTCACCCGTGGAAGGGGACAGCCCCCAAGGCCAATGGCATCCAAAAGGGAGCAGTGCGACGAGACGGTACCATGCTCAGGGTACCTCAGTCATGGAGGAGGATGAGGGAGAGCACTGGTTAATTACTCCCCCCACCAACCTGGCGGGTCGGGAGTCGAAGTGGCAAACTTTGGGCTACAAGTGTGACGCTTACTCACTCGTGACTAGGGCTGGGTATTGTAGCTATGTTCCTGTATCGATTCGATTTCGATTCTGAGGGTTTTGAATCGATTAATCACGATTCGATTCGATTCACTCCGAATCGATTCAATCCGTTCCCTTTTTGGTGCAAGGATTTCCCCCAAAAGATGCTGTTGCCTATTTTTATATAAAAATGTCAAAGGGCTGTGGCTTGACAGTGTTAACAGATTGCATATTTGTAATAAGTAGGCCTAGGCCTAATTGACTAATACCTACTGGGTATTTTCCATAGACCTAAATGAAACAAAAAGAACAAAAAGAAAAAGAGCAAAAAAATCGATTTTGTGCCCTGTGAATCGATTATGTGAATTTTAAATGATATCGATCGATTATCGATTGAATCGATTATTTTACCCAGCCCTACTCATGACTGGCCATGATTCTTGCTCTTCTGTTGGGCACTCGACTCATCTCGATACGGTTGCAGTGTGCAGATTCCTTGCAGAAAGTTTGTACCTAAACTTCTGAATGCGCCACATTAGCAACTCTTGTCTTGGTGCACCCCTAACGCTGTGCTGGAGTGGAATGAAATGGTTGATGCGGTTCTTGCGAGTCATTGAATTCCTGGAATATCATGGAAATTCAGTAGAGGTTTATTCAGTCATGGAATATGGGAGAGAGTACACATTGTGAAGCCATGCAACTTGGGGGGGGGAGAGACGTGCTTTGGTGCCATTGCGCACAGTGAGAGTCAAAACTTCATGTATTTGTTAGAAATGCGTTGTGTTTGCATGTTTACATTTAGACAAAGAACAGCTCAAATTTGACTTGGAGTGGGAACTCAACTCTGTGTGTTTCTTATAGAAATAAATAGATTGGGCTTGTGCCCATTGTATCATGGGTGTTACACTGGTGTGGAATTGATTTCTATTGGAGCTCTGTATGCATGCTGATCTATCCTTGAGGTGTGTGTATGTGTGTGTTATGGATTTGTGCTAACCCCGGAGCTACTGTGAGTGTGATTTTGATTGCACTATATAGCAGTCTATATTGGCCTGGTAGGGTGTGACTGCCGACTTGTACCCTTGAGCTGAGGTGTGTGTGTGTGTATGCCCCCTCCATCTGTCCGTCCGTCTGTCCAGAGGCATAAGCTGATATGTAAGCTTAACATAGTGTGTGTGTCTGTTGACCTGTTGTAGATGAACCTGGTGGACATCTACACTGAATTATGCGGATTGTCTAATTTTGTTTGATAGAGGTGCACCGAAATGGAAATTTGTGGCCGAAACCGGATAATAATTAATCACTTGGCCGAATACCGAAACCGAAACCAAATACCGGTACTACAATTCCGTTAAGTTACCAAAAGTTAGGTTTTTTTTTAAGTATTGCTCAAATCTATGTCTTAGAATAAATGTTTACACATGCTTTTGAAAAAAACAAGTGTGTATTTGAAGTGTGTCTTTCAATGTTACAGTAGAACTGAAATTAGTTTAATTCATTTTCTATTAGTTTAATTCATTTTCTATTCGGCCTCCGATTCGGCCACTCAATTGGCTTTCGGAGGAAAACCGAAAGTGTCTTTTTTTTTTTGCGTTTTCGGCCGAATATTTTCTGCGGCCAAATTTTCGGTGCACCTCTAAACCAGAGTTATTAATTATGCACTGACCTGCACGTTAGGGGGGGTGTGCACAAGCATTGTATGGCCTATTTCTCTGCACGTGTCATGCTTGGTGCTAGAAATATTATTCCTATACACGACAACCGTGTGTGTGTGTGCGTCCGTCTGCCCGTCCGTCCCATATGGATGGGGTGTGCCTGTTTCCGGGCAGTAGAGTTCGTGTGTGCGAATGCTCAGTTGACATTTAGTGTATGTGTTGACCTGTAGCAGAGGTACCTAGTAGCCTGGCAAGCCAGACTAAATGTGAGATTAAATGTGAATATTTAGTCTGGCCCTGATCAATGAGACCTTTTGATGGGAACGACCTGTTTTTCAAACCATGTCTGTGCCTATAGGCCAACACCCTGGCCAAAACCCAGCATCCAAAGATTCAAAACAAATCTCCTGCGCTGTGATCGGTCTGCCAGTTTCAGTGCCTGATGAATTGTCCGAGGCTAGACCCACTCGCAGGCAAAAATGATTTTGGCCGCTGGCGAGTGGGGCTAGTTTACTAGGCTAGGTACCTGATGAAAATCTATGGTCGAAAACTTTTTTTATCAAGTCAGATAACTGAGAGAAGCAGCATTGCTCAGTGTGCAACCTAAGTTACTTATTATGCTCTGTCCTGTACATGAGTGTACGCGTGCGTGAGCATTGTATGGCCCATTTGTATGCGTGTATTGACCTGTTCCTGTGCCTGTATGCCTGCCGTGTATATCAATGCTGATATTTCTATCCCTGTGTGTCTGTCTGTCTGTCTGTCTGTCTCTGTGTGTGTCTGTCTCTGTGTGTGTGTGTGTGTGCCTGTGTCACTGGATGGGGTGTTCTGCTTCTGGTCAGTCGAGTTTGTGTGTGTGAATGCTGAGTTGACATTTAGTGTGTGCCTCCCATGACTGTGTGTGTGAGCGTGTGCGTGCTGACCTGTACCCTGGCAGCAACTAGTATTTCCCTGGGAGCATTTCCTAGGTCTAGAAGCGCCATCTTGGCCATTTCTATTTGCTAGTATGTTATGACCTGTACCCTGGCGCGTGTGTGTGTGTGTGTGTGTGTGTGTGTGTGTGTGTGTGTGTGTGTGTGTGTGTGTGTGTGTGTGTGTGTGTGTGTGTAATGTTAGTTTTGTCCTTATTCAATAGCACTACGACCTCCAAAGGAGTGCTGTCTCCAGGCGGCAATCTCTGCTGTGTGTGTGTGTTGACCTGTACTCTGGTACTAATTTTATGTGTGTATTTCCTGCGTCCCCCAAAAGGAGCGCCGTCTCCGGACATGTATGTGTGTTGACCTGTACCCTGGCTCTGTGTGTATATATTAATATTGTCATGTATCAGAGCACCATTTCATAGGGCGATCTCCTTAATGTCAGAATGAATTTGTGTTAACCTGTAGTCTGTGTCCCACATAGTCTCCAGATGTGTGTGTGTGTGTGTTGACCTGTAGCTTGGCACGAATGTGTGTTGTTGACCTGTAGCTTGGCACTAATGTGTGTGTTGACCTGTACCCTTGTGTGTGCGCGTGTGCGCGCACTGTAGGGATGGGATATCGGTATCGGTGTATCGGTATCGGGTTCAGATATCAACATATTTTCAGATATCGGATCGGATCGGAATTTTCTCAAAGTATCGGAATTTTCAAAGGACAAGTGTAATGTTAATTTGAAGTCATAACACTTGCATATTAGTTTTCAGGATGGGATTGCTACTTTTGTACTTGATACTTTCACTTATGAATTGGTTTCCTGTTCTTCTGACTTCCTTTTCTGACCAAATAGTCATCTTGGGCCTACCTCAAGTTGAAATTCATGCATATATGAGGTTTTGGTATTGGATCGGAGTAGTATCGGTATCGGCAGATATCGAAATTTAGATATCGGGATCGGATCGGAAGTGAAAAAATGTGTATCGGTGCATCCCTACCTGTAGAGTGGCACACGTGTGTCACTCATTCCTGTGTCCCTCCCTATTAGCAGCACGACCTCCAGAGGGCCATCTCGGCGTCTGTGTTTGCTTGTTGACCTAGAACTCTGCGATCTGTAGTGTGGCACTAAATGTGTGTATTAACTTAACTCCTGTGTCCCCAATAGGAGCACCATCTCCAGAGGACCATCTTTGCGATGTCAATGTGTGTGTGTTGACCTGTAGTCTGGTGTGTGCGTGCGTTCACCCTTTATTCTGGCACTAATGTGTGTATTCCTTCCTGTGTCCCCAATAGGAGCACCATCTCCAGAGGGCCATCTCGGCGCAGCAGGTGTATGGGGAGAAGCGGGACAGCATGGTGATCCCCGTGCCCGAGGCCGAGAGCAACATCCCCTACTACGACTCCCTCTACCCCGGGGACTTCAAGATGCCAAAGCAGCTCATACACATCCAGCGTGAGTACACATTTACATTGCATTACGCTTAGCTGGCAAGAGTGCATCAGAGTACCACATCTTGGTGTGTGTGTGTGTGCGCGGCAGAGTTGCATTGTGCTTGGGGCCAGGCCCTTCTCCCACATCCATTGTGAGGACATTTGCATTGCATAAGGCAACTTGGCTGTCGAGAAGAGGGTACCCCAGAGTACACCATAATGGTGTGTGTGAGTGCGTACTGGTATATGTTTGCATTGTATCTTCACACCATCTAGCGTCAGCAGTCTATATTGGTATGGCTGTGGGGGTGGGTGAGTGGTATACCTGTGGTTGTCATACCATCCATCGTGTGTGTGTGTGTGTGTGTGTGTGTGTGTGTGTGTGTGTGTGTGTGTGTGTGTGTGTGTGTGTGTGTGTGTGTGTGTGTGTGTGTGTTAGACGTTTACATTCCATTACACTACATGTAGTTGCGGCGGGTTTTGTCCAAAACGACTTAGTTATTAAGGTACAGGGTGGTTGTTATGGTTACGTCATCCGCATGCACCATGAGTCAGTTCCGCGTATGAACATGCATGGGTGTGCAGATGCACACGTGTATATAACGCACGCACACACACACACACACACCACACACACACACACACACGTCTGTCTGTGTGTTGCTATTGGCCTGTGTTAGTTCACCATAGGGCAGTAACTGTGTATGAGCATGCAAGGGTGTGCACATGTACACGTGCGTATCAACAAACGTTTGCGCGCACACACCCATTACGTCTGTCTGTGTGTTGCTGTTGGCCTGTGTTTGTGTGATATTATATCACACCATGTGGGATTTCATGTGTGTGTCAGTTGGCATGTAGCCCATGTCTGCACAAATGCATTAGTTCATCACATTGTAGTGTGTCTGTATGTGCAAGTTGCGTGTGTGCACATGCAGTACGTTTTTAGCTGAAATGTCAGCAAGCATCAAGCTTGTGCTGACCTTTTTACCTCTGCCAAGGAGGTTGTTTTCGGTTGTGTTGGTTTGTCTGTCTGTCTGTCAGCAGGATAACTCGATTATGAACGGAGTTTCCTGACATTTTGTGGAGTTGTTGGAAATGACAAAAGGAAGAAGCGATTGAATTTTGGTGGTGATCTGGATCCCGGAATGTTTATTTCCAGTTTCTAACTCCACAAAAATAAGTGTTAAACAAAACACCACAAAAATAGGTGTTACCCCATAGCCTTGGCGGAGGTTTGCACTCTGAGTGCTTCTAGTTATTTGGGACTTGTTGGAAGGATACAGATTTGTCCGAGGGAGAGATTAGTGTGTAGTGTGTATGTTGATGGATAAATTACGACAGGTGTTTTGGCATGTGGTGCTTTGTCATGCTCCAGCCTGTGTGAGGATGAGGTAGAGGCATTTCTCTGTTGGATTCTCTTACAGGCATCTCAGTTCTGTTCTGTTAAGATTTGAACAAATAAATGGTCAGAAAGTGCTAAAATCAGTGTGTCTGTCAAGTGGATGCGTTTTGGACATAGAATATTTATCAAATCTACAATACAATGAGACCGCGCTGTCTGAAACATTTATTCTGGCACTCATAAAGTGTGTGTGTGTGTGTCCGTGCCCCCCAAGGGGGACTAGAGCTGATGTATTCTGTCTGCTCTAGTTTCGGAGTCTCCCTCGCTCTCCTTTTTCTTGTGCTGTCTCTCTCTCTCTCTCTCTCTCTCTCTGAGGGACAGCATAGAGCAGGAAAGCATTCCTCTTTCTGTCGTCTGAGAAGTAGGAAAATGTCTTTGCGCTGATTCACAAAGTCGTTTATTCAAGGTGCACACATGCATGAGTCTGTCTGCCTGTGCAAATGTGTCTCTTAGCAGTGCGAGTTTCTTGGCATAATCTGGGTGTGACACTTTGTTAATGTGGAAATGTTCTGCGATGACTGCTGAAGGATGAACTGTACCTGTAAGCACAGCCATCAAGGAATTTGCTGTGGTGTGCATGTGGGGGGGTCTTAAAGGACCACTTCAGTCAATTTCAATATGCTGTTGTATTGCTCACGCTACCCTTGACTTGTCAGTACCCGGTGATGCCACATTTTCCGGCTCAGCCCTCTCCGAGATATGAGCTATTCTAATGGGGCAGCGTTTGTTTACATTTTTTTTTTTAATTAACATAGTTCTACTCCAAATATTTTCCCAAAAGGTACCACTGTTTGCTAGTTGTCTGCTGATGTTGCATAACCTTTTGGATGTTTTTGGGAATAAATAAAAAATGTTTTTTTTTTTTTAAATGTAAACAAACCGCTGCCCCCATTACAATGACCAGGATCTCGGAAAAGGGTGAAGAAGAAAAGAAAAAAAAAACATCTGGTACTGACAAGTCCAGGTTAGTGTGAGCATTACAACTGCAAGTTGAAATAGCTATTCTTTAAGCGAGACCACACTGGGGGCTCCAGTAACTTCCGGAGGAGGAGAGGAACTCTGTATACGCGCTGTGTGTGTGTTAAGTGTCTGGTCCAGTTTCTAATTGTGTCTGTCTGCGAAAGGTTCATGCATTTATTTAGCAGCAGATGGGGCAGTGCTGCAGCCCAGGATGTGGAAGCCTAGCCAGGCTGTGCCCTCCTAGTGACTCAATACTTTCAGCGTTGCAACTAGTCAGGTCAAGAGCAATGCAAGTACTTTCTGCGTTCCTGCAAATACGGGAACTCCTCCCACTTTGTGGATAAGCAAACAACCATAAGCAAACCAAGGGAGGCAGGTCAACCATGCCGTTTGGGAAACGTTAATTGTTATGCTCTTGGTCAGACCAAGTCTCGAAGAGATTTGAACATCGATGATAATCAGGCTAGTGGAAGCAGGCTGGGGATTTTTTTTCTCCCCTCTCCTTGCCCAGACCGCAAGCAGTCTGCTCCTGAGGTCTAAATGCTCCTGAGGCCTAGTGTTATTGTTGTGGAGGTTGACAGGACCGGATAACTTAAAGATGTCTGGATGGATGGACTGATGGATGGATACGCTTATGGCTGGATGGAAATCTTTCAAATTATATTTTTTTTCGTGGATGTGGTTCAGTGGGGAATTTGATGGTCACCACTACTCTTCCTGTCAGTGGTTATGCAACCAGTGTTAGAAGTGGTCAGAGGAGTGTATGACGGTAGCTCAGTGGGACTGTGGAATACGCATTATGGCCTTTTGGGTACTTTGCTTGTGTATGTGCGTTACGCGCCTTTTTAGGGGAAAACAAACCGAATGGCTCATAAATTACGTGCTACATCGGCTAGCCTAAATGAACACATAGCCAAACAGCCGTGGCTGAAGCATGGACTATTATTTGAACAGCCGGCAATACAACACGTTTTCGGCATGTTGAGCGTGAGCAACACTAGTCTACAGGTCTTTGTCTTTCGTTAATTCTTTCCCAATACCACCAATTGACTTGCACTGGCTTCCTCCCCAATGTTTTCCCCCCAAAAAAGGGTGTAACGCACACGTCACACGTCACGCCGAATGCGTATAGTGTGTGTGTGTGTGTGTGTGTGTGTGTGTGTGTGTGTGTGTGTGTGTGTGTGTGTGTGTGTGTGTGCGAGTGTGAGGGAGTGTGTGAGGGAGTGTATGTGTGGGAGGAAGTGTGTGCGTGTAAGAGAGGGCGGGAGTGTGCTTGTGAGGTGCCAGGGTATGTGTCTCTTGACTGTTTGAGCAAGGGACTTAGTGAGTTCTTCCTGTGTGTGCATAATGATCTTCCCTTCCCTTCCTTTAAGATTCAGAACTAAGTGTAGACCTAGGCCTACTACATTTACCGACTATCTGATTTTCTGCCAATGACTAAGTTGTCCCTCTATGGCCCTTCATAGAAGCATTCTTTCATAACTCCTCGCATGAAACAAATAGGCCTATGCGAATAGCACGTTTGCTAGCCAGAACATTCACTCAAAGGCAACGCAGGTCTAAAACGGCTTCAGGACATTAACTAATAAAAACGACGGATATTCAAGAACCTAAATATTACCAGGCAACGAAACTTACAACTTGGCAAACGTTGCCAGAAACGGCTAACCTTCTCTCATTTCGATAGCTGGTTCACTCATTATAGGCGATATATGTTTTTATTCAGACAACTTTACCGCGCTCCCAGAGCCAACAAATAAGCCGATGGGGCTGCGTATGGAGAGGCTCCCTTTACCGTCGCTGACATTTTTCAACAAAGGTTTGCGAAATCTGGTTGTCTTCCTGATGTAGGCTTCAGCGCCTTTATCTACTGTCTGGGCTACACCTTTCTGCTTCAAGACGGCTGTCCTTTCCATCGTGCATGTGAAGTCCAACGCGAATGTTATTTAACACTGCGCCTGTATATTACAATCGGTGCATTAATCAGAGCAAAACGAGTGACGGACAGCTGTTGGATAAAGCCCTGCACGCGTCTTTTAAAAAAGTGCTTGTGGTGACCATAGCGCTGAACACTGAATCAGACGTGCGTCATGAGAGATATCTGCAGCTTTTTCAACAGTGCAATGAGGGAGGCAGAGAGAGAAGTGTACAGCAAAATTGACTCCATCCTCGAAGTTGGAGAATGAATGTCGAGTGAAAGGGGGTGTATTCACAGCGGTTTACTCTATGTTGGCCGCAATTGCGCATGTGTTGTTCTCGTGCGGGGTCGCGACCCCCACATTGAGAAACCAGGTGGAGAATTAAAAAAATAAGCGATGACGGATTTTTTTCGACCCTGTCCGTCAAAATGACGGACTGTGAAAAAGTCTAGCGCAACCTCGTGTGTGTGTGTGTGTGTGTATGTGTGTGGCTGAGTGTGCACACACCTGACTAACATTAGGTGTTGCTACACCTTCTTCTTCGGACTCAAAAAAGTTAGTCAGGTGTGTACATAGAATGAAGTCTTGAAAAGTAAGCTGCAGTGTGCTCCAGCCTCATCTTTCCAGTGATGTCTGTCCCACTGTGATGCACCTGTAAGCTGAGGAATAATGCGTAGAGTCTAGGGCTGCAACTAACGATTATTTTAATTGTCGATTAGGGGGGGGGGTGAGTATGTGATTGACCACTATCTAACCTCAACTATGTGTGAGCGAGAGGGATTACAGTTGTGTGTGACCACCATTCCTATCTGTTTGTGGGAGGGTGAGCAAGAGAGTGTGTCTGTGTGTAAGCAAGAGTGAAAGTGTGTGTGTGTGTGTCTGTGTGTAAGCAAGAGTGAAAGTGTGTGCATGTGAGACAGTGTGCCTGTCTTTGCGTATGACCACCTTTCCTCTCTGTGTTTGGAAGTGTGTACAAGAAAATGTGTGTTTGCATTTGTGTGTGAGCGAGTGTGTTTGCATTTATGTATTGTGTGTGTGTGCCAGCAGTTGTGTGTGACCATTCTCCTGTCTTCCCCTGCCTTTCGCTGTCTGTCTGTCTCAGCCTGAATGCAGAGCAGCATCTGCTCCTGCACCTCCTATAGTGTCTTCGGAGAGACTGAGAGTGCCAGCATTTGTATGTGATTTGTGCCTGCCACTGAGTGAGTGACGGTGACTGCATGCGTGACTGCCCCTCCCCAGTTTGAAGTAGCTGCCATCACGCTTCAGCGCACTCGCAATGTGTTTGTTTGACAGGGATGGCATGATAAATGACTAGGTGTGTGTGTGGGGGAGGGGGTTGAGGGGAGTAAGTGGGCGTCACCATTTGTGTATCCACCTGCCCCCGACTCTTCTGCGTCCCATTGTTCAGTCTGGATGTGGAGCAGTCGGGGAGGGTGGATGTGAAGGGGAGAGAAATTGGTAGGGAAAGAGAATGCATGTGTGCGGGAGCAACTGTATGACTACATTCCCCCATGTATAGTAAATATCAGTCTGGAAGGACGTTAAAGAGGTATGCCACGTTAAAGTTAAGTAAAGTTAAAATTATATTGTAGCATGCTACACGGATCCATTGACTTTCACTAGCTTAGCGACATATTCCCTCTTTTAACTTGTCTTAAAGCAAGACAAGGCTTAACATGAAAAATAAGACTCTTTAGCACCTTTATAAACCCTGGCCAACGATTTAAACTGTATTAAGCCCCAAAATAGTGGCATACCCCTTTAAGTAGCATGTGCGTGTGTGCATGAGTAGGAGCATTTGTGCGTCCTCACCCGTCCCCTCCCGATATGTGCATGACCAGCCTTCAGCTTGCATGAGGAGCAGCTGGGCTACTGCCTGGACACTGCTTCTAAGTGACTGGCCACCTGTCCGTGAATGTGTGCAATAGTGTGATTGCTTCAGTAGGTGACCACCTCTCCCTCTCTGCGTGTTCCCTCAGCCTTCTGCTTGTGTCTGTGTGAGAGCATGTGAGAGAGAGTTAGGAGGAGAGATGTATGTAAGCCTCTAAGTGTGATTTCATCAATGTGTAACCGTGAGTGTGTGAGGAATGGGGAGATGTATGTGAGCCTAAGTGTGATCACATCAATAATATGTGACCCCTCTTCCCCTGTCTCCCCGTGTGTGTTCCCCTCAGCCTTCAGCTTGGATGCGGAGCAGCCGGACTATGACCTGGACTCGGAGGACGAGGCATGTATGCAGCAGCTGCAGAAGAGGATGGAGCTGGGGGCCATGCAGTTCGAGGAGATGATCGAGCGGCTGGAGAAGGGCAGTGGGCAGCAGGTACAGCAGCCACATAGTACACACAATAGCAGATGCTGGGAATGGGATGTGTAAGCTCTGTAAATAGGTATAATACATACCTGCATAGATATGATGCTTAGGTTTCTTGTTTATTGTATGCAAACATTCAGGTCTGTGTGCGCAGCTGAGGCTCCCTCTGCAACCTCTGATTGTTTGGAAACTGCTGTCACTCAAAAAAGGCGCTCACATGATTGGGTGCTTAGCATTTTGCCCCTCCTCACAGAGAGCGAATGTTTGTTAAACTGGAAATCTGTTGGTTGCTAACTGGCTAACAGAGAAACTGAGAAGAGTTGCAGTCCTGGTTTGATTGTTCACAAAAGAAGTAAGAACCAAATTAAAAACTCCGGTACCAGATGTGTAAACCAAATGAAATGTCTTGTTCCGTAGCTGGTGACGCTGCAGGAGGCGAAGCTGCTGCTGAAGGAGGACGACGCTTTGATCCAGGAGGTGTACGAGTACTGGAGCCGCAAGCGGAGAGGCTGCAGCAGCGGCTCCCTCATCCCCACCGTCAAGCAGGAGAAGAGGGACGGCTCCAGCACCAACGACCCCTACGTGGCCTTCCGCAGACGCACAGAGAAGATGCAGACGCGAAAGGTGGGTGGCCTGCACAAGCTCTCGTACGCACGCACGCATGCCGTCACCCACATCCAATGCTCACACACACGTCCCCTGTTCTGTACAGAGAAGGTGGGTGCCCTGCACATGCGTAAGCAAGACGCATGCACGCACGCACTGTGTGCCGAAGATGTGTGCCATACAAAAGCACATGCACACGCTTGCACCCTCGCTGTTCTGTACTGAGAAGATGCAGACATGAAAAGTGGGTGCCATGCACAGGCTCGCTCACATTCAAATGATGACACCTTGTCAGACACCCACAAGTCTATTTTCAGCAGCTGTGCGACTCTTCAAACACACAAACATGCATAGTAGTCTGTCGCTGCTCTAAGCTTAGCTCCTGAGACCCACAGTCAGGAGAACTTGCAGCGCCGGCTCATACGCAATTTCTCACCTCATGTAATTGCAATAATTGCACTTAACTCATGGAGAACATGATTGCGCAGGGAATTACTCATGGGCATTTAGATTTTCTGCCTTTATCACGTATAGCGCACTTGTAAAAGCGTCATGAATTTGCTGAAGTCTGCATAAAGCATTCCGAATCAAAGTGGCTCTAATCAATGTTTGCGTGCAAAACCACAACTGTCGTTAAGTTGAAGGCCGTAACTGGAAAGTCTGACTTGTGTGCGAAGATTTAACGACTACCATGTGTATAGAAGGGTAGCAACAAGGCATCAGTGATTTCACCCATTGATACCTGAAGCACCTACAGAAATGGGTGCTAAATGCCTAAGCATTTTTTGGGAAAAGGTACGGTCAGCTTTTAGAAACCTAAATATCTCAGCCTCTGAAGCACACAAAAACACGAGTTGCATTTAAAACACCAAGACACTCTTCCTGCATTACAATGTCTTTATTTAGCTCTAACATGCCAACATTTTTAATAAAAATATCTCAAATGTCATGAGCCTGAATGTTGCGTCATGCAGCTCCAGGCACCAGAGCTCACAATTCAGCCTTAGTGAATTAAAGTAATAATGCCAGAACTTTTTGAATGTTGAGGCGTCATTGATTAATAATGGACGACTTTTTGCATCTGTGTGTTTGTAGAACTGTCACAAGGGAGCTTTAAACTAAAATGAGGCCTAATGTTTGTTTGTGTTTTGGTTTTGTGTGTTTAGAACCGTAAGAATGACGAGGCGTCGTACGAGAAGATGCTGAAGCTGCGTCGGGACCTGAGCCGCGCCGTCTCTATCCTGGAGATGATCAAGAGGCGTGAGCGAAGCAAACGGGAGCTGCTCAGCCTCACGCTCGAGATCGTGGAGAAGAGGTACGGATCTATATGCTTGCACACACTTCCATACCTGCCGACCATTACGCATTTTGTGTAGCAGATACGGATTTTGACATCAAACTACGGCGCTGTCACTTCAAAATACGGGAAAAACCAATAGCAAAGTGTGTTCAATGGCCCTTATAAATTGCTCTGTAGACTTGCAACCAGACAGAGCCGTAGACATGGCTCTGCTTGCAATTGTCTCGCGCTGGCCTTTCCATTGGCCAGCAACGTGTGGGGGGGAATATTGACCAATCAGCGCGCTAGTTTGGATGTCTTCATTTGTTGTACTGCGCTCACTGACTTGAATACTCAGTGGCTGCGCTCCTCTCGAGTGGAGGCATCAGCTGCCGATAGAAAGTTTGCTCCGAAATCACACAAGCAGAGAGACTGGTTAATGTACTCCTATAATCTCTGAAACAAGTGTCCTCCTCCTGTCATCATGTATTATCCATCTTGGTACTGTCGCTGTAGTTTTACAAGTGAGCACCGTCAAAATCACCGTTTCAAAGGTAAATGGACTTTGACAAAGGTAGCCTGTATGGGAATAGTGAATTGCGTCCAGTTGCTAAATCCGTAAACTTATGAAAATAAATAAAGGCCGAGGTCTGTCGTAATGATTCACCCAATGTTTCGCCGTATTTGACGGCAATATGTTGTTGCTTGTTTTGATATTGGACCGAAACGAGATTACTTCCGAATGAGAAAATGTGTCGGTGACCGCGCTATAAACTAGCAGATTAGCAGCAAACTAAATTCGGTTTCCCTTTGCGCCGGATCATTTTAACTCGGGAAAATAAAGCGATAGTTCTAACGGTTGTGCTCGGAGTAGGTCTACATCCGTAACCTACCCTGACACCGTATAGGAATACTGTTCCCCCCTGAGTCATGGCCCATTCTGTGAACAGGTGTAACAGGTCGTGCGTCATACCAAATATGCATCACTCCACGACTACTATTCGTAATCATGGCAATCTATTAATAAAATCAATTCTCCTATCATCATATATGTGCCGAACAGTGAACAATAGCCAACTCATGACGGCAGATGAGGGTAGATAGGCCTACTATTATGCAGAGAAGTGAAAAAAAAGAAGCGATGCCCCTCAAGTTACCGTGGAAGTTCCAAGAGCATTGGCCATTAGCCCCCGTCCCTCAGTAGAGCCACTACATGACGCATTTTGTACTGAATGAATGCTGAAAGTGTGATTTTGATGTTAGCCCCCAAGGTAATAACATTAACCTGATATTATCCTAGCTTAGATAACACTTGTCTTTATCTTTTTCTCTACTGCTGATGCTTCTTCACAGTAGGTGACAACATCACCATTTATTAATATTGGGGGAGATGATGTAAGAATCATCACAATTCAACTTTTTGTTCATAAAAATCACTGAAATGCCTCTGTATTTTATAATCAAATTATACATTTTCCTACATGTACCTTCTACAGCCAAAAAAAGTAATCAGCAAATGACTCAATTTCATACTCAATTCCAGCTCCTTAACACCCCCCAAGTGACCAAATGCTCTGTTTGGCTGGTACATAGCCACTTAGGCCTAGGCCCACTAGCAACTGGTGGTATGTTGATATTATGGTGATATGGTGATATTAATTTAGAGGCCTGAATTCCAGCACACTATATTATAGCATTTTATTGGTGTTATGGTGTGAAACAAAAAAAAAAACATCTTTCATGAATGTTTATTAAATTATGGTAGTTCAAAGTACTGTGAAGAGCAAGATAAACTATTTGCCAGATACACGGGATGTTAGGCTAAAATGCATTAAAATGCAGGAAATTGCATCTAAGAAAAGCATTTTTTTCTGGGGGAGGACCCCCCTGCCTAAATGAAGTGTCTCATATCTTCCCTGTTGACATTTGGCAACCCTAGGTGTAGGGCAGACTATGCAAAACAAAGTAGCCTCTCAGATGGGCCCGCTGGCGACCCCGTTGCTTTGCCATGCCAAGTTGTTGCGCCGTGAATTGCAGCGCCGCGATAAGTTGCTACTCAAAAAAAATGTTAAAGGTTGGCAGGTATGCACTTCTGCACACAATATTGAACAGCTGCACTCGCATTCACATTTTACAGAGTAGTAAGGAAGTACATGCCTGTCTACTTTTCCAAGAGCATTCTGGGCAATCAAATGCCCACTTGCCTTAAAGTGGAAATGTTGAAGAGATGCACTCCCATTCACTCACACTGTACAAAGTAGTAAGGGTGTGTGCGTGTGCGTGTGTGCGCGCGCATTCTGGACAGTCCGATAACAGTGGACTTGTGTGTAACCCTTCTTCTCCCCTCCCCTCGTAGGAACATCATGCCTGACTTTGGTGATGAGGTGATGGCTGAGGCGCTGGCCCAGAGGGCCCTGGTGAAGCCGGTCTACAACATGCCCCTGCTGCCCCTCTCCAGTGGACAGATACGACACCACGACCTCCTGGAGCTCAAGGACTACAGGAGCAAGGTACACATGCCTTCTTTCACCCTCATGCAAACACGGGCACAGCCAGGTTATTGGACAAAAAAACAGCTTTTATTTGTTTTATTTTTTGCAAATTCTGGATTGATTGTACCATAACCAGGCTGTGTGTGCAGAAGTATGTGCATATGTGCATGTACCAAAGAACGACCTGGGCTGTTCTGACAGCCCTCGTATAGAAAGTTGCCTTAGTAATAGATCAGTGAGTGTCTTATCAGATGCACAAGTATAGGCTACTGCTAGAGAGTGCCTCTACCAGGCAGACCAACGTTGCAGGCAGTATGGAGGGAGTTGGTCTTCACATACAGTGCATACAAATTGATTGTATGTACATAGTCATCTTGTACGCTGCAACTGTCTACAAATTATATATTTTCTTAATGCATACCAATTGCGTGTGTGCATCGACCACCCACACGGTGGTCCTTTTGTTGACGTGTGTACATATGCACATGAATATGGCGTTTTATCCCATGTTGGTGTATAAATAGCTTGTGCATGTGTGTCCTATAAGGGAAACAAACATATTTGCGTCACGTGTACATTCGCATATGAATCCCACTCAGTAGGGGATCAGCTCTGATCAAAGACGCTCTAATTCCTCAGATCTTCGTCAGATCTTTTCTGTGTCTTTGTTCTCATGACCCATCTCTCTTCGTTCTCCTTCCCTGTCTCTTTCCTTTTCTTGTGCCGTCACTTCTTTTTCTCTCTCGCTCTCGCTCTCTCCGCTCGTCTCGGATGTTGTCATCATGATTTTTCTCTCTCTTTCTTCTTTATCTTGCTCTCTGTCCTGCACACGCTCTCTTGTAACTTCCTTCTCCTTCTTTCCCTCTGCACTGTTGCTATAATCTTTATATCCAACTCGTTGCACAGTCATTCATGATTTTTTTTTCTCCCCCCAACTCTGCAGCCTGAGAAGACGGAGGTGGTGCGCACCAAGAGGAAATATGAGAAGAAGCAGAAGGCTCCCCTGTCGGCCCCCCAGCACAGCGGCCCCGCCCTCTTCAACCCCAAAGACCTCAACCAGTACGACTTCCCCAGCTCAGACGACGAGCCCTACACTCAGGTAATACACACACACACACACACACACACACACACACACACACACACACACACACACACACACACACTTATAGACCTCAACCAGTACGACTTCCCCAGCTCAGACGACGAGCCCTACACTCAGGACACGCACGCGCCCGCACACACACACACACACACACACACACACACACACCTCAACCAGTACGATTATACACAAAACACCCACTCACACTGGTGTGTACTGAATGGGATAATCGGAACAGATATGTCAATTTCAGCTCATCTTCAGCTCATGTTGGCCCTGATTCCAAAATGTGGAAATGTTGTACTGATTCTGTCTTTGTGTCTCCAGATCCACTCAGGTTCGTCCGAGGCAGAGGAGGAGAACGACCCAGATGGAGTGTTTGCCTTCAGGAGGAAGGCTGGCTGCGTATACCACTCAGTGAGTGACACACACACACACACACACACACACACACACACACACACACTCCTGCTTGACTGTCTTTTCTGCCCCTCCTCCCACCCCTCATTAATGCTGACACATGCACACTACCCCCAGATGCACCCCCTGCAGCTAGCACTCATCCTCACACTCCAATTCCAACACACACACACTCACCTTCTTACTCAGACTTGCTCCTCCATTGACTGTCTCGTGTGTTCATCCTTGCACACATACATTGAATGTCCTCTGAGTGTTGGAGCACATACTACCCCGTACCCATACCCTTCCTCCACTAACTGTGTGTTGTGTTTTTAGGCGCGGTCTGAGAGTGGCGGGTGGCCGTGGAGTGAGGAGGGGGGCTCTGGAGACTCGCGTTTCCGCTTCTCCCTCACCTCCCTCAGCAGCCCCCCACACTGCCTGGGACTCGCGCGCAGACGCCTCGGACGAGGGGGCAGGTACGTAACAGATGCTGATGCGTACACAAGGAATTGATACTTATACATCCAACTACATTTAACAAATACACACAAATATACAATATTACAAATGGAAAATTATTTTTAATGACATTCTTAGTGTATATATAAGGTAGACTGAACCAGGCATGTATGCCCGTTGCAAACTAAGTCTAAACTAAAATGAAATGAATGTGAGCATCCCAAGGTTGTTTTGATGCTCAATGTTCTTCCCATCTGTGTCCTGTAGGATCGTGTTGGACCGGGCCTCCTCGGACCTGGACAGCGTGTTCCAGCGGCTGGACTCCATGTCAGACGCCGACCTCTCCTCCCCCCTGCACTCCTCCAGTACCTCAGACACACACACGGACATGGACACGGACGCACACCACACCACACGCCCCCCAACCACGGACAGGACCCGCGGGGACGGCATTGCAGCCTCCACCGCCTCTATGGACACAACCACCACCACCACACACAACACAGACACGCACAACACCTCAACACTCTCCTCCTCGCTACAGCAGCAGCAGCATCCGTCGCAGTTGCCCAGGCAACTGTCGTCGGGCTCAGCATCAGCATCGCGTTGCCTGGCGTCTGAGCTGCGGCAGGTGCTGCTGAACATCAGGGCGCGCCGCTGGAGGCACTTCCGCCCTCGGACGCACGCCGACAGCCAGTCGGCCGCCGCCCTGGCCGCAGCTGCTGCCGCCGCCGCGTCACGCCGAGCGCTTCGCGGGATTGGCCGAGGGGGAGCCGGCGCCGGGCAGGGACGAGGCACGCCGTTGGTCGGTGAGTGTCCGTGCCACGCCTGCTCAAAACACATGACGAAGCATTATACTTAGCCAACACTTTCATCCAAAGCGGGTTACAGTTACTTAGGTTGTGGTACAGGGTATTGCACTGTTTGAATTACGGGTGGTACAGGGGGGTCTGACCCCCCCCAATTGGGACTTTATACCCCCCAAATGAGGCTACATTACAATTTTGGGGGGTACTGAAAAAAGTGAGGTAATATTAAAATCAGGTGTAAAATATCTTGCTACTTAGTATTTTTCAAACTGTACTATGAATAATCAAATTAAATGGGTTTTCGAACATCCCTTCAATGGACTGTACCACCAGCCGACGTTTCGCATCCCCGCAGTTCGAGTAGTCAAAACTTTAGGCAGAACTGAGATGCAGGGCTTTGGTGCACTTTAAAATTATGTGTTTTGAGCTGAGGGAGCTAGGGTGTCAAAGTGAAGTATTCCCGTGATTTGTTAAACAAATATAATAACTACACCCAAGTGACCCCCCCCTTTCTCACCTGATGGTAACGAATATCAGAATTCCAGCGCAAGTCAACATGCTCAGTCTCACTGAGCTTTAGTCAAAGAATGATGCGGACTGCACCACCAGAATACTCCAACATACTTTATCAGAAAATAAAGTACAAGGCTTATCATGTATTTCAAGCACAACTGGAATAATACCATTAAAAGAAGGCAAATGGATAGTGTGACTCCTCAAAGCAAGGATAGCTGTGTCTAGCAAGGAGCCAATCGCAGCATGCCCACGAGGTAGGAAAAATGGGATTCTTTCACACAATGTCCGCCGTGACAAATGTAGGATTCATTATGACTTTGACTGTGTTTGAAGCCATATCATGTAGCAGTCCAGCAGTATTTACCGTGGCTATTAGCATCACAGATCTGTCTGGCACTTTTCAATCTCAGGAAAAGCGCACACTGTTTAAAGCGGACATTACAGGCTATGTTTTGAATTTGGCGGTTGTATTCTGATCATTCACTTTGCTGTTTGACATTTTATTGATTGGGTTTCCGTGGTCACTACATAGTTGTAGCTGGCTTACAAAGCCCACTAGCAAACTAGCAACTGTGTTTGAAGTTGAGTTATAATGTTTCCGGTTTTGAGTTCCACCAATAAATTGACGTTCCCGAACCGGTTAGAACCAAAAAATATTGTTCCCGGAACGGTTAATTTCGTTCCTGTCAGCTGATTACTCCCAATAGGCCTAACTGACGTTAAAGTGGTAGTTCGCTATTTTAGACATTAAGCCTTGTTTGTGTGACTTCTGGGGTGAAGTAGAGATGTTCTCATCACAATTGTGACATTTGGTGCTGAACGGAGCATTTGGGTATTCAAGACTGCAGCCCCCCCACCTTTACATTGACTCCAATGAAGCACTCAAGCAATCGATCATAAAATGGCATTAAACTTTCGTTTGCAGAGACATGAAACTCACCGAGTGGTCAGAGGTGGGCAGCGATACGTTGGCTCGAAAATCACCGCGAAATACGCTTCCAGAGAAGATATATTCATTATTGTCCGTCTTCATTGATTGTATTGGTTTGACTAGTATTACTCCGCGTGACCGGAAATGGGGGTGCGTTTGTTTACGTTACTATCTATGGTTTGTATGCAAGCTGTAGTTTTTGTAGCCAGCCCCGCTCAAAGATAGCCGTTCTACCTCGCTCCTTGATGTCTACATTAACAACACACTATCGCTACCTACTGGCTGGATGTCTACTGCTATTCAACGGCGTCTGGGGAAAAATAGGTCCGCCAAATGCTAAACAACAGTTAGAAGGCATATTTCGCTGCAATTTTCGGGTCAATTTATCGCTGTCTACCACTGACCACACGGTGAGTTCCATGTCTTCTCAAACAAAAGTTTAATGCCATTTTATAATCGATTGCTTGAGTGCTCTATTGGAGTCAATGAAAAGGTGGGGGGGCTGCAGTCTTGGATACCCAAATGCTCCGTTCAGCACCAAATGTCAAAATTGTGATGAGAACATCTCTACTTCACCCCAGAAGTCACACAAACAGGGATTAATGTCTAAAATAGCGAACTACCACTTTAACCAAGAAAGACGGAAGTGCAAATGAGTCAGCCTACATTCAAAACTGCTTATTCAAGCGGATGAAAAGAATATCCTCCAGAATTGTATCATTCAGGGACGACCTAAGCGGAGAAGCAGAGAATAAACCTCAATTATGAAAATGTGCGCTCTACTCTGACTTGGGTCACGGGGAGCACTATGATGGACATTGTGAGTTTGTGCATATTTGAAGCGGCCATGGATGCCCAATAACGCCGAAACATTATCGGTGCGCTTTACACACGCTTCCCTGCAATGTCTTACAATAATGCAATGCAAACTCTGTCCTTTTGTATGACAGTGGTTTCTCTTAATTAAGATGTGGAGTGAAGACTTTGTAATCTACAGCTCTCTCTCCATTCAGTCAGAGAATGTCTGATGTCACACAAGACCTGAACCTCAGCCGTCATGGTAACGTGCGCAGGAATATAATTACCTTTTTTTGTAGTTTGAGGAACGGTATTAACCGGTATTAACCGGTTACCATTATTTTTAAATAAGTGTTCCCGTTCCAGAACATAAAAAATAATAAAGTTTCCGGTTTCGTTTCTGTTCCCTGTAAAATACAAAAAGTTCCTGGTTTTCGTTTTCGTTCCTTGAACCGGTTCGAAGCCCTGCTTTTCGCACCCATTTGGGGCTGGTTATAATTGGAAAATGTCACCAAGCATGAAATGGTTTGAAACGCTCATTGTGCCATTGATTACTGTGTGTTTGTGTGTGTGTGTGTGTGTGTGTTGGGGGATGGGGGGAGGGACTACATTTTCATCTACTGCAAACGGCAGTGTTGACTCATTCTACAGTCATTCAAATCGAGCAGTGGTGTGTGCGAGGGGTTGACATGTATGCGTGCGTTTTCTGAGGCTTCATTTTAACGTGGAATAAGTGTCTGTGTGTCGTCATCACAGCAGGTGTGTGTGTGTGACTTGCTTCTACAAAGTGAAATAAAAATGTGTTAAGAGAGGGTGTGTGTGGGTGCTCGCACTTGCACTAGTGGTGTTAGATGTGTGTTTTGTGGCTAGTTCCTAATGTGTGTGTTTGTGTGTAGTGGTGACAGCAGAGCAGTTCCAGCAGCATCAGGAGCAGCTGGCCCTCATGCAGAAAGATCAGCTGGAGCAGCAAGCCAATCAGACCTTCACGCCCGCACAGGTAAATGCACCACAACGCACCGTGTCGTGTATGCCTGCCCGTCTGTTTTAGGTTACAGTCTATCTTGGTTCCAAATCAGCGTGTGATAGTTGAAATGATTGTTCAGATTTTTTTGTATGTATTCTGCTAAAACTACATATGTGTTTCCAACTATTTATTTGCACATGGGGAATGCCTCTTGAGACGTGACGTGACGTGCGTGCGTGCGTGCGTGCGATATCCTGGGTATAGACTGTTGAAATGTGTGTAAAGATAGACTGATAATACATGTCTAAGCTCATGTTCTTGTATGTGTTTTTCCCCTGTAGACGGCCCAGACTCTGGACTCGGCGGGTGCCCAGTTTGCTGCGTCGGCTCTGGTGACGGCAGATCACCTGCTGACCCTGAAGGTGAAGGAGGAGGGCGGATCGGGAGGAGGAGTCAACGGGGTCCTGCAGCCCTCAGGTAGCACTCACCTGCATTTATATTTATATTTAAATACAGGAAGAGAAGCTAAAGAAAACATGGGTAGCTGACAGGACTCTAAGTTAACACCAGCCAACCAGCCAAATGCTGGAGAAATTTCATTTTGGCTGGTAGAAAAGACCAACTTCAAGGCTCAGGAGTTTTATCATTGTCAGACTAAGTAAATTATGTTTGGAGTACAGCCGTGTATAAGGTTTTGCATATGGGCTATAACTTTGAGTTGACAGTATGTGTGCTTGTCTGTCCTTTGCTTCAGGTGTGTACAAGGGCTTGCTGCTCCCCAACACCACCTCCAGTCCCTCGTCAGCATCCTCTGGCGTTTCCTCGGCAACCACCCCAGGCTCCGCCTCCTCCTCCACCCCTAACAATGGCAGTAGCAGCAGCAGCTCTGGTGGCGGCCACACGGCCTCGTCCACGACCGCGCCCCCCAATGCCCACCTGTCGTCGCTGGGTAACCACGCCAACCCAGGGGCCAACGCGGCGCCGCCCGTGCTGATCGGCAACAACCTGCGGCTCAGCATGCCGGCCCCGGCCGCCCACCTGAGCGCGCGGCACCACCTGCCCCGCAGCCTCAGCGTCAGCCCCGCCGCCCTCAAGCTCAACAACAACTGTCAGATGCCCAAGGTGCCCTCGGCCGCCAGCAACATAGACCTGGTGCCCAGGTGAGATGCCCACGCCAACGTCACGCCATGTTCACCTCACATGCTTTTGGGTTTTAAGAGTGCTGATCTCAAGCAAAGTAGCCAGGCTACCTCATTGCTGTTGTCTTCTCTAAGGTTGCCTTCAGGATTCAGCTGTTTATAGAATATGAATATTTGTTTTAAGGGTGCCACCAACATGGCCTATAAATGTGCTGTCATCTGAAGGAACAAGCTCTGAGAGCATGGTCCGATAAGACTTCATATAGGACCATTTGTAAATGTAAACAAAGAGCTTAAGTCATGCATCTTTCTTTACTTAATTCGCCATGAGCCTCAAGGTCCAGCTCTGATATTCTCACCCAGACTTTTTGAGTATAGCTTAGACAAGAATAGCTTTGGGGGGGGGAATCATCCTGATGGGCTTTTTTTCCCCGTCCTGATAGACTTTTAATTTCCTTTCCTTTTCTTTTTCATGCAATTTAGATGATTTTCAACCAGCTGACAGTCTATTTTGTGTTTGCGCGCGTGTGTGTCTGTGCGTCTGTGTGTGTGTGTGTGTTCAGGGAGAACCATGAGCAGGAGAAGTCCCTGAGCAGCTTGGCGGAGACCACAGTAGCGATGGAGGTGACGTAGTGAGCTGGACGGGGGGAGGGGCCCTAAAACGCCGCTCCACCTGTCCATCAACCCGGTGCTATGCACCAATCACCAACCGGGGATGCAAAGGGACAGCCGTCGGTCGCTAACGCTCGGCCGCCCGCCGTGGTGCGTTTCCACGGCAACGGCCAGTCTGACTGCGGACTGGACAGCAACGACTCATCTCTCTGCCGTTTTTTTGTTTTTTTTGTTTTTGTTTGTTTGTTTTTGTGTGTTCCTCTCTTTGTTTCCTGGATTACCCCAATCTCCTCCCCCGGCCCAGTTTTTCGTCTCTCCCCCACCCCCCTTCTTTTTGTACAACTTCACGACTTTGCAGACCTTCGAAAAATGAGAGCATCCACTGTACAGGAACTGTGTCTGGACTCCCTGTATATAAGTTACTTGAATACAGAAACTGTTCATTTGTGATGTTTTGCACTTGGGAATCAACATAAAAAAGATAAAAAATGAAAATGAAAGAGTAAAAAAATGAAAAAACTGCAGATAGAGTGGGGGCGAGTCTTGGGTGGGTAAAAGGTGCGGGGTGGGGGGGGTTAGCGGGGGCATTTGAGAGAGGCAGTTTGTCTGTCTGTCAGGGGGAAGAGGGTGGGGGAGTGAGTGAGGGAGAGAGTGAGGATGGAAAGGCATGGTGCCAACCCTGCTGTTTTATTTATTGTGAGTGTTTACAATTTTATTTTTATTTTATGTTTTTTTTTTCCTTTTTGTAACTTTTGTATACTCTGTTCCTCCCTCACTCCCTGTGTGTGCGTGTGTGTGTGTGTGTGTGTGTGTGTGTGTGTGTGTGTGTGAGGGGTTAAATCGTCTGTACCTCTCTCATTTGGGCACTGCTGTCACCATCCCCTTTCCTCCACTCCCATGCGCCCTCCCCCTTTTCCCAATCAGCTGCTCGATACACTCATAATCCCCCTCAAACCACCCACCCCCTCCACCTTCACACACACACACACACACACACACACACACATACACACACACACGTACGTTCCCCCTCTCCCCCTCTAGACAGCTACACACCCTGGTTTTCCTCTCCTCCTCCCCCACTCTGTCTGTATACAAGAGGCTATTTTTCTACTGGTTCCGTTTGTTCATGTCATGTTTGGGTGTTTTTGTGCTAAAGCAACAGACTTTCTCCGCCCCTCGAAACCCCCCCCACCCCCACCCCTACACACACATACACACCCTCACCCACGGGGTCCTCTGTAGATCTCGCAGTCATCATTCCAACCCCCCTGGCTCTCGTATAGCTCTTTATCCCTGACACACGCACACACACACTTGAAAAAAAGGCACATACCAGCACCACATTCACACCTCTATTAAAACACCTTTCCCTTCCAAACACACACCCTCTTATCCCAACCGTTGATGCCTCCTAACCCACACCCCTTACCCCTTGGCCTCACAACACGGACACATGTTCCCCCAACGCGAAAGCATCGCAGCGCGGGACCCACGTTCCCCAACGCGAAAGCATCGCAGCGCGGGACCCACTTTTCCCAACGCGAAAGCATTGAATCGGATCGCATCGCATCGCAGCGCCACCGTGAAGGGTAGCAGCACCTGGTCTCTTCTGTGAAGAGGTAGCAGCTTGGCACGGCTACACTGGCGTAGCCTGGGTGCCCCTGCTAACTGGCACCCACTTAGACACCCACCCGCCCATTCCCATCCCCCCTCCTCCTCCCATGTCCACCCCCCACCTCCCCCCTTACGCCCTATACAGACAGGATAAATTTATCAACAAAGTCTGCAGAAATGAATGAACGAACGAAAGATGGAAGAAAAAGAAGAAAAAAAAAGATTTTAAAATGGATGGAAGAAAAAAAAAACTGAATGAAATGAATAAGAATTAAAAAAAAAAAATGTGAGGACTCAGTGCGTGAATCAGACAATAAAGCCCAGGTCCATATATGTGAGATGCTCTCGTCTCTTGTGGATCATTTATTTATAAAAATGACTGCTGGTCTTGTGTGGGTTTCTTGAATGCTTGTTGTGGTCAGATGTGTCAATGCGCAAATTCAGTAAAAAAAATTAAAAGAAATGTTTGTTTTAGTTTTAAATAATACAGCCAATGTTTATACCGAAGGGATCTGTGGCGATCCGTCAGTTCAGAAAATGGTCGGGTCAAATGTGTCACTATTCTGTCCTTCCGATAGCTGCTTTTTATAATGGTGTGTTTTCACATGCCTGGTAGGACAATAACATTTTGTAAGAACTTTTATCGCCTTCAATTTCAAAGTGAAACAAATCACAGGCAACAGAAAGCTTATGGGTTTTTTATTTCCTTTTTTGATGAATATTTTGAATACAAGTTGACACTGTAAATTCTCCACAATACATCCACATGAATGGGTGGGGAAACACCCTGATATGTATGCCAGGCCAGGGTACTTCTTTCCTGTGGGTTAAGCTCCTAAGTCACACTAGACTAGAGGATGACATTTTTTGGGAATTCCGAGGGTCCCGCGGGATGGGAGTCAAAATTTGAAAGATGAGCGGGTGGTAACGGGAATAAAGATGAATGGGAGCGGGAATAAAAATGAACGGGAGCGGGAATGCCTAAAATAGATGATTTTCATATTTGAAACAACAAAAAAGTAGCCTACATCTGTCCATTGTTACACAGTTTCACCCTGGAGACGACGTGTGTGCAGGCTCTGAGAGATGGCGGTGTGAACTACTGCGAGTTGCTTATTTTTTCATGGAAAAAAAGCCTCGTTTTTTTTACAAAACAAGAGTGGGATTGATTTTGTGTGGGAGTGGGATTGATTTTGTGTGGGAGTGGGCAGGATTGGGAAACATTCTTTTCAGGAGTGGAAGGGATGGGATTTGTTTCTTTTACTCCAGTCCGGGTTGGTTTTTTTTTTTTCAGGAATGGGGATGGGACGGGAGTGAAAATCCACTCCCGGGTCTTGCTCTAAGTCATACCACCACCACACTAAAATGCACAAGAGAACTGGCACTGACTGGAAGAAGGCTTTCCAGACAAGTCTAGGCGGCGGCTGTTGCTCCCTTAGCTCCTATTACACCTTTTTTATTTACAGGTAAATAATTCCGCCGTCAGATTTTCCTAAACTTTTTTGTTGTTGTTGCTCTTAGATAAGACTGTCAATTTGGCTGTGGTGCCTATCAATTTGAGATTCCCCGAGATGTAGGATAATTTGAGTGAAAAGGTAGCAAAAAAACATTTTGTGGAGTGGGGGGGGGTCACTCAAGTATGTGGCCATTGCACTCCTTCCTCCTTCCCTGTGGATAAGCCGCGCTGCAAGCAACTCAAGAAGCAAAGAGCCTTTGTGACCATCACCAGTGAGACAAAGGTGGAGAGACCCGTCTTGGCTGCTTTTGTTGTCTCGTAGTTCTCCCCTTGAGCTGTAATTGTGAGATGGGGAGGGGAGTGTTGTCAGCTGTCAGTGGAAAAATCACCAATCTGCTCTGGAGCACCATGTTTCCCCGGTTAGCTGGTTAGGGTATAATAATAATAAATCCTTATGGGAACAAATGTGGTAATTATTGTACTATTGTTTTACTACATAATGCAGTATTTGTAATTTACAATATTTTGCGTCCAAATTACTGCATTTACTGAAGTATTATTACACCAAATTTGCAGATGTATGCAATACACTATGCACCTGAACATATAAGGACAATGTGTTGGCTTTGCTGAGGATATAAAAGCATAGCCTCGCGAGCCATCCTACGTACTTCCGCCAAAGGATTGGCTCCACTACTGTAGTCTGGCCGTGCTTCTCTGTGGAGTGCTTGCAGCAGTAGAATTTTGATTGCAACGCCCCCCCAGAAAACAGCCAATAATCGAATACGCCCCCCACGTGGGGACGAAAGGGGGAGAACGCTCGTGACAATGACGTACACATCTGCGCCAGAGCCATTGGTCTCCGCTATGTTGTTGTTGAGTAACTGCCAGCGATTGGGTGAGAGGTGTCCAATAATTTCAAACTATAACTGAGTGCAAACTTCCTGCTTTCTACAATCGCTTCAGAGCAAACAAATGCCAGACCATAAATACGAAATGAAATGGTAGTATTATGGGATGGTCAGGACCAGGCTAATAAAAGCATACACCATGGCATAAACCAACCGACACAGCAGAAGAGCTTTCTTTTACCTGACACCACATTGTTTTGGAAGTCCTTACCGGATAGGGTTGCCAACTGTCAATGAAAAAAATACGGGACACTTCATCATGCCGGGGGTCTGGGTGTCGTCCCCCAGAAAATTTAGCATTTCTCAGATGTGATTTCCTGCATTTTAACGTCCCGTGTCCCGTTTCAGTTCAATACGGAACCCGTACTTTCATCTCTAAATACAGGACGATTCCGTATTTCAAGGGACGGTTGGCAACCCTATTACCGGAAGTTGAGGTCATAGCTGCTCCTGTTGTGAAAGAGTGTTGTTTGTGAGATGGCCCTTATCGGGGAGGATTGTCATCTTTTCGTGTCAAAATAACTGTACAATGCAGCATTCTCGTGCCCAATACTGCACTCAGTGCCAAAGACTACAGTAACACTGCACTAATATTACTGTCAAATTAGTTTGTATGGTGCAGTGCATCACAATATAAGAGGAGTGTTGAACGCTGGGCTCGGTCGTGACAACGCAGTAAGATTTTTGCTAGGCAGTGGGCATGCACACTTTGCCAGTTTGATGCATTCTGGTTAGACTTTTCTAACCACAATGCATCAAACTGGCAAAGTGCGCATGCCCACTGCCAAGCAAAAATCTTACTGCGTCGTCACGAACGAGCCTACTGGCTTCCATAGTTAGGAGGGCTTTAAGGGGTAAGGGATGAATTGTCATCAGCTGCCATGCCACTTGAGAGAAAATCAATACTGTGACTTATGGGGCATAATGTCATTTTCCATAAAACTTCATTTCAAAACTTGTCAAATGAAGGGAGCCAGGGACAGCCTGACATAAAGTGGTTAAATACACAAAATAAAACCACCGACCCAAACTGGAGAAGATAATTGCAACAGGTACAGTACCAGTTCAGTTCTTAAAAAAGGGCATAGCCTGTGCTTCGCCAGCTTCCACTCAATTACCATTGAAAAGACAACCCTAGAGCTCCTCCTGTTAAAGTGTGTTGTTTGGGAGAGCTCATCCACCACCACACAAACTCAAGAGGAGCAATGAAAAAGCCGGGAACAACAACGAGAGCAACAAAAGCAGCCTGCCAATTCAAGACTGGTTTCCCTGGGCTAGGGCTAGGCCTCCACCACTTTAGTGAGGGGTGGGTCGTGTTGTGGGTGCAGCAGGGCAGGGGTGTTGTCAGCTGTCAGCAGAGGAGCTCATCAATCTGCTCTACTTGAATACCCCCCTGCTCCTCCTGCCGCCCGCCCCTCCCCCCTCCACCTGTCCGTCAGCCCTTTGTGCCCAACTGGGGCTCTACACCAATGGTTCTCAAACTGTGAGCTGGGGCCCAGTGGTGGGCCTTGAACGTATTCTAAGTGAAAAGCCTTAAAATCATTGTCTAAAATCAAAACTAGAGTGCACTCTGAGAGTGCAGACCTCTGCCAAGGAAGCGGTCTGTTAGAACATTTGACTACATTACACCCAATTTTTGTTATAATAGTCTTCCTGCCTTCTTTTTGTGGAGTTAGAAACTGGAATGTCCACATGCGCCCTGTCGCGCAGTTCAATTTGAGGTCACTAGGGGCATCTACATTTGTACGCTAGCAATGGTGAAGTATCTTTTAAAAAGTCCTAGTTCCGGTTTGTGATCCGGATCAGCACCTGAATTTAATCACTTGTTCATTGGGTCATTACTAACAACTCCACCGAGTTTCATCCAAATCCGTTGGTAGCGTACTGCTGACGGACAGACAAACCAACGTGACCGAAAAACACAACCTCCTTGCCGGAGGTAATAATATTTGTGTGTGTGTGTTGCTGTTGACTATTTAATTGGGTTTTATTGTTTGTTGGGTCAGAAGTGGGTGAGGGGCCCGAACATTTGTGAAAATCTCAAGTGTGCCCAAAGTGGCAATAGGTTGGGAACAACCCCTGCTCTACCACAGAGGCAGCAACAGCAGTGCTAGACTACAGTGGGCTGGATGACCTGAGGCTTCCCTACAGTGAAACAGGAACACATGCCTCCATGCCAACAGATGTGATGTGAGGGGAGAGCAGGAGAGTATTGGCAGCCTCCTGAGGGGTCGAGGCTGGGAAGGGACAGGAGGAGGTTGTTTGCATTCTTTTGAATAGTGGTTGAACTCAAATCTCAAAAATAAATGAATAAAGAAGCACTCATCAGATTTATTTTAGGTTTTTTTTAATCACGATAAAAAAAAATGTAAAAGAAATCTGATGAGTGCTTCTTTATTCATTTATTTTCCGATTTGAGTTCATTCATTGACAAAGTCAAGCACCCAGTAAAGAGGATTAGACTACAAGGTGTTGAGCGCGCTTCCTGGTCCTTCTACGTTTGAATAGTGGTTTCCAAATTGTGGGTCGGGTTGTGGAGAAGGGGCTGTGAATCAAACCTTGAATATACAGAATGCTCCTCATGTGATACAACCAGGGAAGCCGACCTGGGGGGGGGGCACAAAGGTGTCAGTTGTCCCAGGCCCAGGGACAGAGGGGGCCCATAATAGGCTCCTCAATACATTGCATTGTGTGAAGTGAGGGCCCCATTCAGATGACTTTGTCCTTGGCCTGGACAAAGCCGTCAGCAGCCCTTGATACAACCATTTCATAGGTTGGTTAGTAGCAGAGTTCATTTGTATGGTTAAAATTCTATATCCAGGAATGTAGTGATAATATAGTGCAGAGGTGTCAAAAGTAAAAGTAAAAAAAGAAAGTTTCCTTCCAACACAAGTAAGATACAAGATACAAGAGATAGATACAAGATATTTTATTTGTCATGTGTATATATATGAAACATATACAATGAAAAGCTTCCCTGCTCTGGGAGTCCCAAAAAAGGTTAAAAAAGAATGTTAAAAAGGCAAAAAAAAATAAAAAAAAAAGTAGGAAAAAAATATATATTTAAAAAGTTGAAAGCTGCAAAAAAAAAAAAAATAAAAAAAAAAAAGTAACTTATCTGAGTAACCAATAGACCTGCATACTAATTCTGCACTGGTTGGATCAAGCTTTTGGTGGGTTCTTGTTAGGTTTTCAGTGTTTTTCAGTAACACAGCCTATCTATTTCAGTAGGTACAATGAAGTAAATGGTGTAACAGCTATGCAATGCCATGTGCTAGTGTTGTAATTACACCACAAAAGTAATTTTACTTTTACTTTTGACACCTCTGAATAGCGTAGTATAGTATAGTATGCCAACACATGTGGAGAGGAACATACGCAGCCTCCTGGGGGGTTGGGAAGGGGGGAGTTTGGTTGTTCGGTTTCTTTAAGAACAAAATCTAATTGAGCATCACGCATGTGGTATGCTTACCCCCCCTGAGCTCAAAGAACAACACACAAACAAGGCATGCACACAAACTGAATCTGTCAGCCTACAGTTATTATGGAAAACTCACGTCAGAGATAGGCTATGTAAAATGTTATATGCATGAGTATTGGCCTGTAGTCATAAGGGCTAACCAAAGGGTTGGGATTGTGGAGGAGGTTAGTTTCTTTAGAGGAGCAGGATTGCCTCCCATGAGCATACTCCATTGGGGTGGGGGGAGGTGGGGGGTGGGGAGTCAAGAAGAGTTTCTTAGAAGGACAGAATCTAATTGAGATTCACACATGCATATCACTATAGGTCCACACTTGGCCTGCTTTTAAGTCTGTGTACGCCTGTACACGCCCACAGTTATCTCACTCATGCCATATGCTATATAAATATCCACATGGTTGGTGGATGCCCAGGGGTCGGGGCTCCAGAGAAGGATGCTTCTTCAGAAGAACAGGATCCACAGTAATTGAGCATCACACATGTTTTCTAGTGGGTTCAAGAGACAACACATGCCCTCCCATTGATGGCTTCGGGCCTTCTATAGTGCCAGTCATGCTTGCTTTGTGTGCGCCTGATGCTGTTAGCCTACTGCAGTTATTATGGGAAATGCGTCATGACGTAGATGTAGAAAACGTATAGACCTGTAGTCCCGAGGGCGGAGTAAAGGGTCAGGGCTTTGGAGGAGGTGGGTTTCTTTAAAATGTGTACATCACATTCCATTACATTTAGCTGACGCTTGTATCCAAAGCGACTTACACTTATTTAGGTTCAGGGTATTGGTTACAAGCCCTGGAGCAATGTGGGGTTAGGTGACTTGCTCAAGGGCACTTCAGCCATGGATGAAGGTGCTGGTAAGGATGGGATTTCAACCTGCTGCAACCCTCTGATTTAAAGGCCAGCGCTCTAACCACTGATCGATGACTGCCCTTGAAGGCGACTTGAAGGTGAAGATTGTGCTCATCTCAGGAGAAGGTGCCGGACAAAGACTAAAAGGCAATTTTATAGTGAGGAGTCTACTACCCCGGCTCCGCCCTCGCAGTGATGCAACACCTTCGGCTCTGCTACACTTGCTCAGGAAAAGAGCTTGTTCAGGTACATTCGAGTTCCCCCTGGCAGGGGAGCTCCACCCACTTTGTCGGGAAGCACTCAACTTTGAGCGTCACCAATGATCCTGGGCGTGTTGAAGGCAGTGACGTGACTTAAGCAGAGATGTTCTATTGGGACTAACAAAATGTTTGGTTTAAACTTTGGCTCAGCCTTTTCTGCCCTCAAACCAAGGGAGGTGGGTCAACCATGCTGTTTGAGAATGTTAGTTGTTATGCTCTTGGTCAGACCAGGTCTTGGAGAGATTTGAAAGTCATGATAATCAGGCTAGGAGTCTGCACAATTAAAATCCTATTTTCTTTGTATTTTTATTCCATTCTGCCATGAGGATTTTAAGTGTGCTGACTCCTCACTCTAACATTACATTTGCTTTAAAAGAACAGAATCTAATTGAACCTGCTTCTGTTACCCTCCTGTTATTGCTGAAAAATGTAAACGCACCTTAGATTTAGTAGCCTATATCACAATTCTATCTACTGTAGGTCACTTGAGGTATGCCTATGATGTAGCATTACATCTCCTAACTGGGATTTTCCCCAAACGTGAGGAGTGTGTGGATACCTACAGGACAGTATTACTTGTGAGTCTATCAGTGTGAAAAATGATGGGAGCAGCGCTTTAAGTGGCAAAAAGTGATGATACCTGAAAAAAAGCAGGTATGATGTGAAAAGTCCCGATACACTAGAAGTGGAAAATGGAGACGTGCCAGAGTGCTGGAGTGCGACGATGGAGTTGCGTCTGGGTGACGCCCCAGTGAGTTCATCTGGCTATATCGTGACCTCGTGACCTTGGACTGGTCTCTTGGCTGCCATGAGAGCGCAGGGCTGGTCTGTCTAGAGTGCCTTGCCTGTGCTGTAGCATTTCATCCCCAAACTGGGATTTTTTTCCATCAAAAGTGGATACCTAATAGAGGCCATTTGGATACCTATAGAGGTCATTGAGGCTTGTGAATTTCCGAGTGTGAGAAATGCTGGAATCTGTACTTACAGTAGCAAACATGCACATTTAAAACATTAACATTTTAAACTAGAAATGCATTCAGAGATTGCAGACCTCCGCCAAGGATTTGTAGTATAGCAACGGTTAAGAATCTTTAAAAAAAATCACTGGCTTCGTGATCCGGATCACCACCAAAATTGAATCACTTGTTCCTTTGGTCATTTCCAACAACTCTACACAACACCCTGCCATCACGTTAGTGTGTGTGTGTGTGTGTGTTTGTGTGTTTGTGTTTGTCCTGTTGTGTCATTGGTGAGGAACAGAGTTGGCCATCTTGGCCTCCGGGTAGTGACCCGAGTATTGTCTATGTCCTTTTGTCAAAGTCTAATAAATATCTCTTGGTGGAACTCACGTCTCTGTCATATCTAATGTATACGAACCTGTGTTGCCTGATTGGTACTTTTTAAGGGTTTACTTCTTTCTTCCTGTGGGCTAACCCCCCATAGGTGGCGTAGTCTGGTTGATTCTAATCGTACAAACCTCCATTCGGTCACATTTGGCGTTGGATTCGGCAGGATTTACACATACTTATTACAGAGACGTGGGTCCCAAATTTGTTGTTGTACTCTGTGTTTGTGAAGTGAAAGTGCAAAATTGTTTTTATTTTTTTACTTTCAGGGTACCTGTGATAGTAGGTTGTTTGGGTTTGCCCTGTTTCTTTTTCGTTGTCTCTTTGGTTTAGGTTTTTTTTTTTTTTGGGTGGTTTTAATAGGCGAAGCAGCAGCCGGTGGACGGTCGTCAAGAAGGTAGGCATTGACATTTAGGACGGGTGTCCTTTGAATTTTTAGCAGTAACTGCGAGAGCTGATTACCCCTGTTACGAATTGACAATGAGCACCTTTTGCGGCCTACAAATACTGCAGGGGTTGAGGGGTTCTGTAATGTATCGGTTTGGATAGCGGCAGTTAGTCTGCCGGGTCTCCTTGTTGTCTTGCTTTGCCACTGGGTCCCCTCTGTACCAGAGGCTGGGTCCACTGGCCTTGCGTTATTTGGATAGCGGCAGTTGGACTGCCGGGTCTCCATGTGTCACTGTAACTGGGTCCCCTCTGTACCGGAGGCTGGGTCCATTGATATTGTACTATTTGGATAGCGGCGGTTGGACTGCCAGGTCCCCATCTCTTGCTTTGTCACTGGGTCCCCTCTGTACCAGAGGTTGGGTCCTCTGGCCTTGCGTTAGCTGGATAGCGGTAGTTGGACCGCTGGGTCTCCTTTGGTTGGATAGCGGCAGTTGGACTGCCGGGTCTCCATGTCTCACTGTAACAGGGTCCCCTCTGTATCAGAGGTTGGGTCCTCTGGCCTTGCGTTATTTGGATAGCGGTAGTTGGACTGCCGGGTCTCCTTTGGTTGGATAGCGGTAGTTAGTCTGCCGGGTCTCCTTGTCGTTTAGCTTGGTCACTGGGTCTCCTCTGTCGCAGTGGTTGGTTCCACTGACCTTGTATTGTGTGGATAGCGGCATTTAGTCTGCCGGGTCTCCTTGTTGTCTTGCTCTGCCACTGGGTCCCCTCTGTACCAGAGGCTGGGTCCACTGGCCTTGCGTTATTTGGATAGCGGCAGTTGGACTGCCGGGTCTCCATGTGTCACTGTAACTGGGTCCCCTCTGTACCGGAGGCTGGTCCCCCGAGAGTCCTTGTCATATAGGCTCCCCCTGAGCGAGTTGGGTTGTCGTCGGGGCGCCGACACAAAAAGTAGGGGTGGATTGTAGCAGGTTGGCCCTGCCATCACGTTAGTGTGTGTGATTGACAGCTGCTGATTGACAGCAGTGGGCGGGCGTAATCTATTTATATGAATGGGCCCTTGCTTCCTGTCTCGTTTCCGCCACACATTGTTTTGGCGTGAGCCTGGGCTGCGTTTGTTGCCGAGGGGCCGCAGATGAACCGTGAGGGTAAGCATTTGGTCTTTAGCATTTACTTGCAATTGCGGCTGTGATTTGGAAATTATAGCGCCATTTCCCTCTTGCAGTGCGGCGTTCACTCAGCACTTGTGATCGCTTGGGAGCGCACTGATAAGCTACGTGACTCCACGGAGCTAGGAGCTGTGTGGACACTGGGTGAGTTGTGCTTCCATTCCTGCGATTAGATATGCTCCCTCTCATTATTGCGGCGCCCTAATGTGAACTGTTTTGATGCTTGTAATTAGTTGGCCTGCTCGTGGAAGTAGTTGGTGTGGCGTGGTGATCCTCGAAAGCGTTGTGCT
>NC_085865.1:40400115-40417615 GCF_034702125.1 Engraulis encrasicolus
TGTGTGTGTGTGTGTGTGTGTGTGTGTGTGTGCCCACCCTACGTACCCACCACTCAAGAACAAGCATACAATCCTGCCCATATTTCAAATGGTCATTGGTTGGATGGTGAGGCATAGGCTAACATCCCCCCGTGTGTCATGCTTTGTTAGTGTGTTTATTGGTCAGAGGAGGAAAAATATTTTTCTCGCTTAATTTTTGAAGAATGGGTATATATTTTGTTTATTGTGAATGGAAAAGGACTGGAAGGTAAACTCCAGTTGTGTGTGTGTGTGTGTGTGTGCGTGCGTGCGTGCGTGCGTGCGTGCGTGCGTGCGTGCGTGCGTGCGTGCCTGCGTGCGTGCGTGCGTGCGTGCGTGCGTGCGTGCGTGTGTGCGTGCGTGTGTGCGTGCGTGCGTGCGTGCATGTGAGTGTTTGGTGAACATAACAGTGAAAAATCCACGCAAACGATTTAAGTCTGTTTTCAGTTTCCATCAAGGTTCCTTCATTGCAATGGAAAGCGTTGCAGCCCATGTGCAGCCCAGCCCAGCACTGCACTGCGCTCGGCTAACGTGGCCAAGGTTGAGGTGCAGCCTCAGGTAGCCTCAGTGTTTATCAGGGCTGGTCTGGTTATCTGGCATACCGGGCATTTGCGCAGTGGGACATCAGTCACCAGGGGCCAATGCTATTGTTGTTATTTTTGTTGTTATTTTCCTGGGGATTGGTCCACAAATTAGAGGGGGAGGCCCAGTGCTCCATCGTCAATATAAATGTAGACAGTGGATTCACCCTGTCAAGATATGAAAATGGCCTGAATGTGATAGGGGCCAGTCTATGCCAAAAATGCCCAGGTCATTTTTTTTTATCCTAGTCCAGCCCTGGTGTTTATGAATATTTCTCCTTCCCTCCACCCACCTTCCCTCTAATTGGGAAAAGTTTCAAACCTCAAGTAAGACTCAGAAGTTGGTAAGACGCATATGGATATTTTTGAAAAGTTATTAGTTTTGGCCTCTCATTTACATGTAAACAGAGTTTTAGAAATCTCCTTTCTGAACTGAGCCCTGAGGAAGGTCAGTAGACCGAAAGCTTGGCCTATTATTAAAAAGAACACAAAGGGGATTTAAGTGTGCAGACATTTTTTCTTTCTATTTTACACAGTTTTTGTTTATGTTTGGCACCTTTTAATCGAGAGTGCGGTGTGATCCGGCTAAACACAGAAATCTCCTTTCAAAAAAAACAAAATATCCCTGTTAAGAGGATTAAAATGCATCTTTCATAATAGAATCCACGCGTCAAAATATCTGCATTTAAAATTTTCCGCATACGTGTAACCAGCAGCTCAGTAGCCAGCTCAGTCTTTCTGAATGATTCTCTATCTCCAGGACAACCCAACCCCCGAATGAAAAAAAAAATCACAAACCTTACGCGAGACCCACCATCTGAGGCTAAAGACAAAAATCGCAAGGGTAGGAAAACAACTGCGGCGGTCACTCTGTTGTATTTTATCTGTTGCTCTGTTGTTCTATTCCATTCCTACAAAAATCACTGTCACATCACAGTTGGTGTAGGTTGGCCTTAACACTAAAGATGGGTTTATTTTGTTTATCAACACGGTGTTGTGAGAAGGGGCTGGCAGCCAACCATGTGAGAAACTTTTTTGACTGACAGCGGTTTCTAGCAATCAGAGGTTGAGTTGTGCGCAGCTAATTTCACACAGTCAGGTTAAAACAAAAATGTAGAACCCATGTATAGCCTACAATGAAGTAATGCCTTTACCATAGGACATAACGTGAAGATGATATACAGAAGTTTAAACACACCATATAGGTAGCTAAGGAAACATGGAAAAATATTCTTCTAATAGAGAATTTCTTGCAGACCACCAGCGGAACTCAGACCACATTATGCATGTGTGCGTATGAATGGAGGAGAACCTCACTATGGTCTACTCTCGTTGCCTAGGTAACCTTTCAGCATGAATTCTAACCCTATTCCTTCCTGCCTGGGCATTCTGATCAGGTGCAGGTGGGCTTTCATCGTGCTGTCATGACAGAGAAGCCGACAGGGGATGTAGGGAGCAAAGGGGTCAGCTGTCAAGGGCCCAGGGAGATGGGGGGACGTGGATTGGGTCCCCATTACATTGTATCTACTGAGTGTGGCCGGCTTTCATATGACTTTGTCCCAGCCCGGGCATGGCCAAAGCTGTCATTGGCCCTGTGTATTGCTGCTGGAATACAGTGTAGCTAGCATGTGGATGGATGAAAAGGTATGATGGGAATGCCATTCAAGTGTTCTTGTGTTCGTGTGTTCGTGTGTTCGTGTGTTCGTGTGTTCGTGTGTGTGTGTGTGTGTGTGTGTGTGCATGCATGCATGCGTGTGTGTGCGTGAGTGCGTGCGTGCGTGCGTGCATGCGTGCGTGTGTGTGCATGTGTGTGTGTGTGCGTGTGTGTGTGTGTGTGTGTGTGTGTGTGTGTGTGTGTAAGTGTGTAAGTGTGTGTGTAAGTGTGTGTGTAAGTGTTTGTGTGTGTGTGTGTAGCAGCGGTTCTACCATTTTTGTTGAATGTTGGGGGCCCCTTCAGAGAGAAGATTTTGGTGGATCCCTAGGTAATTGCCTCGTCTGCCTAGGTAAAGCCGGCTTTGTGTGTGTGTGTGTGTGTGTGCGTGCATGCATGTGTGCGTGCGTGGGTGTGTGCGTGCATGCATGTGTGCGTGCGTGGGTGTGTGCGTGTGTGTGTGTCAGTGATTCACTGATATAACATCCAGAACCCAATTTGTCATGAATTAGTTTTACAATCCTGTCCTTATTGGCCAGTAAGAAAAGAGGAAGAAACATTGTGTTTGGGGGGAACTGGGCAGGGACAACGTTACACTAAAAGCATTCAAACCAGCAACACACACATGTAGGCTACTGTTATACACACTGACACAGAAAAAAATGTCAAAACCACATCAGTCACCCATTTTACACGTAAACGACCTGTATTGATATTGTCTGTTGAGTGCACTCTGTGTGTGTGTGTGTGTGTGTGTGTGTGTGTGTGTGTGTGTGTGTGTGTGTGTGTGTGTGTGTGTGTGTGTGTGTGTGTGTGTGTGTGTGTGTGTGTGTGTGTGTGTGTGTGTGTGTGTGTGTGTGTGTGCGCGCGCACACATTTTGTGTATCTGTAGCTGTGCCTGCATGTGTGTGCTTGCTTGCGCGTGTGTGTATGCGTGTTTGTGTTTGTTGCGTCTGTGTTCATGTATTCATGAGGGCGTGTTTCGCAGTCTCACGCTGGCCTGAGCCGCAGATCAATAGTCAGTATTCATGAAGGATGAGCGATTACCCTGGGCAACAAAGAAGAGAAGAGAGGAGAGGAGAGGAGAGGAGAGGAGAGGAGAGGAGAGGAGAGGAAAGGAGAGGAGAAGAGAGAAGAGAAGAGAAGAGAAGAGAAAAGCAGTCGCATCTGACTTACTCTTAATGCTGAAGTATGTAATGTGGCAGTGTGGTCAGAAGTAGCAATGAGGTGTGTGTGTGTGTGTGTGTGTGTGTGTGTGTGTGTGTGTGTGTGTGTGTGTGTGTGTGTGTGTGTGTGTGTGTGTGTGTGTGTGTGTGTGTGTGTGTGTGTGTGTGTGTGTGTGTGAGAGAGAGAGAGAGAGAGAGAGAGAGTGCGTGAGTGTGTAGGTGTGCGTGCGCGCACGCGCATGTGTGTGTGCACATTTGTGCGTGTGCATCTGTGTGAGAGAATATGAATGGGTAGCCTATGTGTGTGCGTGTGTGCAAGTGTGTGTACGTGTATCTGTCACACTCGCTGAAATGGCAATGAGTGTGTGTCTACCAATATTGGTGTGTGTGTGTGTGTGTGTGTGTGTGTGTGTGTGTGTGTGTGTGTGTGTGTGTGTGTGTGTGTGTGTGTGTGTGTGTGTGTGTGTGTGTGTGTGTGTGTGTGTGTGTGTTCCCAAATGAAAAGATGCCTCTGTGACAAAAGCTTGGAACAACATAGATTTTGGTTGTCATGGCAGCAAGGCCACCCTTTGACTGAGTGTCAATAACGACGAGATGAAGAATCACACCTTTCTCTCTCTCCTTTCTTCTCTCTTTTTTCTTTTCCTCTATTCCTCTCTGCTCTTATTGTTCTCTTCTCTTCTCTTCTCCTCTTCTCTTCTCCAGTACATCTCTTCTCTTTTTTATGTCACACACTCACCTCACTTCGTCTCTCCTCTTTTATTTTCTGTTATTCTCTTGTCTCTTCTCTTTTTTCATTTCATGAAATCTCCTTGCCACTTTTCCTCTCTTTCCTCTGCCATTCCAACCCTCTTTGCTGTATAGGATTGTGCATGCGTGTATGGACTGTATGTAGCAGTGTGCCCTCCCCTCCCATAGGCTATTCCTCAGCAACAGTTTGCTCATAGTATAGTAGGCCTATAGTATTTTATTATATAGTATAGTATTGTATTGCATTGCATTGCATTGCATTGTGTAGTGTACTATAGTATATATGTAACAGGGTGGTGTTACAGAAATTAGTTTTACGACTACGCCAGTCTCTGTTGAGGGTGAGACAGCCCTTTCAGTATACATTTCAACCAAGTTCCCCACTCAGGATCAGGTAAGAACAGACAGAGAAAAAGGAGTCCCATGTGCTTTGTATTTATTTTCAGTATTCTCTTTTTAAATGCATCTCATGTTCACTCTCAGATGGCAAATGCTTGACATGAGTTAGAAACCATGCAATGATCTGTGCAAACAGCAATAATTTCAAATGTACAAATATACTGGGCCACAATGAGGGCAAGCAAGAGTAGTACACAGCAAGCAATCACACAAGAACAAATAAAACAACCACATGCAACACACAAAAGAAAAACAAAGTAAACTAAGTTGCTGTTCCTCTGAAGCTGTTTGGCTACTGTTACAGAATCTTTACACTGCACACACACACACTGTAAGGATTGGTTCCCCTTAAAGATAGCCCATGTACTATTGGACCAAATCTTGTACAGCACAGATAAAAACTACTAGTTGTCACATCTCATCATTTAGCACATCTGGTTACCATCTAAATCACATAAAACACCTAGCACATAGAGCAAAGAGCATATGGAGCATGGACGGGCGCTAACCCAGTTGCAGCAGAACAGCGACTCTCCCTTGACCAGTGGAACTGTGAATAAATCCACCTGTAATACAATAACCCATTACTAATTGGCATTGGGAAATCATCGAGACGGAGGATGGAAACTCATACTTACTGCAACTGTAGGATGATAATGAGTAGCGAGCTCACTGCTCAACAAGGCCAATTCAAACTGCCCACTAAAAAGAGTGAAGGCAAGGTCAGTCACTAATGCAAAAATGGTCATTTATGCAAGAGCACCAGTGAAACAGCCTACCTTCAGCAAAAGTCAGTAACATTCCAGCCAGTTTTCACCAAAGAACCACACAATGGGAGAGATCAGCCATGGAGCGAGCTACCAGCACCGGAGCGAGCTAAACCCAGAACATGGCCACAATCAGTCATCAAGTACAGACTAGACAACCAGAACACCAGTACACCAATGCATTACTATTAGTACTCGGTGCTTACCTTAAGTTGCAGGGCCCAACTTGGCTCCAAGCTACCTGGAGCCCTGATGCCAGCCACCACCAGGTGCTCGGCTACAACACAACAGGAAGGAAGACGGGGCCCTGTCACACACCATGGGTCTTTATACCAAGATAAAAGTCCTGCCAGTAATGGGCCAGCCAATCACAGACAAAGGACCAAAATCAGTCAGATTGAGGGGTGGAGCCCAATCTGCCACATATAGATAGTATAGTATAGTATAGTATAGTATCCTATAAAATAGTAGTAGAAAGCGAGAACGATGAGAGAAACAGAGAGAAGAAGACTGGTCCACATAAGAGAGAGGAGGGAGTCACATAAAACCTATTATGGTAAAAACACACATGAATAGATAGAGCATAGAGGCCATGAAAACAGAGGACAGAAAGAATGCTAGATAACGATGAGGGGGGGAGGGAGCTACACAGAGAGATACAGTAGGCCTATGTGTACACTGGATCTATACACTGCACAGGGAACGATATGACAAAATAGAAAATGCAAAATACTGAGGGAATATGAGAGATGATGAGAGGGGAAGAGATACCGCCAAATGTTTATTACAAAGACCATGTCACGACAGACCATGCAGGAATCATTTTATTTTTTCACGTGAGAGTACTTGAAGAGTTTATTTGCAAAATAGTGTATCTCCATTTTATTGGGAAATTGAAATTATTGTATTGGACATTCCATGGCATTGCACTGCAAAATGCATTTCAGGTTGAAAAGTATGTTCTCAAAATATTTGAATGACAAGAATTCACACAGGTGATAGGACCTCTGAACAGTCATTTTCAATAATAAAATGCAAAAGTCAAAAATGGTGGATACACCGTTTTGCAAATAAACTCTTCACTTGTCAATAAAGACTTACGTGTAATAAAGCTTACTGAGAGCAGATCTTAGGGACTCTGAAGTGAAGTTAAAAGTCCTCTGTTTTGGTAAATGGAACATCAAGCCAACGTCAACATTGTGTGACCTTCTTCAGGGCTCATTGAAGTTGGCCACACAGGTGTGTTTTCTAAGAATTCCAGATGTGCTCCAATTACACCAATTGATGTACACTATTTGACACAAAATGACACAAAGTTACAACAATTAGCACAACAAGAGAATTTTACACACCATACATAATGATAAATGTACAAAGCACTCCTAATCAACAATAGCAGTGCTTGGACATAAAACCATTCAGATAACCCATTATGAGTAGTCAACCCGTCACACAGTGAAACAGTAACATCTCAGCTTATTCTGGTTCAGAGAGAGGACAGTGAGAGATACACAGAGATGGAGAAACATGGATGGAGAAGAGGGCAATAGAGTGAGATGGAGCGGGGTCTGGCAACAGTAGGCCTGATGGCTCATGTAATTGAGGTGATCTGTGCTAGTTCGCCACTCAGGGCTTGAACCCGCTACCTACCAGTCAACACTTCAGTTCAGACATGGGAGGCAAGATACTGCTGAGCTAAAGGGCCAAACCGATAGCTCATCGCTACTGATACTAACCTATATGAGGCTTCAGGAAGGAGCTTTACTAACATTCTATGACGAACTCTGATAGTTGGCCTCCGTTTCACTCACCCTCCATAACCTGACTCCCATCCCGTTCACAGCACCAGTGTAACTGAGGTGATCTGCGCTAGTTCCCCACTTAGGGCTCGTATCCGCTACACCAGTCAATGCACCAGTGCGGACATGCAGGTACCGATGATGATACCGCTGAGCAGGGGCGTAGCACCAAATTTGGGGCCCAAGGAACGACCTCTTCCATGGGCCCCCCTACACACACCCCAACCTAACCGACCCCCACCCCCCCGCCTACCTCCTGATATCGTCATCCTTCTTGCCTTCCTCAGAATACCCCTCTATGCTGTCCTCTCCTTCACTTGAATCATCCTCATCTTCAATCATATGACATAGGCTAATAGACATAATAAAATATAAAATGTCTTAATTTTTTCACATTACCAGTTATGAAAAGTAGGCTATCATATTCATAGGGATAACTTTTAATCACTTCATCATTATGGTGTGAGGGGGAGAGACTGGTAGGCCTACATCTCTCATCTCAATGCTTTTATTTAGCCTACTATTTCGTGCACTATGGACACATGAGACATTGATATGTTGAACTGAACTTTCTTCAATGTGCATCGCTGAACAGAAACACACGCGCTCGCGCACACATTCGTTCACTTGCACTGCCCCGCACGCACGTCACGTTTGCCCTTGCCTATCAGTGTTTGGGAGAGGAAGGAACAGAGATCAGCTGTGATTTAGCCTAGGCTACTGGCAGAAGCTGACTTCGAAATGTCGCTTAAAACCTGCTGTAAAGCAGATAGACAGGTCATCAGCTGGGAAAATTAGGCCTTTCGTCCTACCGCACTTTTCTCTGTGGATTACTGACCAGAAACCCTATTGGAAGAAATTAAAACATGGGGCCACGTCAATTTTTGCTCAGAATTCAATATGGCCGCCATTTTCCAAAATGACTTGTTTTCATGCATTATTACATTGTACTATAAGTTGATATTCATGAATGATGAACTACTTTAAGCACTATTCTGTCGTATTTCCTTACATACATATTTACAAAGGTTGACTAAACTAAAAGAAATTAAAATAAAGTTGGCCACCTTGCAATATCCAAAGGAAAGTGCTGAAAATAATGATTGAAATGCAAATACAGAGTCTATGGCTGCGAAAATTAGGCCTATTGTCCTGTCAGGGTTTTCACAGTTTATTACAGACCAGAAGGCCTATTGAAAAAGATTAAAACTTGGAGCCATCTATGTTCTCCAAAATTCAAAATGTTCTCTGTTTTTCAGAATGGCAGACTTTCACACATTTTTCTCAATACTGTAAGGCCATAATTACTGATAAAGATGACCTATTTTTCAGTTAAATTGTCCTATCTCCTTACAGATGTGAGTATAAAGGTTGTCTAGAAAAAGGCATGAATATATATACAGGGGGTGGACAAAATAACTGAGATCTGTCATTTTAGTGTCATTTAGTTCCTCTTGCATCCACAGTTAATCCTGTTGGATGTGGTTCATCCTTCTTGGTGGTATGCAGACATTACCTTGGATACTGTGGCTCTTGATACATCACAAAGACTTGCTGTCTCGGTCAAAGATGCAACAGTTACACAGAATTTCTCCTTTTTGAACTCTGACATGTCACCCATAATGTTGTGTGCATTGCAAAATTTTGAGCAAAACTGTGCTCTTACCCTGCTTATTGAACCTTCACACTTCACTTTACTGGTGCAATGTGCCATTAATGAAGATTGGCCAACAGGCTGGTTCACTTGAGCCATTAAACTTCCAACACTAAAATGATAGGTGTCTCAGTTATTTCCACCCCCTGTATCTTGCCACTTTGAAATATCCAAAGGAATGTTGTCAAATGATTGAATTTCACAAACACAGTGGACTGCTGAAAAAAGGCTGCCAAACTGTGTGTGTGTGTGTGTGTGTGTGTGTGTGTGTGTGTGTGTGTGTGTGTGTGTGTGTGTGTGTGTGTGTGTGTTTGTGTTTGCGTGTGCGTGTGCGTTTGTGTGTGTGTGTGTGTGCATGTGTGTGTGTGTGTGTGTGTGTGTGTGTGTGTGTGTGCATGCGCTTGTGTGTGTGTGTGTGCGTGCGTTTGTATGTGTGTGTACCTGTGTACGTGTTCACGTGTGCCTGAGTGCGCTTTTCTCAAGTGTGTGTGGCCAGTGTGCTTCTTTACATACACTGACATAGACACAGTAGACCGGGTGTGTGTGTGTTGCGGGGGGTAGGGGGGACCGAACGATGTGGAGGAGCGGGGGGATGAATGAGGGGGTGAGCGGGGGTAGGGGGGCAGAGTGGGGGTGGGAGGGAATGAGTCGGGGTTGAATTAGGAGGTGGGGGGGGGGAGAATAGTGTGTGGGGAGTTCGGGGGGGCAGAATAATGTATGTGTGTGTGGGGGGGTAAGTTCAGTCGGGGGGATTGACCTGCCAAACCTTTCACATTAGATTGGAGAGTTTTTTTTGGGGGGTGGGGGGAGAATGAGTCAGGTGGGGTGAGCGTGGAGGGCAGAATAGTGGGGGATGAGTGAGGGGTGGGGGGGCAGAGTAGCATGGGAAGGATGAGTGAGGGGGTTGGGGGGCAGAATAGTGTGTGGGGGGGATGAGTGAGGGGGTGGAGGAGGCAGAATAGTGTGTGGGGGAGAGACACTGTAGAGCAGGGGAAAGATGAGCGGGGGATACGCACGCGCACACACGCACGCACGCACGCACACTCACCCTTGCTTTATGCAAAAAAATGTAGGCCTGAAAAACCTGGTCAGAAATCTAATGTGAAAAGTTTGGCAGATCAATATCCTTTTTTCAGCAGTCAACTGTGTATGTGTAATTCAAAATGTAACCAAGTGGTAAGGACAGGAGAGTTTTAAACTCTAAATTTCACAGTTTTTCTTACTAAATAGACTACGCCACCCTGGGATAAGAACGGGAACTACAGCCCAGGGACTGTATGAAAACCTTAGATTTGACCCCCACACAAGTTCTGTTGCATTAACGAGGAAACGTGGATTCCGTAACAAAATAATCTCTTTATTAACAAGTTCACATATAAATATAAAAATCCGGACAGTTAAAATATTTCTCACCACAATGCACGCACACACTCACACTCACATACACACTCACACAAATCGGTACAAAAGGGAGGGCTCTCAAATACAGGGCAGGTGCACCCAAGAGGGGGGAATTATACTAAGCCCCCTGTATAGGCCTTGGATAAGTACACACAAACACTCGTGCCCATGCACACACTAAGTGAAGGTGAATTATTGCACTCACACACAGGTAACACTGCACTGCACTGCAATTCACTGCACACCACGTGACCGGACACACCACCAGGGGGGGAAGAGGACCTCCCTCTGGGATTACCTGCACCTGTTAACAGAAAAGAAAAGGGTAAATAAAGGGGTAATCAAGGGCCTGCCACTTGCCCAGCAAATAAAGACAAACAAAATGAAATAAACTGAATTGCAGGGCCCACCAGCAAAACTGTCCTGTTATGTCGTGGTGAGAGCGCGATTCATTTGTTTATTTAGTACATTTTCTTTGAGGGATGTTTCTTTCTTCTGTTTGATTATTTTCTTTTTGACTTGAGTTGAGAACCCTCCCTTTTGTACCGATTTGTGTGAGTGTGTATGTGAGTGTGAGTGTGTGTGTGCATTGTGGTGGGAAATATTTTAAACTGTCCGGATTTTTATATTTATATGTGAAATTGTTAATAAAGAGACTATTTTGTTACGGAATCCACGTTTCCTCGTTAATGCAACAGAACTTGTGTGGGGGTCAATTCTAAGGTTTTTTGCATACAGTCCCTGGGCTGTAGTTCCCATTCTTATCCCAGGGTGGCGTAGTCTATTTAGTAAGAAAAACTGTGAAATTTAGAGTTTAAAACTCTCCTGTCCTTACCACTTGGTTACATTTTGAATTACAGTCATGGGTGAGCGGTTAGGGCGTCAGACTTGCATCCCAGAGGTTGCCGGTTCGACTCCCGACCCGCCAGGTTGGTGGGGGGAGTAATCAACCAGTGCTCTCCCCCATCCTCCTCCATGACTGAGGTACCCTGAGCATGGTACCGTCCCACCGCACTGCTCCCCATGGGGCGCCACTGAGGGCTGCCCCCTTGCACGGGTGAGGCATAAATGCAATTTCGTTGTGTGCAGTGTGCAGTGTCACTTGTGTTCTGTGGAGTGCTGTGTCACAATGACAATGGGAGTTGGAGTTTCCCAGGTGGGCTTTCAATCATTTTCTGACAACAATCCTTAGGATATTGTCTATAGGAAATTTACATCTTTCTGTTGCCAACCTTTGTACTCACGTCTGTAGATAGGAGATAGGACAGAATTTCACTGAAAATAGGTTGTCTTTATTGATAATTATGGTCTTACAGTATTGAAAAAAAAATGATGAAAGTCTGCCATTCTGAAAAACAGAGAACATTTTGAATTTTGGAGCACATTTGAGAGGGCAACCAGCTGGTGAATCTTTTTCAATAGGCCTTCTGGTCTGTAATCCACTGTGAAAACCCTGACAGGACAATAGGCCTAATTTTCGCAGCCATAGACTTTGTATGTGCATTTCAATCATTATTTTCAGCACTTTCCTTTGGATATTGCAAGGTGGCCAACTTTATTTTCATTTCTTTAAGTTTAGTCAACCTTTGTAAACATGTATGTAAGGAAATAGGACAGGATAGTGCTGAAAGTAGTTCATCGTTCATGAATATCACCTTATAGTACAATGTAATAATGCATGAAAACAAGTCATTTCGGAAAATGGCGGCCATATTGAATCCTGAGCAAAAATTGACGTGGCCCCATGTTTCAATTTCTTCCAATAGGGCTTCTGGTCAGTAATCCACAGAGAAAAGTGCGGTAGGACGAAAGGCCTAATTTTCCCAGCTGATGACCTGTCTAAGAGTAAAGAACAAAAGTAGGCTATCGCTGTTTGGATTTGATGTCGTTATTCTCAACCTTTTAAATTCAGGGCACCCCGAAGTTATAGCCTATTTATTTCTTTGAAATCATTATTTATTAGGCTACTGCATATAATTTCAGAATTAGATTGGCCAGTAACTATTTCACAGTAGCCTACCTTGTAGTAATTTTCATGAGCACTCAATGCAGATAGGCTACCTGCTCAGCACGGAGGGCGGCTACTATGCTTTTCTTGTGCTGTGCAAACCGCTTTGCGCAGAATGGCGTCAGCAGCATTCAAAACGCAGACTGGTGCCCCGTCAAAATCTCGTCCTTATTTTACCACACTTCAGCTATAACGGGCGTCGTCAGATGGTCAGAGACATGGCAGAGCTGTCCTATTGAGAGTGTTGAGACCGCAAAATAAAAGCAGAATGAAAGTTCAAGACTGACAGCTGTTCGCACCGCCACCTTGACATTGGCAACTGATGAACATGACGTCGATTAATAGCCTATTCATATCGTTACGAGGACAGAATCAATCTGCAAATTTGATGAACAGGGCGGGCAGCATTACACCCGGTTGAGAAATTGCTTTTCTTCAAGACTAGGATATTAGCTAAAATAGGCACACCTTCTCTCAAGTTCACACCATTTGCACCTGCTGCGACAGGGGGCATCTTCACGTCCGTGACATTTTCTGAAATTGAGTGGGATTCATTTTACAAATAGCTTTGCTATCATTTGGATATTTGAACCAACATCGACCCATGTTGGTCTTTTGGGACACTTAGGCCTATATCAAAGACAAATATGGGTTCTATCACAATGATAGCCAACAAAATGAGATTTGTTTCATTTGACTTCGGCTATCACAGAAGGCCACACGGAATGGGAATGGGATAGGCCTAACCAGTTATCCTGTGTAGCCTAGACTGCAATTTTGACATTTGGGCTCACCTTTCTTGCAAGAAATCAGCTGCAATTACTTTCCTGCTTTTAGTTTCCCTTGTCTCTCTTGCCTTTCTATTCATTTTGTGAAAGCCTGGTGTTTTAGACGTCTTTCATTGCTAACCGGCTGCTGCGTTTAATGCATAATACTGAAGTGAGTGAGTGTTGATTCCGCATATTGTACAATCAAAAGTCCGCGAGCGGGCGGACTAAACCAATGCGTGATAATGGGGGTGTCCGATATAGAATATAGCCTATTTTCAGGCTAGTATATCCAATTCAACAGATTTATTTCCAGAGAACATTGGAATTACATAAATTGCCAAGATGTATTGACATTATTTTTAAAATAATGTTTTAAAAAAACGAAAGAAGAAAATTATTTTCCATTGGAGGGCCCCCGGTGGGCCCCCCTGGTGGTCTGGGCCCTAAGAATGAGTCAGGGTTTCCCCCCCCTGTTCTACGCCGCTGCCGCTGAGATAAAGGTCCAAACTGATAGCTCAGCGCCACCGATACAGTATGAGGCTTTGGGAGGGAAGTTTACTAATGTTCTACGCCGAACTCTGCGAGTTGGCCTCCGTTTCCCTCACCCCCCCATAACCTCACTCCCACCCCAAGTTCACAGCACCAGTGCAAATGAGGTGATATGCACCAATTGGGACTTGAACCCGCTACCTACCAGTAACCCTCCAGTTCAGACATGGGAAGCGCAGCACGATACCGCTGAGCTTAAGGTCCAAACTGAACTGATAGCTCTGTATGAGGCTTCGGGAGGGAGGTTTACGAATGTTCTACGCCAAACGCTGCTAGTTAGCATCCGTTACACTCATTCACATGCAAGGTTTCCGTGCGCTTGGATGGGGACGAGGGCAGAGTGAGCGTGAGAGGTCCACGGGCTGTTCAGTTGTCCTTTTCACACTGGATGGCCTGCATGCACATTCTATCCACTGGGAATTAACATCCCATCCCTTCCCATCCCATACAGTAGATTCCAGTGGGAGCCTCCTCACAGCACGCTCACGCCCGTGCAAAAAATAGACTTGAGTTCTATTTTCAAGTTGCAACGCGTAGGCTACTTGTCTGGGCTCCCGCTCGCGAGCCCATCCTTGTGCCGTACTGACACCACGCTTTAGGAATAGATGGGTTTCCCGTTCACAAACAAAATGCAAAAGGCAAAATGCTAAGCAGCCAATCATGTGGGTGCATTTTCTGAGTGACAGCAGATTAAAAACAATCAGAGGTTGCAGAGGGGCCCTAATCTGTGCAAGCAGACTGGAATGGTTGTAAATAGGAAATCTATGTATAGGAAAGGAAAGTTTCAGAATGAGCATGGACACAGCCAGACATGTTTCGCCTATGCCCCATGCTTGCAGTGGGAATGAACCGTAACACTGCACCGCATCGACAGGCACCTGTTCAAGGCCTAAGGGATACATGGATGACAGAAAAGTAATAAAGAGCTGGAGGATATGGGGATGAGGAGAGAGTGAGACAGAAAGAGGAGAGAGCAATAGTTCTAGAGGAGGAAGAGAGAGAGAGAGACAGGGAAAGAAAGAGGGAAAGAGAGTGTAGAGTAATAGAGGTCTGGAGAAGAGAGAGATGGGGGAGAGGGAGGAAGAGAGAGAGCAATAGAGGTCTAGAGAGAGAGAGAGAGAGAAAGAAAGAGAGAGGGAGAGCAGTTGAGGTCTGGAGGATATGTGGATAAGAAGTGACGGTGTGATCACAGGGACCCACAACAGAGCCTCTGTCTCCATAGCACCTGCCAGACCCCGTGGCGGAAGTGTGTGTGTGTGTGTGTGTGTGTGTGTGTGTGTGTGTGTGTGTGTGTGTGTGTGTGTGTGTGTGTGTGTGTGTGTGTGTGTGTGTGTGTGTGTGTGTGTGTGTGTGTGTGTGTGTGTGTGTGTGTGTGAGTGTGTGTGTGTGTGTGTGTGTGTCTGTGTGTGTGTGTGTGTGTGCCTGTGCGTGCATGCGTGCGTGCGTGCATGCATGTGTGTGTGTGCTGTCTGAGTGTGTGGGGAGGTACTAGCCACAAAGACTTCTTTTACCTCGGAAATGAATCTGGGAGGCCCCTCTCTCTCTCTCTCTCTCTCTCTCTCTCTCTCTCTCTCTCTCTCTCTCTCTCTCTCTCTCTCTCTCTCTCTCTCTCTCTCTCCATTTCTCTTTTGCTCCCTTTTTTCCTGTACTTTCATCCTTCTTCTCTTCTCTTCTCTTCTCTTCTCTTCTCTTCTCTTCTCTTCTCCAGCCAGCTCATTTTTCTTCTGTTCTCGTTCCCTCCTTTTCCCTTCTCTTCTGTCCCTGTCCCAACACTACCCCCCCTCTCTCCTCCTCCTCCACCCCCCCTCTCTCCTCCTCCTCCTCCTCCTCCTCTTCTCTCCTCCTCCTCCTCTCTCCTCCTCCTCCACCCCCCCTCTCTCCTCCTCCTCCTCCTCCTCCTCCTTCTCCTAATCATTCCACTTCTGTGTATGTCAAGGCTGAACTGTTTACATGCATACTCATAGACACACTCTAAATGCTATCAGCCAGCACAACATGCGCACAAAAAGCTGACTTGCTACTATACCACAAAAAATACACTCACTCATTCTCTCCCTTGCTGCTAGTACGTATACGCCAAATGATACATTCATAATGGCCAATAAACAGCCGTTGGCAATCGTAAACCATACCTCCGCAATGGGAAATTCAGTGGCAATGTCCAGACCATAGCTCACTTGAGAACCAGGCAGCCCGGACACTTATGGATATTACATTAGATTAGAGGCTTTATTGTCCCACAGGGATATTTGTTTTCACACCAGACAGGTCAATATCTTCAGGTTCAGCTGCAGCATTTGTCAGATTTTACACTTTTTAGACTCACATTTCATACAACATAAAAGCCATTATACAAAGTACACATAAAGCATCCACACATCCACATATAATACACATAGGCCTATATATATGCCTGTCTCCTCCACAAACACCCTATACACTTGCACTTACTCAGCTATGCCACCACACATAGCCTACACAAGTCCACATAAAACACATAGCTCATTACTTCACCCCAAATTCCCCAATAACATTATGTGGCATGTTGAAAATGACAAAAATGAATTCTGTCCCCGTTATGCTTTGAGTCATGTTTTGCGTCAGTCCTCTGCCTTTCTTTTTGGTTACGAATTGGTCTGTTTCGGTGTGTAGGCTATACAACATTCTTTATATGGCAAACTGTGCTTGCGCCTTTAATTTCCTTCGATGTACCTTCAATAAATCAGCTTAGATGTCTTACTTACATTACACTTAGCTGACGCTTTTATATCGAAAGCGACTTACAGTTATTTACAGGGTGTATTGGTTACAGTCCCTAGAGCATTGTGGGGTAAGGTGCCTTACTCAAGGGCACTTCAGCCATGGATGGAGGTGTAGGGAGGATGGGTAAGGGTGGCATTTGAACATTTGAACCTACAACTCCCTCACCACTAGGCCATGGCTGCCCAGTCTTTTTCACACACGAAACATTACTCTAAACAATGGGCATCATCTCATCAAATACCATGCCAAAAATATCAGCAGCAGACATTTACCACACAACAATAAAATGGAATGGTATTTGGAGTATGTAGCCTAAAGATGTTTTTATGTAAACAATCTATTCCCCCATTAGAATGATCAGGATGTCGGAAAGAGCTGAACAAAAAAAAGACTTTGTACTTATCACACATTTTTCAGTATGATGTAGGCTACTGTATAAATACATCTCTGCTTCTTTACCTGACAGCAGGGTTCTCACACACAGGCACGCACGCACGCACGCATGCACACACATGCACACACACACACACACACACACACACACACACACACACACACACACACACACACACACACACACACACACACACACACACACACACACACACACACACACACACACACACACACACACACACACACACACACACACACACACACACACACACGTTGTTCACTGTTCATTTTTAATGATTGCCTCTACTGAGTGTAATGAGCTGTGACTGGGATCCCCTGTAGACAAACACACACACACACACACACACACACACACACACACACACACACACACACACACACACACACACACACACACACACACACACACACACACACACACACACACACACACACACAGAGGCACGCGCACACTGCACACACACACAGAAACATGCACAGAGACCCAGACACATACACACACACACAGCCCAACCATAATATCTTTGTGGGGCCCTTGTGGGGGCCTTCCTATCTTTCTGGGGACATTTCATTGATATTAACCCTAAAAATAGCTAAAGAATGCTTGACTGTGCCCAAACCAAAACAATCCCTAACCCTCACCGGTCAGAGAGAAAATGTTTTTACACTTTTACTTTTACCAGTAACAACAAAACAACCCAAAAAGGGTCAAAACATGTGGGGTCCAGGATTTGGGCCCCATGGAGTGAGGGCCCCAGCATGTGGGTGTGCTCCAATAGCAGTGGCCTCACGAAGGTAGACTGGTGT
>NC_085865.1:40427615-40452615 GCF_034702125.1 Engraulis encrasicolus
GCAGTGGAACAGCACCATACGCAGGGTATCTAAGTCATGGAGGAGGATGGGGAAGAGTGCTGTTAATTACATCTCCCACCAACCTGGCGGGTCAGGAGTCGTACCGGCAACCTTTGGCCTGACGTCTTAACCTCTTACCCATGAATGCCCATTATGTTCACCCTCTGAGAAGTATTCGCATACAGAACAGCGGCTTGGCCAGACTAGATGCTCAGAGGAGCCCTGTAGTTACAATAGCCAGACTAGGCTATACCCCAGTACTGTATGTCCAACATACTCCTGCGTCCAGAACAAACCAAAAGCTTTTAAAACAATCATCACTCTCCATATGATGTCCATATGTGACCATACTCTTAGGTCATCAAAGATCTCTCTCCACGCACACACATACACACACACTTGTTCAGCTCACTGGTTTGAATGTCTGTACACTTTGATGACCTACTTTTGGCTACATCCCTCACGGAGGAGTACGACACATTGACAGTATAAATGACTAAATCAGATGACACACAGACCAACAAAACACACACACACACACACACACACACACACACACACACACACACACACACACACACACACACACACACACACACACACACACACACACACACACACATGAAAGACATCCAAGCGACCAACTGTTCACTTGAAGTACTCCACCTGTTCTCTTTGTCCAAGTACAGTTGAGTGTTAATGTTTAGAATTTATGACTTGCATCTGCAAATGTATTCACTCACACTCACTTCACCCATTTGGAATACTGATTTAAGTCCTACAAATTGCTACAAGCAGTACATGCACAGACATTTTGGGGGGCAGGTGCTGAAGAGGTGGTGGGGGTGGCGGGGGTGCATGTGGAACTTCCAACTGCCTTACTAGGCGAGGCTATACATCGGGGCATTCTGCCTCTTGCATTTAATCGTGAAGCATTCTTAGATTATCATAGCACCATGGACCACAGTACATTCTGACAAAAAAATCGAAAAATAACTTTTCACAAGTGTCATTTTTTTGTCCAGTAGGGCAAAGGGGCAGGTGCAGCACCACCTCATCCCTATCTGTGCACACCTATGGCTACAAGTCCTACATATTAGCTTGATTGTGCTACTGTTTGCTATTTATATTGTGACTGCACTGATCTAAATAAATTGCTTTCCTGTTTGAGCAACATAGTTTTATTTATGCATGTGTAACCAGGGGCCATTCTGTGCAGTCCAGACCCAGGCCCAGATGTGCTAAGTGAGCTAACAGTAAGGTTAGTCAGTAAATGATGGAGGGAGGTTTTACTAACATTCCTCGCTGAGCTCTACTAACTGGTATCCATTACTCTAACCATTACTTTAACAGTTAGGGTTTCCCAAAGTGGGTTGCGTGCACCCCTGGGTGTTTGTGTGCCCTGCCAGGGCGAACTGAATTGAGCAATGGCGGATATGTGCGTTTTTATACCATTAAAACATTCTAATTGTATGGTGAATTTTATGCTTGAAGAAACATCAAGTCTATTGCAAATGAGATTTCCCTAAATGACTGCATAATGTGCAGTGATCTGTGCAGTGATGCCATATTTGAGTGGGGGGGTGCGCGAACCACAATGAAATGTACAAGGGAGTGTGCAAGGAAAAAGGTTCGGGAACCACTAACTCATCCAGGTCATGGCACCATGGTAACAGAGGTTACAGGCAGCCCAAACAGTCTAGAATAGAACCTGCAACCTCAGGGAACTTTGTCATGGAAGGCGGACACACTTTCAAGTGAGCCAAAAGCCGGGCTTCTAGCTGGTCAGTAGCGTATGTGGCTTTGGGAGAAAGGTTTACTAACAGTCCATGGCAAGTTCTGTTAGCTGGCATCCTCACTCACCCCCTAAGATCTCACTCCAATCCCATCTGGGTCACTCCTGTCTGCGAGCATTCACTCCTGTCTGGCCAACTCGCCTTGTAAACCGAGTTCTAGTGGGCCCAGGCTTGGTCACGGCAACGCTGTTACAGAGGTCATGCAGTCAAAACTGAAATCTAGCAAACTTCTGAAACTAAAGATTCAAACAGAAACAAACTAGATCAAGTGTTTGGAGTATAGATTTGATGGCTGGGCTAAGATTTTCTGAGTTCAGAGGGTCTGGAGGTGCCATTACATATGGGAGGTTTGAGCTCTGTTACATTTTGAAATGTTTGAATTTCATTTCACCTAGTCTCTAACATTTGGTTGTGAGATGTAATCTGCCTGTATGGAGTGTAGTATCATCATTCTCCCTCCCTCCTAGCGCATCCAATGTTCGCTGAAGGAAAACAATTTTTGTAACCTCGCCCCGGAATATCAGACCCTAGGGAAATGAGAATTGAGTGGAAGCTTACAGATGGCAAGACTAAGCTCATAAAACAGTGTTATATCCTGCTTTTCAGAACAGAAATAACATCTTCAAAACAAACCACAAACTGACTGAGGATAATGTTATTAATGATAATGTTTTTATTGCGCTGTTTTTTTTGTGTTCATTTTTCTTGAGGCTTTTTAGCCTGTATTTAGATAAGGCAGTTGAAGAGATGACACAAAGTAAGTGGGAGAGAGATGGGGTAGGGTTGGGAAATTACCGAGGCCAGACTTGAACCCAGGTCACCTGCATAAGGTATGTTGTGTGAACATGCTGCGCCACGGCACCCACTTTATAGTGCTGTTGTCGAGGTATGCCATCACTGTTTGGTTTGGAAATCTAACAGTAAAATCAAAGCCCCATACAAATCAGCAGACTGACACGCTCTGCGCTGAAAGTGGTGGGGGTGAGGGCCCAGGATCCCACCACTCCCCAAGACTCATATGAAGAGCCTGTAGTCAGGCAGGCCAGGAAAATAAATAAGGACCCATCACATGTTTTGAATCCAGAGTATGAGCTGTTGTCCTCTAGCAGGTGATACAGGGTCCCAGTTGAAAACAAAAAAAGGTCTTTAAACAGGGCAGTCATGGGCAAGCAGTTAGGTCGTCAGACTTGTAGCCCAGAGGTTGCCGGTTCGACTCCCGACCTACCGGGTTGGTGGGTAGAGTAATTAGTGATCTCCCCCATCCCTCTCCATGAGTGAAGTACCCTGAGCATGGTAACGTCCCACCATACTGCTCCCTTTCAGGCACCATTGTCGGCTGCCCCCTTGCACAGGTAAGGTGCTGTGTCAAAATGACCATGGGAGTTGGAGTTTCCCTGTTGCGCTTTCACAAGTTATGTTTTATTTCCAATGTCTGTTAACCTGTTGAACTCATATTGTTAATTACAAATTTACCAATCTTGTAATGCTGTGTATGTATGCAGGGCCCAGGACAAAGCCACCTGAAAGGGCCACCCTATAATTTACACACAATGTAAATGGGATTTGATTCTGGGCCCTCCATCTCCATGCGCCTGGGACAACATACCCCTTTGCAATGCAATATGCAATTTCACAGGAAATAGGCTATTACATATTTTGTAATGGGGATGTAATGGTTTTGCGTGCGCCGCGTTAGATCTTTCATATTAACGCGATAACTTTTGAATGGATGGTTGGGTTTGCCCCAGATTGATGTGTTAATGCTCTAGGGTAGGTTCATGAACTGATTAGATGTTGGAGGCCAACACTTTCAAGATGGCATATTTTTTTTTGGCCTTTAACTTTTGACCTTAAAACTTTTTAGCTTTGTTTTCACAATAATTGTTTGGTTTTAAAACTATGCACGCACTGATCTAAGTATTAAATGTATTTCTTTCATATTTTGTATTTAATATATACGTTTATAAATAGGTGGACGGGAGTAGGAATGATGGGGGACTGGAAACTTCGCGTTTCGGGGATATACCTTCAGCAGTCGAAGGCTACTCAATAGGCCTAGTTACATTTGCAATACAATTAAGTTATATTTTCAGGGGACCTAGTGAGAGTGGGGTCTGTTGTAAAGGTGGCCACCTCCTATATAGGCCTCAAGTGCAGGGGAAAATGTTGGTTTGTGTTTATGGCGCTTGGAGGACATAATAAAATCTGAAGTGGCCCTTCTAATGGAAAAGGTTCCTCACCCCTGGCACTTCCAGGGCTTCTCTGCCAATTGCTGATCTTTTCAGGACTGAATGTGTGACAGAGGCATATTATATTCCATTCATCTCTCTCTCTCTCTCTCTGCGTGTTGTTCCATATTTAACTGAAATCACTATATCCATTTTCTCCTGCCCTCCCTCTCTCCCTGTCTACTTTTTCACTTACTTTCTCCATTCACTTTCTCCTCTTCCCTCCCTCTCCAGAAGATGTCTAATAATGGCAGCCACGCAGTTTCCTGCTTTACGTCGCTACTTCCTGTGGGTTACCATGGGCAACAACAAGCAAAAGTGGGACAGTATGTCAGTGTTCTTCACATAAGTTAGGCTACACGTCATACACTACTCCCCCTCCCATTATTTCTCTTGCACACACACACACACACACACACACACACACACACACACACACACACACACACACACACACACACACACACACACACACACACACACACACACACACACTTCACAGGGCGCACATAGGAGGAGACAAAGAAAACACACACACACACACACACACACACACACACACACACACACACACACACACACACACACACACACACACACACACACACACACACACACACACACACACAAGCATAGAGTTCCCTTCATTCTTTGTTCTTCGCATGGACCATGTGATAAGACTAGCCCACACCCTGCACTGTAGTTTACAATAGGCTAGAGCTTTCAATCCACACACACACACACACACACACACACACACACACACACACACACACACACACACACACACACACACACACACACACACACACACACAGACACAGACACACACACACACACAGACACACACACACACACACACACACACACACACACACACACACACACACACACACACACACACACATACAGGTTTTCCCTCTTCAGCAATGTGTCTACTAGACAAATATAGGATGCCTGTATACAGGAAATCTTTACTGGGTGTGTTCCATTACACAAGGTCAAGTAAAGAGGGGCACACTGTGTTGGTGGTGGTGGGCTGGCCATTACATCATTGCATGGGCCTGTAGGCCTGAAACCTGCAATGAGAATGTCAGCCAGGAGGACGTTATGGCGTTAGCTACTTGACATCTAAACAAACTAGGCTTGTAATGACAGTGTATGGTGCTGTGCATGCTCTATTGTGGGTTCAGATGTCTGACATTCAGAGAGGCCGACTAAGGGGTCATCTGTCATGGGCACAGGTAATGAGGGCCCCACATTACATTGAATGTATTGGGTGTGGGGCCCTTCCAGATGATTTTGTCCTGGGCCCTGCCAAAGCTGCTGTCAGCAGCCCTGAATGTAGGCCTAGTAATGCAGATGGTCAACTAAACATTTGTCTGTGTCCCGCCCTGAATGCCTTGAGTGAAGCGGACGGAACACTTGTTATTAAGCTTAGCTGCTCATGTCTGGAATTCCCTTTTGGTGTCATCTGTGGATGAGGTATTGCACAAGAAATTTGGCCGACAACAGCGGGCAGGGTACGGGGACAGGTGATGCGCTGCCTGGGCGGGGTAGCCTACAGGCCCTCAAGTCCGTGAGCCGTACGGATTACGGACCGGTTCTCTTTGTTGCTGACTTACCAGCAGTGGACTGTGTGTATCGAGATGGGTTCAGAATGCACATTTTTAAGTACTTTATAGTTTACACGTCACTAGACATAACCCTGTGAAATTTATGAAAAGGCAACTTATAAAGCGGCCTTACGACGTCTATTTAGCTTTGTGGACTGCCACTACGAATGCAGATGTGACGTCATTGCCCAGCATCTGACACCTCCCGATCCAGAAGAGTCCAGCAGGGCGAGTGCTCGCTAGGTGGCAAGTATGACGTCCAGGACCACGGAGAAGTAAATTTCATTTTTTTGCCAGATACTTTCGTTGACAGACTGAGTGCACTAGGGGGAAGAGTTCGGAGAAGGTAAACGCACTCGGTGGGGTGCGGTCGGACACCGTTTGTAACTCACGGGCACTCCCTCCCTCGGCCAGCGGTAGCATCGAGCTGGTGTTGAGACTCATCTCATCCCGTCCCATCCCAGATCCTTCCGAAGATGGCGGACCCGGCGGAGTGCACCATCAAAGTGATGTGCCGCTTCAGGCCGCTGAACAATTCGGAGGTTGAACGTGGCGATCAGTACATCCCCAAGTTTCAAGGGGAAGAAAATGTGGTTATTGCGGTGAGTCTGAGCTCAGCAAATGGAGGAACACATATCACCAAACACCGACGCGATTAACTAGCGTTAGCAATGCTAGCACACATCAATGGACTGCGTAGGTTTTCCCAGCTAGTTCTATCGGTTTCAAGCCAGTTAGCTAGCTAGCTAGCTTGCGTTGGTCACCAAAACAAGTTTAGCCGTAAGTGAGCTATGTCCAGTTAACCAGTTGACAGTTAATCAATACCAGACGGCCGATTAGCTCTCTGGATGGGATAATTGGCAACACATTGTGCATCGACAGTGATGCAAAAATATTGTTTGGACAGTGTCTGATAATAGCTATGGAACATTTCATTGGGCGTATGTACACGTAGCATGGCTGCGAAACGAGAACACTAGCGACAGCCACTAGCCAGCACCCAAATCGCCCGACAATACTGGCTAGCTAGCCTTTTAGCTGCCATCACCTTGACTGCATTCTAACACCTAATCTCATTTATAGATGTTTTTGACTTGATGCGAGTCTTGTTGTGGAAGCGGTGTAGTTCAATGGAACAGTGAATACCATAACGCAAAGTAGGCAGAGGCAGTGGAAGCAGGTCTATCAGTTGGAAATATCCAGTCACGTCAGCTGTCTCCGAATCACAATGACGGAGCTCATATCTTCACTGTTGGCTAGCTTGAGTTTTTAACCACATGTAGCGTCTCAGTCGCAACGTTTCTGGTCATTTTTATTGCGTAGCAGTCTCAAAAAATAACGTTGGGGGATTTAGGATGGCTAGGCTTCGACTTAAATGGCGTCAACATAAATGTTACCTAGATGTTTATGGTGGCTAGCACTAGCTGACACGCTAAGGTTAATCTGGTTTCGCACAATGCTAGTCATTCAATCACTTCCGTTTGGTTTAACTTGCTAACTCTGCTAGCGTTCGGTGAACTTATTTCATACACCGCAGTCAAGAATGCCTTTGGATCCGTGACCCAATTCTGTTCGCTTGAAGCGGCACAAAGACACGATGACCTCCATGTAGGATGTGTATTTTAAAAGATGTACCCACAGTAGTATGCGGACGGTACACTGACAGTTTTTTTGCATCTACAAATCTAGAGTTGGCACACGGTGTGGCTAGACTGATGACACCGTTAGGGCCGTTTAAACCCATTGTACTCCCTCGCCAAATGAGTCTTTTGTATTACAAATCTCACTTCCCAGTTCTGTGTGTCATGTGGTAGTGAATTATATTATATGTATGCCTTATCGCGATGGCTGTCATCGTCGATATAGTGTTGAATGCTTGTTGAATTGTTGTTTCCTTATGTGTTTTGAGTGGGTGTATTAGGCGGCAGATGTCATTACGGATTATAATCCATAAAGTAGCTTCTTCAGAGTAAACCAGATTATACCTGCAAATCTATCAACACACAGGAACAGCCTTGCAGAGATGCCGACCAAGGGTCCTGTATTATTTCCTGCTGTGGGGAAGCCTGTTGCTGGGTTGATTCAGAGCATTGCCAACAGGTGTGGCACTTGGGTGGAAAAAACTGTCACGAACACCACCGGGGAATTATATGCAGCAGCAGCACCACGTTGCTCTGTGTTGGAAAACAAAACAAGCCATACCTACAGTAGATGCACACTGGAAACGCACACCCCAAGGGGGTTATTTGAAGTGCCTGGTATGCGGCTAACCTGGATCTAGGTTAACGATCACTGGGTGAAAAGAATGAGCCCCATGGGATATGACTTATGGTTATGCTTTGTATAGACTGTAAAGCCGTAGGGCTCTGTTATCCCAAGGACTATGTTGTCTTCTCAGTTCACTAGACCTGCGGTTTGTCTTTAAACCACCTAGTTAAAGAATATCCCCAGTCTCATAACAGAATACTGTGAAGTCATGCTTTTTTTGTTGGCAAGAGAAAGACTGGCTTTGCTTGGCAAGTCGCTACTTGCTTGCATACACACTTTTGTACACTATATATAATGGCGTCTTCACGAAGAACAACTGTGAGCTAGTCCCACTCCCTCTATTAATTTGTGGGGGTGTGCAAGAGAAGAAAGTATGTCTTCTGCTGCGCAGAGCCGAGGTGTGGTTTGCCCGGCCTGGCTGCGCGTTGTGTGTGTGTTTTGCCTGTAACTAGGAAATGACTAGTGCACAGCTGAGACTCAGCCCATCTTTCTATTCTCGTTAAACTTGGGACTGGCCCGTGGCTGCATTACATCATGTATTCGCATGTGCCCATTTTGGAATGTTGTGTGTTTCTGAAGGCTAGATATAAGTGGCAGCTACTCTTTCCGCAGTTGGTGCTGTTGGCCCAGGCTGTTCACTGCATTATGGGATTGTGAAGGGTTATAAAAATGTTGGGGCAGGGGTGGGTGGATATCAGAACGGACTCGCCAGAGAACATGCAGCTCATGATGTAATGGGCAACTTTGAGTCACACCATTAGAAAAAAAGAAGGGCTTTGGCCGGTTTATCCGTCTAACTTGGCTTGGCCCTCCTCTAAAGATTTTCACTAATGTCTGGACTGTAGGGAGGAAGAAAAATAACCTTAATTTGCCTTTGGCCGGGCAAGACCCGGAGCTGCCGCACTGACGGACATTGATCAGGAATACAGAGTGATTGAATCTGCGCATGGCTTCCACCTTTTAAAATAAAGCCTGCTTGCTTTAAATGGGAGTAGAGGAGGGTGGTGGAAAAAAACTGGCATAAAAGTGGTAGCGCATAGCTAAACACAGCCAAACTTTAAATAGAGTTTACAGCTCCAAAGTGAGAAGAGTTATAACTTCATACAATATCGCCGTAGTGCAAAAAAGGGACCTTTGAAACTGTCTTCAGAGTATTCTTGAACTTTTTATTTGTGGGCCATGGTGATAATAAAAAAGGCAGATTCTGCTGGAGGCAATATCAGCAGACTTCCTCAACAGCGCTGGCCTTGTTAAACTAGGATGTCACATGAAAGAGCTGCTGCCTGCATTGTCATTCACCCCCTTAAAGCGATCTGTATGGATGGTGATGACGACTGGTGGAAAATTCACCAGGCCCAGTATTGCTCACAGAAAAGCAGAGACACAAAGATTTAGTCTAGTTGTTCAAAGGCTGCACTGTTCTATGTCTTTCAGTAGCCGATATCCCAAAAGTAATAATAATAAAGAATTATATATTTTTTTAAACTTTTTCATTGGACGAGGCAAAGCCCTTTTCACAATGATATGTCGCTTCTGAAACCAAAATCTGATATGTCTAAGTGCTGCTGGGCTGCAGTAGCCAAGTAAACTCAATGAATGGCAGAAATGACTTGTGGAAGAGCATATTTTGTTGGTGCTGGAGCGTTGTGGTCGAACACAAAAGGATGGCAAACCTGTCCTCCAATCACAATGTGAGGTTGTTTTTTCCCCCTGTTTTAGTCATTAGGACGGGTTAGTTCCTTTTGGGCCCAGTTAGTCACAGTTTCTCTCTGATAGGCCATCGCGTTGGCAGAGGCTGTTTGCATGATGACATTATTCCACCCACAACCCTCAGCTTTCTGAACTGTGCGGTGCCAGGCTAAACTTCTCATGTTATGGTCTGCCTTGCCTGTCTAGGTCTACAAGCTATATAGTGGAGATTTTCATACTTATGGTTGTGTGTCTGTGTCATCTGTGTCTGTGTCTGTCTGTCTTTACTTCCATTTTTACCTAACCAACTTTCCATCCTGCCCCCCATCCCCCGGCATTTATTTAACCATCTACCACCTAGGAACTACTGTCAGTTTATATATCCGTCGTCAGTGTATTTCCATCCATCCATCCATCAGGCAGTCCAGATTCTGTAGCCATCTGTCCTTTGCATGTATTCTGTCTGCCTTGCCTTGTCTTGTCCTGTAGTGTATGTGTTCTGGGTTCACGTACAGCACTGTGCGGATGGAAGATCAGAGGAGGTCACTGCACACATTTTAACACGTCTGTCTATCCAGTCTATATCTGGACCAGCAGCCTCGCTTGGCTCTATTTTGACCATGCCGCCGGGTATCAGCGGTGTGTGTGTGTGTGTCTGTCTGTGTCTGTATTTGTATTTGTGTGTGTCTGTGTGTTGAGTCTTGATGTGTTTGTGTCTGTGTCTGTGTTTGTATTTGTGTGTGTCTGTGTGTTGAGTCTTGATGTGTTTGTGTCTGTGTGCGTGTGTGTCTGTATACGTGTCTGTCTGTGTGAGTGTGTGCGTGCTTGTGTGCGCCGCTCATGTGTGCGTGCTCAGACCAGGCGTGGGCTGGGCTGGCATGGATGTTTGCCATGCTCTGCTGGCCAGGCAGCAGCAACAGCAGCAGTAGCAGCAGCAGTGGCAGCAGGTAGAGCAGCCCGATAAATTGGCCATTAGGTCCACTGCTACCGCCCTAGCTCTCAGTTATGGGCAGAGAGAGAAAGAGGGAGAGGGAGGAGAGGAAAGAGGAGGAGAGTAGAGGAACAGATGTGATGGAGGAGTAGCACTGCCTGAGTAGTTGTGTGTGTCTGTGTCTTTGTCTGTATTTGTTTGTGTGTTTGTGCTGGTATGAGGGAGATTTCAGGGCCCTAATATTTTAGAAGCCCATCTGCTTTCAGTTTGCCACTGATGAGGTAGGAAATTATGAGATGGTAGGGGAAATATTATTGTGGTCCTTTTTTTGCTGTATCGCCCAGCCCGATGTCATTTTAAACATATTAATGTCTCTACTAACAGGACACATGGCAAGCAGTATTTGGCACAAAGCCACATGCAACACCAATAGGCATGAACGGCCATCCGGGTACTTTGCTCCTAAATGTGCGTTATGCCCCTTTATATGGGAAAACAAACCGAATGTCTCATCAACTTACATGCTACATCGGCTACCCTAAGCGAACACAGTACATGCTTCAGCCACGGCTGTTTGGCTATATTATTTGAACAGCCGGCAACACAACGGTATGTTACGTGTTAACAACTCTAGTCTACAGGTCCGTATCTTTCGTTTATTAAACCCCAACATCACTAATTGACTTGCATGGGCATTTTTCCCCTACAAATGGGCGTAACACACATGGAAAACGTCACGCCGTTCATGAGTATAGCCAGGGCCCTAAAGTAACTTTTTTCTTCACCAACCAAAATGGCTAGTAAGTGTTAATCTTAATAGTCAAGCACACACTCTGTAATGGGTCAAAGACAAGTGGCTAGTAAGCTGGTCTTTTCTACCAGCCAAACTGAAATTTCACCAGCATTTGGCCGGTTGGCACTGCAGGTGTTCATTTAGTGCCCTGCCTATAGCCATACAGTAGACTACATCCACCCCACCCATCCAGGCTTAAGCCTATGCACATGAATACAGACAGAACAGGTTTAGTCTTTCATCACTGTTGAATGAGACAGATTAGCCTTACATATCAATCAATGTCATTCATAATTCCACTGTCTATAGTCTCTGTGTTGGGGTAAGCTGTTTGTGTTTACCACGCTTATCAATGATGATCTCTCTCTCTCTCTCTCTCTCTCTCTCTCTCTCTCTCTCTCTCTCTCTCTCTCTCTCTCTCTCTCTCTCTCTCACTCTTAAACCTCATGTGTTTTTCATGTTTAAAAATGACGTTCCTCTGCTGTCTTCTTCTCTTCTCTCTTCCAGGGTAAGCCCTATGTGTTTGATCGCGTGTTCGCGTCCAACACTACCCAGGAGCAGGTCTACAATGCCTGTGCTCAGAAAATCGTCAAAGGTAAGCCTGAAACCTGTCTGTCTGTCTGTCAATTGTGCCATTTTGTGTTGGTGTCTGTCTGTCTGGTTGACTTCTAAATTCCTGTCTAGCCCACAAACATAATTTGCTGCATACGTTTTTTCTTTTTGCATCCAAGTGAAGGACATTTTTTTTGTTTGCATTGTTGTTGCTAGTATGGTCATGCCAATGCCTTGCTGTAATATATTTAGCGTGTTGCATTCCAGTCTCGTTTTGTTCTCTAATGACCATATGATGGTGTTGCATTATTGCCGTTGAAAAACTGATTTGCTGTCTGTTATTGCACTGTAATTAGCATTAATACCTTGCTGTTATTTAGCACGTGCTATTGTGCATTCCAGTGACGTCTTAACTATGCAGACAGCTATTATTATTGTGTGTTGTGCAATGACAGTAATGTTGAATTGGTTGTCTATGGGTGTGTGATGCAGCCATGCAGGTATTGACTGTTTTACCGTGTGTATTGTAGATGTGCTGGAGGGTTACAACGGCACCATCTTTGCCTACGGACAGACTTCCTCTGGCAAGACACACACCATGGAGGTAATGCACACACACGCTCAGTCAGTCACATATTCCAAACACACACACACACACACACACACACACACACATTCATACATAATGCTCACGCACACAGGCGTTCACAGTAGAGACATTCACAGTAGTTGCATGCATGACTGAATACCACCTATGTATGTCTTTCTGTGAGTGTGCTTGTCTGCCTGTTGGGGTGTGTGCCTGTGCGAATGTGTTGCTGACATCCATGTGTGAGCGTGCGTGCGTGCGTGTGAGTTGTTGTCTTTTGTGTTGGCTTATGCGTGTTGACTGATTGTGCTGTCACTGTTGCCAGGGTAACCTACATGATCCAGATAACATGGGCATCATTCCCAGGATAGTGCAAGACATCTTCAACTACATCTACTCCATGGACGAAAACCTGGAGTTTCATATCAAGGTAAAGGCACACACACACACACACACACACACACACACACACACACACACACACACACACACACACACACACACACACACACACACACACACACACACACACACACACACACACAGAGTACTTTTGGAGTTTCATCATATCAAGGTATATCATCTTTCTTAGACGTACACGTGCAAGACATCTCTTAACTACATCTACTCATTGGACAGAATCCAGAATCTGGAGTTCCAATCTAGACTCTGGACATATCAAAAGACATCACTACTCTCTCTCATGCACAGTCAAATACAACTTCACAGTCAAATACTTTTATTTCAACAGCATACAAACGCATATTTTTGAGCTTTAGTTGTAAACCGCAGGTAATGTAGTGTTCTACGCTCTCTGTTTTGTTAAGACTGGTTTGTTCTATTCATATTTAAAGTGTCAAGTGCAATGGTGCACTTTAGTAGTTTATTTCCAGAGTTAATGCTGCCTATTCAGAAATGTTACCTTTTTCACAAATACTTGCCACCACCATCAATTTTCAAGGGGGGGAGGGGGGTATTGTCCATGTTTGTCATTTTGCAATTCCAGGAATAGACATTTTTAGCTGCAAAACTTGCTGTATTTTGGTCATACTAGTAAATATTAGATTATTATTTAGTAAATATTCATGAAAAGACAACATTTTGCAGTAGGCTGTACAGTTTTGATGAGCAGCATAATTGCAATACCTACTCTGTCCACCATCCTACACAGGGCAGTGCACCTTTTTAAGTAGCTGAATTATAGCATATATTACTGTTATTTTATGTATTGACGTTAACTTGCAGAGATTGACTTGAGTGCTTCTTTTCTCCGCAGGTGTCATATTTTGAGATCTACCTGGATAAGATCAGAGATCTGCTGGATGGTAAGACGCTACACTACACGCTGCACTTGCACATCAGGTCAAGTCTTAATGCCTGGCCTTACCTTACACACAGGTAGCCTTTAAGTCATGCTAATTACCTTTGTCTCTCTCTCTCTCTCTCTCTCTCTCTCTCTCTCTCTCTCTCTCTCTCTCCCTCTCTCTCCTTTCTCAGTCTCAAAAACGAATCTATCCGTACATGAGGATAAAAACAGGGTTCCCTATGTCAAGGTAAGAGTCTTTTGTTGACAGTCATTTTGATTTTACACCCTTACCACACTCATGCATGCCATTCCCCTCTGTTAGACACACACACACACACACACACACACACACACACACACACACGCACGCACACACACACACAAAGAGCTTTTTGTCTTAACATTAACCATAGTCATGGTACACGTCCATAGGTCAGATATTTCACACACACTCATGACTGCACGCTGTTTTCTGTTGTGCCAGACAAAAATATACCAAAGCGATGGAACGATATTCTAAGTCGTGTGTGTGTGTGTGTGCGCGTGCGTGCCTGCGTGCCTGCGTGCGTGCGTGCGCGTGTGTGTGTGTGTGTGGCTGCCCCTAATTGTCCCTATGTGCGTGTCGTCTGCAGGGCTGCACTGAACGGTTCGTATGTAGCCCAGAGGAGGTGATGGACACCATCGACGAAGGAAAGTCCAACAGACACGTGGCCGTTACAAGTGGGTAACACACACACACACACACAGCCAACCACATCCACAAGATGCAGCCTAGCTGGTCATAAGCTAGTCATGTGCTCACCCATAACTAGACAGAACTGACTGTTATTATTATTCATTTTAATGTCATTATTATAATGGCAGTTCTGTGTGTTGTCTGCACATTCCTGTGTACAGCAATAGGAACAATCTGTTAAGCCATTATTGCACTATATTTACATTTCACTGCCTTAATCCTAAATTAAATGAAATACAATAAATAAGGCCCTACCGTGGCTCTAACTGTAGGGCACTGGGCTGCTATGCCGGAGACCCAAATTCGATTCCAGTCCCAGTCCTACGTCGATCCTTCCCCACATCTCGAGCTCCCCATTCGTCTCCTTTCACTCTTTCATTGTCCTATCATGAAAAAAAGTCACAAAAGACCAATAAATATTTAAATACAATAAATACATAAACAGCTGGAAATGATTGGAGAAATGTAGAGTAGGCAGTCAAAGCTGCTCTTGTGGGGAGGAGGGTTTTAGATCAGTAGAAGCATCTTCATTATTGGGGCAAGTCTAAATAATATTTAGACTTGCCCCAATAATGAAGATGCTTCTACTGATCTAAAACCCTCCTAGTGCTGTCAATCGATTAAAATATTTAATCGCGATTAATCATACAAATGCTATAGTTAACTCACGATTAATCACATTTTAATCGCATAATTATGTCTCATTTAAAATCATTGTAATACTTCTACGATGTAGGCCTACAAAAATGGCTAGGTTTGTGCAAAGTTTTTTATTTTATTTTAAAACAAGACACTGACCTCTGCCCTAATGGCATATGATATTTAAAAAAAGTAAGGGGGAGAAAAATGATAACAAAAACATAAATAGGCCTATGCACAAAAGACACACACACAGAGGATATTTAGTTTCCAGTGACAGGAGGGGAGAAATGTGCCTCATTTAGCAGGTCTATATTTTCCTGGAGCAGTGTGGGATTGTGCCTCCTTGGCATTTTGTAGGCTAAATGACATATCATCTGATAGCCTATATTCAGACTACTGCATTCATGAAGATGTATTTCTTAGTGAGAAAAGCAATAAGCCTGGGGGTACACTTTCAAACAAAGCTAGAACGTTAGCCTACTTATGACAGCTGTCATTCATAATGAGAAGTTACAAGTGTAGTGGATGTAGGGGAGGAAACTACACATCTTTTTGTCAACAAGAAAACGGCACATTTGATGCTCTGTTGATCATATGCAACAGCCAATAATAACTCTTCAAGTTGCTCAAAACTTTGTTTGTAGTCTTAAAATGGCTGTAGGATTCAAAACAAACTATTTGGGGGCTGTTTAAACGTATGCAATGTTTATCAAATATTTTGTTTTGGAATAGCACTACTTAGCTACCAACAGAGATTCAAGCCATTACTCATAGTGTTAGCAGCTAGCTACAGCTATTGTTCAGCCAATTCAAAGTCGTTCAGCACACTGCAACAAGTGTTAGTCCGACTTTCAAAAACGACGCATAGAGAGCTTTGTAAATCATCTATTTTACAGGCTGATACCGCCTGATTCGCTTCAATGTACAGAGCTCTCGAAGGAGCAGTGAAGTCGAGCAGGAGGCAGAGACAACAAGGGGGAAGGGGAGGGGGAGGAGCAGGGGGGCATGAGGCTCTGCTTGCGTCTTCTGTAACCGGCATGCTGGGAATTGTAGTTAAGCTATCGCTGTAACCTGCGGTCAGCCAGTTTATGAAAAAAAAACTTCACAGGGTCACATCTAGCGTTAATCTCGCGATAAAAAGAATATTCCGCCGTTAAAAAGGGGTTGAGTTAACGCGATATTAACACAATAATTTTGACAGCAATACTAAATATACATTTATGTGTGTGTGTGTGTGTTTCCTCAGACATGAACGAGCACAGCTCCAGAAGTCACAGCATCTTCCTCATCAACGTGAAGCAGGAGAACACTCAGACGGAGCAGAAGCTCAGCGGAAAACTATACCTGGTGGATCTGGCTGGTAGTGAGAAGGTAACACACACACACAAACACACACACACACACACACACACACACACAAACACACACACACACACACACACACATATACATGCATACATGCACACATGCTCATACGTGCATGCCAGCAGGCAAATTTGCTGAGACAGGCTGAACGTTGCCCAGTACAGCAGAGTTTGGCAGAGTAGTTGTCTTCAGTCATTTTAGTGGAGTGCAGGGTGTGGCTGTGGAGCAGGAAGTGGCCAACACTGTTGCAGAGAGACAGGACCCATAGGGGACTTACAAAAAGCTGAGATTAAATTAAAGTACATTACATTACGTTTACGCCAAAGCTTTTATCTTAATTGACAAATGAAGAAATTGTCTTAGAAGCGTGCAGACAAAACGAGTGTTGTCTAGGAGGGTTTTATAGTTGAGTGTAGAGTTAGTTTTATTGTGACTATTTTGTATAATTATTTCACACCTCCTTTGGCCATGGGAATAGGAGTGGAACCCCTGGGTCACTACCAACGTTAGAGACAAAAAAGCTCCTGCACACTGTTCACATTTGCAGAGTTTACTTGCAACATTCCGGTCTATTGACCTTGTTGTCGAATTGCTTGAAGAGGGACAATAAACCGAAACTCTGCAAATGTGAGCAGTGTGCGGGAGCTTTCTTGACTCTTCAGTTTTGTTGTGACTGGAAGTTCACACGGTCGTTATATGTATGTTTGAAAACGACTGAAATGCAGTTTAGTGACTTGTTGTTTAAGCTGCGGCATGAGTTATGCTGGAGCACATTAAGAAGTAAACACAAGCACAACAGTATCACTGGCTCGGGGATTAGAGTAGTTTCATAATAGCTGGAGTGGACGTAGGCCTCGGATCAGTTGGCACACACGAAACAAAGTCAGAGACATCACACATACACAGGGGGATCAACATTGTTGTTCTCTCCCCCAAACTCCCAAATGTGAATCTTCAACTAAACCACACACAAATCCTTTCACTTCTACATAAGCACACGCCATGGGTATAATTCAATAACCTGGTTCTCACGCGATGGTTTTTACCAACCATCTGGAACATTGTCAATCGCTTAGCTCTGGAAAGGCATAGGTGTGTTCAAAACAGCTCGAACCTGATTGGAGAATTCACGCGGCTTTTTTTGAATCCCGTACTACTTCAACCACTGACTTGTATATACCCCGCCCCGCGATTCTGATTGGACAGGCTCTGAAATATACTCATGAACGGCGTGACGTTTTCCATGTGCGTTACGCCCATTTGTGGGGGAAAACAACCCATGCAAGTCAATTGGTGATGTTGGGGTTTAATAAACGAAAGATATGGACCTGTACACTAGCGTTGTTCATGCACAACATGCCGAAAACGTGTTGTGTTGCCGGCTGTTCAAATAATATAGCCAAACAGCCGTGGCTGAAGCATGGAATGTGTTCATTTAGGCTAGCCGATAACATGTAAGTTAATGAGACATTCGGTTTTTTTTCACCCATAAAGGGGCGTAACGCACATTTAAGAGCAAAGTACCCGGATGGCCGTTCATGAGTATCTGATTCCGTTCGGGCTCGTCTTAGATTTCCAGACCCTCGTGCGAGCTCACAAAGTTTAACGAAGATGCACGAAGCACAAAGGGTCTGCGTGAGAGCCAGGCTAATAATTCAAGACTTCATGCCATACATTATATACTGTATGTATTCGTTTCGGCTAGTGGGTTTGATTTTAATGACAGAAATGGTACCAGGACAAATCCGTTTTTTGTGCATTGCAAAGTTGGGAAAATTGTGTAGTCTGTGCGGTCCTTTGACGTGTGTGGGGGGTGTGAGCACGTTTTTTTGGGGGGTTTGAGAGTTTGCTTTTCAAAGCCACATGCACAATACACTGTGTGCAGAATTATTAGGCAAACATGTTTTTTGACCATTTTGTCTTTTTTATGCATATTTTCCAACAGCAATCTATATGGACATGAAAACGTATTTGATTTAAGCATTCCAGGTCATGTATATTTGTATAATAAGATGGGGGTGTGGTCGAAGGTGCCCAACACCTTATATCAGGTGTGCATAATTATTAGGCAACTTTGTTTTCTTCTGGGAAAATGGGCCACAAAATAGATCTAACAAACTCTGAAATGTCTATAAACAATTTTGAAGTGGGATGTGGCAGTCTTGAAATTTGCAAGATGTTGGTCACGTTCGCACAGAACAATCAGATGCACCGTTACAAAGTCATCAGTCTCTTAAGAAATGTCACTGCCAAACATTGAGAAGAATTTAACGTGAAACTACAAAAAAATTATTACCCTGCAGTGCTATCATATTCCAGAACAGAAACCAACACAGAGTGTCCAGAAAAACAGGGTATTGAGCGCTCAGAGACATGGCCAAGGTAAGAAGGGATGACACCAGACAACCATTCAACAAGTTAATTAAGTCAAAATGGGGTCAAAAATACCTGGGGACAAAATTTTCAAAGGTTTTATGGACTTGGGAAAGTGACTCTTGACAGACAGGGTGGATGAACCCATGGCTGGATCTTTTAGAGGGAGAAAATTGCATATTTTACAAAGACAATGGTATTTATGCAGTACTCTGCTGGTATTTGAGTGGAACTCAGCAACTGATCTGAGTGTGCACATTACTAATCTAGCCATAGGCTCATCAACCTGGTCCATTAACAGTCACTTTCACTAGTTCATAAAACCATTGAAAAAACTGTCTAAAGACATTTCTTGACCCAGTCTTGACTTAAGTTACTTGTTGAGTGGTCTTCAGGTTTCAGCCTGTTTTACCTTGGCCAAGTCTCTGAGTGCTGAATACAATGTTCTTGTGGACAGCCGATGTAGGTTTCAGTTCTGTAATATACCAGCACTGCAGGGTAATAGTTTTGTGGTAGTTTCATCTTCAATTCTTCTCAATCTGGCAGTTACTTTGTGAGCACATGTCATGTGACACTGATGGCTTGTAATGGTGCATTAGATGGATGTGACCAATATTTCAAGACAGCCACACCCCTCTAGAAGACTTCAAAATTGTTTATAGTCTTTACAGAGTTTGTTAGATCTCTTTTGTGGCTCATTTTCCCAGAGTAAAACAAAGTTGCCTAATAATTATGCACACTAATTTTGCCCTGATATAGGGTATTGGGCTCCTTCGATCACACTGTCTCTTATTATACCAATATGCATGACCTGGAATGCTTAAATCCAGTAGGTGTTCATGTCCATAAAGGGTGGTGGCGGACAATATGCATAAAATGGACGATATTGTCAAAAAACTTGTTTGCCTAATAATTCTGCACGCAGTGTATGTATGAAGAGATTGTTCAATCACCAATAATTGGAAGTTGCCATATTTGGCGAAGAATATGCTGTGTGTGCGTTCTAAGAACCTTGATCAGATCTCAGTTGTTTTCAATTGGATCGTGTCTGAGTAACTTGGAAACTGCCAAATGTTTCTCTTATTACATTTTATATTGTGAACAGAATAAAGATGTGAAATGTGTTTGTGTGTGCGTGTCTTCAGGTAGGGAAGACGGGAGCTGAGGGTGCCGTGCTGGAGGAGGCGAAGAACATCAACAAGTCCCTGTCAGCTCTGGGCAACGTCATCTCAGCACTCGCAGAGAGCACGGTACTGTGTGTCTGTCTGTCTGTCTGTCTGTCTGTCTGTCTGTCTGTCTGTCTGTCTGTCTGTCTGTCTGTCTGTCTGTCTGTCTGTCTGTCTGTCTGTCTGTCTGTCTGTGTGTGTGTGTGTGTGTGTGTGCTTGCTTTATGCGTGCGTTTGTGTGTACTTGCATGCATGCTGTATGTGTGCTTACATGTCTGTTTTTGTGTGTGTGAAATGAATTAAATGATTATTTGTGTATGTGTTAACACGCGTGTGTGTGTGTGTTTATATACAAGACTGATGGTTGATTTATGTGTGCGATGATTGATCCTGAGCTGCATTTCAATGTAGGTGTGTGTGTGTGCGTGCGTGTGTGTGAATGGCAGACAATGTCCTTCTTGAGGTATTGTAATGTGTGTGTGCAAGAGGAAGATTGCGTGTGTGTGTGCATGTGTGTGTGTGTATGAATGGCAGTGTGAGCTGCTGTGATGTCAGCCCATCAGAATGTGTGTGTAATGCCGTGTCCAGACCAAGAGCGAACCGAGCTGCCTGGTAGCGTGGGTAGCAGAAGAAGTTTCGCCTTGAATTCACTGTATTCGACGCAGCACTGACATGTTTGATTTAGCTAATCACATAACGGCTCTGGCTTGACAGCCTGGGACATTCGCTGATATGAACGTTCCAATTGGTTTTCGCCGACTCGCGTCATAGCTCATTACCATAAGATAAGATGACTTTTAATCGTTAAAATTCGCTTTGGTCGCTCAGTTCGCTTCCCTCCTGGCGAATTCGCTTTGGTAACGCTGGTCGCGTGCCCTCCATAGAGAAATAATGACTTCTGTCGCTTCGTTCGCTCCGTTCGCTCTTGGTCTGGACACGGCATGAGGGTTACAAGTTCTAATGTATGCTTCGACAGATTTATGTGTGAATGGAGTCATGATATTTCACACACCCTGTAATACCTTGTATAATACTACTTCTTCTTATGGTAATATAGCTGGTTGTCTCATATTGGTCCCTTGAGGATTAGAATCGTGTTTGTGTCTGTGTGTGTCTCTCTGTCTGTCTGTGGAAGATGAGTTTATGATGATGGATTATTTGAATGCATGAGTGCATACAGGATGCTTAATGAGAACTGAGACAATTATTTTTTTTATGTAACAAAATGTTGATGTTATTTTTCTGTGTGTCCCTCTGCAGACCTATGTGCCGTACAGAGACAGTAAGATGACCCGTATCCTCCAGGACTCCCTGGGAGGGAACTGCAGGACCACCATCGTCATCTGCTGCTCCCCATCATCCTACAACGAGTCCGAGACCAAGTCCACACTCCTGTTCGGACAGAGGTACACACACACACACACACACACACACACACACACACACACACACACCACAATAAGATCAAGACCAATGGTGCATTCCAGTCCCAAACCATCCTAGTAGGAGATCGCACTTATTCAACCTCCTACTACGAAAAATGCTCTGGAACGCCCGTCGAAGTGGGAGCTCCAACTAGCGAAGTCGGGGTGACTCTCACTACTCCCACCTCAACAAATCGAAGTTGGATGATAATGGCGGCCCCCATGGAGCCGTTATTTAAAATGTCAATAAAATAGTGAAACTCCATTTCTCTTTTGTGCTGCTGATCCAAACACAGCCATTTTTACTCAAAATAATCTTCGTGTTATTACATGATATCGTGTCAACATAAATGTAACTTATGACAGAGTATTAACTATTATGGCTCTTTTTGCTCGTATCAAAACATCTTGCTAAAGTCAGCTCAATCGCGGCGGTTGCCATGGTTGTAGAACTTCCACTTCAACTGTCAGGAATGGCAGCTGAAATATCCAGGTAGGATAAGTGCGATCTCCTGCTAGTTTGGGTTGGGACTGGAATGGCCCACAAGTCCACACTACTGCTCGGACAGAGGTACACACACACACGCGCGCGCTCACACTCGCACACACACACTCTCTCATCCTACAACGAGGCCTAGGTCATACTCATGTTCAGAGATGCCATGATGCCATGACTATAACACACACTTGTCTGCCCAAAACATGCCCAAAAAACGTACACACACACACACACACACACACACACACACACACACACACACACACAGAGAGAGAGAAACGGGTCCAAATTTGTATAAAACTAAAGCCTTGCTCATGGCCCAGTTCCGGATTAGGCAGAGGTGAGGTGAGCATTTAATCAGCCTCCGGCAGGCACGCAACCTTTACGGACAGGTGAGGGATCAGGATTACACCTGGGGAGACTTGACAAACTTAACCTCACTGGCAGACATATGCACTCATGTATACACACATACAGACACTTATGTCTTTGCTTGTATTCTGCATTAGAATACAACAAGTGTTATTGATTTAAAAAAACAAAAAATTGGGGCCATTGTTGATATGATGGTATGAAATTACACAGGAAACGAGCTAGAGAGACATGGGGCAGGGTTCGAACATGAGCCAGGCTGGATTCGAACCTTGGTGTCCCCTGGGAGTACAGCCTCATATATGGCATGAGCATGGTCGTATTGAGATTGTATTGGGCCCCTATCCTACAGGTTGCTGTGGGCCCCCCAAAATGCAAATTTCGCAACAAAATTAGATAGGCAGTCTTGCAATTAGCTAGGAATAAAGGATATATCCGCCAACCGTGGACAGGAGTATTAATAAGATTTTAAAACTACACTTCACACGACTGACAAATTTTTCAACATCACATCTCGTCCCAATTCTACAATTCTTGACTTTTGGCCAATCGGGGGGGGGCCCTGGCAGGCGGGGCCCCCTAGGCTTCAGTCATATCTAGCCTGTGCGTTAATCCGGCCCTGGGCATGGGTGTGACACAGCACCACCACCCCTCCCGTTTTTATTGTTTTTTGTGGAGTCAAGATAGGTGATGAATTCCATACTGCAGACATGCATCTAGGCAGAGATGAGGAACTATGCACATCTCGTGATTTTTAAAATTTTATTTGTTAATTCATTTTCCAAAAAAACCCTATAAAGTCTCAAATTTCCTCACACTTCGAATAATATAAACAAACATGGTAGTACAAATAAAAAGCATCTCATGAAATTTGACCCCGTTACGTTTACGCCTGCAGAGCAAAGACCATCAAGAACACGGTGTGTGTCAACGTGGAGCTGACCGCAGAGCAGTGGAAGAAGAAGTATGAAAGAGAGAAGGAGAGGAACAAGACCCTCCGCAGCACCATCACCTGGCTAGAGAACGAGCTCAACCGCTGGAGAAACGGTACTATTGTACACACACACACACCCACACCACACCACACCACACCACACCAGACCACACCACACTAGGCAACACCGTCACCTGCCTGGAGAACGAGCTCAACCGCTGGAGAAACGGTACTATTGTACACACACACACACCCACACCAGACCACACCACACCACACCAGACCACACCAGACCACACCAGACCACACCAGGCAACACCATCACCTGGCTAGAGAACGAGCTCAACCGCTGGAGAAACGGTACTATTGTACACACACACACACACACTCACACCACACCACACCACACCACACTAGGCAACACCATCACCTGCCTGGAGAACGAGCTCAACCGCTGGAGAAACGGTACTATTGCACACACACACACACACACACACCTGGCTAATGAACAAATTCAACCGCTGGAGGAATGGTACTGAACACACACAAAACGAAATTGCATTTATACCTCACCCATGCCACGGGTCAGCCCGAAACGGGCCCCAAGGGATCAGTTGGAGGGACGGTACCATGCTGGTGGGTTGGGAATCGAGCCGGTATCCTTTGGGCTACAGGCTTGACACCCAACCGCTTGCCCATGACACGCATACACATGCGCGCAATTGCCTGGCTTGGAGAACTAACTCAAGCACTGGAGGAATGACACTGAAACCCCCACACACACAATTTGAACAACTCCTCTACTCAAAAATATTTTTGCACTTACACAAATGCACAATTTCACTAACTTTCCCCTCAATAAATGGTCTCCTTTTTATCACACTTACTCTTACACACAGAGGCAAATCCTGCACAAACAAACTCAGATTGATCTGTATCAAATACGAATTGGGTCAAATTGCACCAAGCACTGACACACAGCCAAGGCTTCCTTTTTAGCATCTCACGCAAACTTGACCTGATCTTAGATCAGAATACACACGCACGCGCACACGTACCGGCTTGGCACGCAAACCTTACAAGATCGGCTTGGTGCAATAGCAAATGTAGAGTGACCTTACTTCACCAATACACTCAAGTTCACCCCTCACCAAATAGGTCAATATCCTCATGGAAAGGTAAACGACAAATACTCTGATAGTCAAATAAACAGACACAATGTACAATTCCAAATCATTAAGACCTCATTGGCAATTCATTGCAACAGAATGTGCAGATTCTAGCTGGGCGACATGGCAAAAACAGTTGTTTTTTTTAAACACATCAGCTGGTGTTGGTTAGAACTAGACAAGTCAAATCAAAGCATCCTTTTTAGGGCTGGGACATTAATGCATTAATTTTGTTTAATTAATCACACAAAAATTAACGCATTTTAATCGCACTACAAAATATAGCTTAATAGTTCTGGATTAGACCAGTGGAGGGCAGTATTACGCCTGATGGTGAACAGCCTGCTGAAATTGAGAAGAATTCTCTTCTTTTAAAAAGGAACAATATCTTTAGATTAAGCTGATTTATTGTCAGACAAAATCCATGTGAAAAAAAATACTTTTTATTGTTCTCAAGTCAGATATTTAAATGCGATTAAAATGCGATTAATTCGATTTATTAATTTCAAAGCCTATAGATTAATTCGATTAAAAATTTTAATCGAGTCCCAG
>NC_085865.1:40457615-40465115 GCF_034702125.1 Engraulis encrasicolus
GGCTGCAAAGCATCTTTTCTCCCCAATTTTATTCATGCACTTTGTACTTGGCTTCATTCCTGGCACAAATTAAATAAGAAATGTACCTGATCATGGAAAAATACGCTCACACGTGCATACACAACACGATTAGTGTACAACGTTAGCATTATCATAGAAGTAATGCAATGTCAAGAAGCGTAGCATTACTATTTCTGTTTACAAAAACACAGTCACACCTTCCTTGGGGGTAATTCCAACAACAGAGTTACTCCATAAGAAGTGGTAAGCCGAATAATAGATCACCTGCGGGTATCATTTTTTTAGTTAACAAAATGAGGACTGCAGGCTTTTAGATAATTTACTTCTGCTCAAGGTTAATTTAACATGGTTTACTACTGTACTAAGCTTTTTGGGGTGTAACAGTGCACAAAAAATACGGTTCGGTATCGGTACGTACCTCGGTTTTAGGGTCACGGTTCGGTACATTTTTGATACAGTATATGGGAACAAAATAGAAAACCATTTTCTTCCTCGGCACATTGTAAATTTCACCAAAATATTGTGAAAATAAAAACGAAAAAAAAATAAATACATTCAACCTCCTACTTTGGGTCGGAGATTTCATCAGTATAAGAAATAGTACTTTCTCCACAAGGTTTCACAGAGACCAAGCCTCTACACCTGTTTTTTCTTGCATTCTCTGTCAGGGTTCTGCACGAGCTTCTGCATGTAGTAGAAGCATAATGTAAAAACATGAACAGAGTAGCGTTTTACTCAACCTTTCGGTACTCGGTACAGCACTGTTCGATTCGGTACAGGTCTTTTCGGTACGATACGTTGGTTCGGTTCGATATCGTTACACCCCTATACTGTACTAAGCTTTTTGGAATACCCCTGGGTCTTAAATGTTGTGGTGTCTGCACATTGATGAATGGCTATCGCAAAATACTTCCTTTTCAGCTACACACTAGCCACCAAGGTCGGCACTTTATAGGGAACAAAACAATGCAACAATCATCAGGCCTTATATAGAAGCTAGTGAGCTATGAAGTGAGCTGGCTATTTCAGACGTGGCCAGAGATATGTAGGCTACCCAAGACGGACGTCATCAGACATGAGTCATGCAGGCCTAGCTGTTAACCTCTGCCATGTAAACAAAGGCTTTACTTCCTGAAGCCGAGCTGGGCTCTCCTCACCGCTGTCTGCGATTGGTCACGTTAAAGTGGCGGGCATCTGATTAGTGGTCAGGTAGCGACTGAACTTGCTTCTGATTGGGTATATGAACTTTATGGTGATTAATTAGCTACAGACTGAGTTTTGCCTTTGGTTGGATAAAGACTCTACTAACTGCTTATGATTGATTAAATGAACTTGATGGTGATAAGCGGTTAATTACTAATAGTTAACTTAATTAAATAATTATTAAATTAATTAATAATAATTCAATTAATTACCAATTATATTAGTTATTAATTACCAACAAACTGAGCTTTGTTATTGGTTGGGTAAAGACTGAGCTTGTTTGTCACTGATTGATCAACTGAAGACTGAACTTTTTAAATATTTTTTTGAACATTGAACTTGATTGTGATTAATTCAATGAAGAAGACTTCTCCTGTTAGTTATATTATTGGCTGGAAGACTGTGTTTATTTGTGACTGGTTGAATACTGAGTTTGTGTATGATTGTCTCAATGAAGACTGAACCTTATAGTGGTTAATAAGGTGACCACTGGACTTGATTGTGATTGGCTAGGACCTAGGTGCTGACTGTGCTTGTGTTTTGATTGACCAGAGTGTGCTGGCGTCCCTGGATACGGAGCTGCAGAAGCTGAAGGAGATGACCAATCACCAGAGGAAGAGGGTGACTGAGATGATGTCATCACTCCTCAAGGACCTGGCCGAGATCGGGGTTACCGTGGGCAGCAACGACGTCAAGGTAGTGTGGCGGTTAACACGAGCACGCAAGCACGCACGCACGCACGCACGCACGCACGCACGCACGCACACACACACACACACACACACGCGGCACAAATAAATACTCCTTTCACATCAATGGCACGAGCGCAGGCACACGCACTCTCTCGCTTTCTCACTCACACACATACACACACACACACACACACGCACACACATTCATACACACACATTCACTAGCATGACACACATACCTACTCCTTTCACAGTGTGTTCAGCAATCCTGCCCCTTTCTGGCTCCCCTTTTCTCTCTCTTACCATTTTTGAGTACAACATGCATCATTTATGCTGACACACTCCTCAGCTTTCCCAAATTGTGTCTGATAAATTTTTGACAGCTTAATAATCACTGCTACATTTCTCCCTCTTCCTCACCCACATCTCTGCATCAATTTCTTTTCCTCTCTCTCTCTCTGGGAACATCCCTCCTCTTCATGTTATTCTGACTTCTCTGCATCTCTCTCTCTCGCTCTCTCTCACACTCACTCACTCACTCACTCACTCACTCTCTCTCTCTCTCTCTCTCTCTCTCTCTCTCTCTCTCTCTCTCTCTCTCTCTCTCTCTCTCTCTCTCTCTCTCTCTCTCTCTCTCTCTCTCTCTCTCTCTCTCTCTCTCTCTCTCTCTCTCTCTCTCTCTCCACTTCTACCTCCCCTCTCTGTCCCACCCCGTCATTCCCCTCCCAGCAGCCAGAGGGTAGCGGTATGATCGATGAGGAGTTCACGGTGGCACGTCTCTTCATCAGCAAGCTCAAGTCGGAGGTGAAGACACTGGTGAAGAGAAAGAAGGAGCTGGAGAGCAGCCAATCAGAGAGCACCCAGAAGATGGACGAGAACGAGAAGGAGCTGGCCGGCTGCCAGCTGCGCATCTCCCAGGTAACGTACAGCACACACCCCATAAGCAACAGCCATCTCCTAGGTAACGCACCACACGCATCCCATATTCATAGCCATCAGCCATCTCCTAGGTAACCCATGAGACATCCCATAGTCAGCCATCGTCTTTGCCAGTGAGCATCTCCCAGCTGACACACCATGGTCTAGGTTTTGTGGCCATCGCGCATTATTTAGTACGGTAAAAGCCCTCTGCAGCACAGCTGTGTATCTCCCAGGTAAGCACACCATAAATCCCATAATCGCAGCCATCGTGGCTATGTCATCTTCTAGGTCAGTGGTTCTTAACCTTTTTTTCTTGAAGCACCCCCTAACCTGTGCCCAAAACAAGCCGCGCAGCCCCAACCTAAGTGTCTACAAGTGTATACGCACTAAAAAATGATTTGAGTGATTAATTACAATAATTCTAGCTTTAGACATTGATCAATACTTTAATGACTTTATATGGGGACCAAAAGACGTTTTAATTTGGTCTTGATTCGGCCTCATTATAATGTTTGGAAGCAGAATTTTTGTCACAACCTCAACACAAACAAAATTTCACGCACCCCCTAAAATCTCTGGCGCACCCCCAGGGGGTGCCCGCACCTCAGGTTAAGAACCACTGTTCTAGGTAACAGTCTCCCAGACATCTGAAAATTGTCAGCCATCATCATGGCTTTGACCTTCAGTCAGCATCTATCTCCCAGGCAACGCAGCCACAGTCGCTCAATCATCACCTTTCATGGCCATCGGTCAGCGTCACTCTTTGTGCAGTAGTAGCCCACTCTAGTTCAGCTCCGCATCACCTCCTAAGCTTTCATCATCGCCATCATCATGGCTGAGCAGTGCCCGTTTCGGCCAATCAATAGGAAGCTGTAGCACACTGGTGCAGCGGTTGAACACACCCACAGCCTCCTGGACATCCCCAAATTGCAACCCTTAACATTACCATGCTATAACCATCAGTCAGCATCTCCCAGGTAATGCGCAACATCCCATAATCGCCCTCCTTCATCATCTCCCACTGTAGTCCAGCTGTGCATCTCCCAGGTAACGGGCTGTAGTGGTCTCCGGGACATCCTGTAATCGTTAGCCTTCACGACTGCCATGGTTGTCAGTCAGCATCACTCATGGTGCTTGAAAGGCTTTCATGTGATTGGATGGACTATCTTTCAATCAGTTGCAACTTCCTGCTAAGTCATTCTGATGCACAGCTATTATTTAGCTTATCTTTTACACCATCATTCATCTTTCCATCTATCTTTCCATCTATCTATCTTGCCATCTATCCATCTTTCCATCTTTCCATCTATCCATCTATCCATCTATCCATCTATCCATCCATCCATCCATCCATCATATATGATGTATCGGTCCATCCCCCCATTTGACCTAATTCCTTTATCTCCTCTGTGTCCTTCCATTACTCATCCGTAACAGCCATCCATTCGTCACTTTATTTTGTCATCTCTGATCAATCCTCCTCCTGTCATTCGCCTCCTCTCCACCTCGCCACTCACTGTCTATTCTAACCTACTGTCCAACCCTGTGCATCCCTGAAGTCAAGTCCTATGTATTTCTATAGCACATTCACAAAAAAGGATGGCCTCGGAAAAGTGCAAAAGAATGGGTACACAAATCAGGGTTCCGAAACACAAACTCGGAGCGCTTCTGTGTACTCTGAGTTTGTTTAACATTAGTGTTTTCGGACATTTGTATTGTCCCCAGCTGTTTCAATAGAACGCATTTACAACGGTTGTCGGGAGAACAACCTCGGATCTACAGACGGCCGAGTTTCAAAAGAATGAGCCATCAGGCTCATAGTTTAGCTCCAGTTCTCCCTCCTCGGATCCCCCTACAGCCGTGATCCCATAGCGGGGCTACATTACTAAGCCTCCGCTGCCTTCGCAGTCCAGCTCAATGCCCAGCCAAGTCATCCCTCCTCCGCAGTCCAAAGCTGCAGAGCTCATGGTCCATCCCCATCATCTCTGCCCTGCCCAGCCCAGCCCCTAGTCATCCTTATGTTGCCCCAAGCCCTCAGGTCAGTGTCCAGCTCTGTCGGCTCCTCCTCTGCCCCAGGCCCAGTCATCTCTCCCTAGCCACAGCATCAGCCACAGCATCAGCCTCCGCCTTAGCCTCTGCTTCAGAGCTCAGTCCAACCATATCATCCCTGCCCAGCCACAACTTCACAGATCATTGCCCATTGTAGTTATCCCTTCTTAGGCCTCCCCAGGCTAATAACCATATCCACCTGATACAGTATAATCCACAGCTACAAGGGCAATTTTGGTAGCAGTTGCTAGTGCCAAATTATTCAGAATGGGCTATGGGCAGCCTAACCTGAACTAATAGACCGGAAATACTGAGAGTGTGACAACTGTTGAAATGGGGCGGAGTAATGCGGTGGACAGAGTTACTGTGAGCCTGAGCAGGATGGAAGAGGTGCAGTAGGCCTGTGGAGCAGCAAAGAGGATGAGGGGCCTCTAATCACACCAATGCGCTGAGCTGCTTTAGCCTTAGCCAAGCTGCTGACAACAGGCCCGGAGAGGGGGGAGGAGGTGGAAGGGGGGAGGAGGAAGATTGGGGAGGAGGAAGAAGGGGAAGGGGGAGGGAGCAGGAGGGGAGTGGAGGAGGAGAAGGAGGGACGAGCTGGGAGGAGGGAGGTTTGGAGTGGATGGAGGGAGGAGGAGGAGTAGGGAAGTGGTAGAGTAGAAAAAGGGGAGGAGGAGGAGGGAGGAGTTAAGTGACGGGAGGGAGGGAGTGGTAAGGGCATGGACACATACACGCAAATTTGGCCAAGTGAAGTGAACCTCGCCATTCATTCCTATGACTGAAGCAAATTGGGGCGTAGACGAGCGAAAATATTCAACCAAATGTAACATTATGGAAATGAGGAGGGAATTTCGCCCTGCCACAGGAGTGGGAATGGGTGTTCATCACTCCCAAAACAACTGCACTGTGAACAACTTTTAATGACTTAACAGTTGTCTGTTCTGAACCACAGGTGAACATTGATAATCTAACTGTGTTGTCTTATTCTTTCATCTCTCTCTCTCTCTCTCTCTCTCTCTCTCTCTCTCTCTCTCTCTCTCTCTCTCTCTCTCTCTCTCTCTCTCTCTCTCTCTCTCTCTCTCTCTCTCTCTCTCTCTCTCTCTCTCTCTCTCTCTCTCCAGCATGAGGCTAAGATCAAGTCTCTGACGGAGTACCTCCAGAACGTGGAGCAGAAGAAGAGGCAGCTGGAGGAGAATGTGGACTCACTCAACGAGGAGCTTGTCAAGATCAGCGCACAGGGTACAAACACACACACACACTAATTGCAAAGCTTGAGTCTTGCCTGCAAAGTTTTGACACAGAAAACTCTTTCAGAGATGGAGATTAGATAACCGTGTGTGTGTGTTTGTGTTCTTCTTTGTCCTCTGCAGAGAAAGTCCATGCCATGGAGAAGGAGAATGAGATCCAGTCAGCCAATGAGGTTAAGGTAAGCCACAACAGGATGTGATGTGTCTGCCCACATAATGGGTGCTTTCTAATATCCAAACTCCCGTCCTCGCGTGCTCCCTTACCTGCTTGAGGCCTCGTGATGACGTCACTGATGGCGAGATTAATTTCAATGCATTCTTGCATCTTGCAAAAGCGCAATTCTAATGTAATAATTTGCAATCGGGATGGTGAATGAAGAACAGTCCCCGAAAAATTGTTGTGGCAAGGCTGACAGAGGGGGAAACTTAATTGTTTTCTCCACGTAGGCGGGGCATCAGCAGCATGCAAGTCCACAAGCACAAGTGGAGGACGGAAGTCTGCATATTGGAATGCACTCAGTGTGTCTTTCACAGTATTGCATGAGCTCTCTGTGCCCAAATGTGGTGCTGCAGGTGACCTTGTGTAGAAGGCGATGCAGTTGAACATTCACAGCCACAGTATTGCACAATGGCTGTGAATATTTCAAGTGCGTGCGTGCGTGCGGCAGATTCAGAGCAAGGCAGTATAGAATGGCTTGATTCAGGGATGGGCAACTTTTATGATGAGGAGGGCTACATTTTTTCATTGCCACCATCGGAGGGCCACATGACCATGGATCTGACTCCAATTTGCAGAGTCGGGAGTTGTAGTTGATTGCTCACTGACTGCCCATATTTTTTGGAAGGAATAGAATATTCTTTACTCAATAATCGTATTGGGCAACAATATAATTACAACAGATAATTGTTTCAAAAAATACAGTCATTATTTTTTGAATTAGGCCTTCTGTTTTATCTATGGGCCGTATTGAGTGAGAAGGCAGGCCGCATGTGGCCCCTGGGCCTCCAGTTGCCCATCCTTGGCTTGATATCTGTGTATATTTGACTAATGTGTTGATACAATTGTGTGTGTGTGTAGGAGGCTGTGGAGAAGCAGATTCAGGGCCACAGGGAGGCCCACCAGAAACAGATCAGCAGCCTGAGAGACGAACTGGACACCAAGGAGAAACTCATCACAGAACTACAGGAGTAAGAACTACACACACACACACACACACACACACACACACACACACACACACACACACACACACACACACACACACACACACACACACACACACACACACACACACACACACACACACACACTCACACACACTCTGGATACACTATGGAGGAAACTCATCACAGAACTACATGAGTAA
>NC_085865.1:40470115-40495115 GCF_034702125.1 Engraulis encrasicolus
GTCCGTCTTCCTCTCCCTCTCCTCCTTTCCTCTCCGTAGCTGGTGCGTGACAACGCGGACCTACGTTGCGAGCTGCCCAAGCTGGAGAAGCGTCTGCGTGCGACGGCGGAGCGCGTGAAGGCCCTGGAGACGGCCCTGAAGGAGGCCAAAGAGAACGCGGCGCGCGACCGCAAGAGATACCAGACCGAAGTGGACCGCATCAAGGAGGCCGTCCGGGCCAAGAACATGGCACGCCGGGGACACTCCGCACAGATCGGTTAGTGCACGCACACACACACACACACACACACACACACACACACACACACAGCATGCATCAAGGAGGCTGTCCGGGCCAAGAACATGGTACGCCGGGGACACTCCGCACAGATCGGTTATTATGGGGGGAGACACACACACACACACACACACACACACACACACACACACACACACACACACACACACACACACACACACACACACCCCGCATCAAGGAGGCAGTCAGGGCCAAGGCACACGGGGGACACTCCGCACAGATCGGTTAGTATGTGGAGAAGACAGTGTGCATGTGTGCAGACACACACACACATGAAGTGTGCACATACACACACCGCATGCATATGCACACAGAACCACTGTGAATGCATACATGCACATCACCCGCATGCACATAATGCAACCCATTGCTAGCTGGGTAATTGGTCGACCCATCAGTGTCTCACCAAGCCCAGCATGACTGTGTTGTTGCAGCGAGAGGCACGATAAGATCAATGAGTTCTCCTTACTGATCCCTCAGGGGGACATTACAGTGCTCCCAGAGGGGAAGCTCCTCTCTTGTGCATATTTACTCTACACGCATGCATATAGGCACAGAGAGAACACGCTGTACATGGGGAAAGTGTGTGTGTGTACGCGTGTGCGTGCGTGCGTGTTTGCACAGTAACACACCACTCCTCCATATGTAATTTGCAAGCAGTATCTACTAAGCTATCTTTAATACCTAAGCAAGCCTTGGGTGAATTTCTCGAAACCATCGTTGCTAACTTCATTAGCTACTTTGTTGTTTGCAATGCAATTTCCCATTGGCAACTACCCAAGTTGCTAACTAGCTAACAACTTTGCTTTCGAGAAACACACCCCAGGTTTGATGTTCCTGAAAGTATTGTCTGTATTGAGACACACAGACACAGACAGACACACACACACACGCACACACACACACGCACACACACACACACATGCACACACACACTCCCATCAGTGCATTAACCCATTGGCGCCTGAGCCCGTTTTTAGAAAAGGTCCCCAATGCCTGAGGGTTTTTTGAGACAAGAAAAAATGGTTGGAAACTCCTATGAAAAATTCAATATCTCAGCCTCTGGAGCACATAGGGACATGGGACAAATTGCATTTAAAAGGTAAAATCCTCTGCTTTCACGGGATTATGCTCATTCAGCATTAACACTAACACATATTCCTTAAAAAAATCATATCTCATAATCAAATGATTGAAAAAAGTTTCATGTGCTTTCAGGATAATGCTTGATGCTGCTATTTATTATAGGCTATTATTAGGCTACTAGGCTATTGCTACTGTTACAATAGCCGACTATAACTAAATCATAATAATCATTATTATTATAATTATTAGGCAGTCATTTCTGCCATACATCGGGGGACATTTGTCTAATACAGCCACTTGCTCTCCCACCGGCGAGTATGGCCGTTTTATTCCTCCAAACGTTATGCAGAGACCGATGAGCAATTTCATCCTATTTTGAAACGGGGCTCCACTTTGAGCTGGATGTGTGGCCGCGCGTCTATAATCCGCATGTCTACCGTTGTCTGCCTCACCAATAGGCTATCACCATATCCGAAAGTTCCTCAGTGAAAATATTCTGAAATAGGCCTATATCTAAAGGACGTGCTTCCTAAGATATTGGCACCTTCGCCAATTGCCCCGAGTGTCGGAGTGAACTTTTGGTAACGTCAGGGGCGAAATCTAGCTGACTGTCTTTTTTTCTCGCCTACCTCTTCATATGGCCGCGGCAAATCACACTCCTGCTCTCTATCTAAAGGGTCTTCAATCATATTTCCTTTCCTCGATTAAAATCTCTTCATTACCTTTCAACTGAACATCACATTCGCTGTAACACCGTGTCTCGCGAACCACCGCCTTTTTTTTACCTGTGTGAAATGGCTAAACAACCCACGTCTGCAGAAGCGAGCATGGTTGATTTCATTTGACATTTTTGACGACGAATCAAACTTTTTTTGCCACATGATCTTTAAAAAATCGAGAACACCCACCTCTTGTGTATTTGAACAAAATATTGTGCATTGCATCTCCCATGCGTCTTGAAAATATTGACAAATCAATAATGTTGCGTTTTGCAACGCAACAACCGGCGCCAATGGGTTAAGTGGTAATGGCTGGTAGTGTAGTGTGTTAATGTGTGTTTTGAGTCCCAAGTGTGCCATTTCAGACTGCTACTTGACACCGTTATCATCAGCTACAGTCATCACTCCCTCCCTCACTCCACCACCCTGTCTGTTCTTAGTCTACAGTCTTTCATAATGTGTGCCTCTTGTGAGTCGTAACATTCATTTATGTGAGGGCATGTTCTACAAGCCACAACACTTCAGCCATCCAGCCCCTCCCCAGATTAAAACAACAAAAAACAGCATTGGTTGGTAGGGCTGTACAATATATTGAATTTATATCATGATATCAATATTGTGGTCAAACAATATCACATTTCATAATTTCGATTTGAAATAATATTTTTGTCCTTTGTCTATATAAACAAATCGTGATCTCAATATTGACTTAAATAATCGTGATATTGATTTTTCTCATAATCGAGCAGCCCTATTGGTTGGTTCATTATAATCACCAACAATTTTCACTCCCCCTCTGTCCTCTCTCCAGCCAAACCCATCCGACCAGGCCAGCCCCCCGTGGCATCCCCTACCCACCCTGGCGTAGTGCGGCCTGGGGGAGGAATCTTCCAGAACAACCAGTCCATGGGCATCCGTGGAGGAGGAGTCAAGCAGGACAAGAAGTGAGTAGGAGAGGAGAGCACCTTATTAGCTGAACGTACACATTACACTATGCTATACTTAATTACACTAGCTGATGCAAGACTCCCTAGCCATTAGGCCACAACATCCCCGTATAAGCATCAAAAGGGCCTCAGTTTATTTATTTATTTATTTTTCTTATTTATTTTTTTTAATTGAAGGAAAGTTTAATACAAGGGTGCATGTTGTGATGCATCCTTTTTTTTGTCTTTGATGAAGAGATGGCAATTTTGTCTAAAAAGACAGTTTGCTGCCTTAAAAGCACTAGAACTATGAGAAGCTAGAAGGCAGTTAATTTGATATTAATGAGCTATGATGTGGTCCACTGACTCCAGCGTCCTACTCTAGTCATTATGACAGGCTGTCAACAGGATCCTAAATGTTTTTTTCTTTTTTAGGGGGGTTTCAGTGTCAATCAATGGTTTCTCAGGGCACTATTTTAGCCTGTCTTTCTTTATACATCTGAATACATGAAATTCAGTTGTATCAGAATACAAGAAATTCAGTTTGGGGATCATTAAGTGATGTTAATGAATGGCTTAACGAAGTTCTCAATTTCATAAGGGAAAACAAATTTGTTGGCAGCATGTTTGTGTGTGCCAAAGGTGTATAATATACTCATCACGCACCAGTGATCCACACGTCTGCAGCTAGTGGGATGGAAGTCTGTCTGCATCTTTGCATAATGATTCATTAGTTGATCCAGCAGCCTGCGAGTAGCTTAAGTGACGTCTGGACGCATCTTTATGGCACCTTAGGGAGTTAAGAAGAGTGAATAAATTAAGACGCATCATTACAATATTCTGTATGCTCCAGAACAATTCATAACTAACTCTCCATTTCTCCTTCCCTGCTTCTCTTCTCTTCTCTTCTCTTCTCTTCTCTTCTCTTCTCTTCTCTTCTCTTCTCTTCTCTTCTCTTCTCTTCTCTTCTCCCATCTTCTCTCCTCCTCTCCTCCTCTCTCCTCTCTTCTTCTCTCCTCTCCTCTTTTCTGTTCTTCTTTTCTCTCTTTCCACAGCTCCAGCTGAAGAGGAGGCAGATGGCAGTAGAGAAATGGCTTGTGTCAGACACACTGGACTTCGTGTGGGTGTGCGTGCGTGCGTGCGAGCGCGTCTGTGTGTGAGTGCACGTGTGTGTGTGCGAAAGAGCGCGCGAGAGAACGATGAGACATGAAGGACTCATGTACAAAAACACTGATTTGACCTATATTGTATGTACAGTCTAATGTATGTACGGTATGTGCGTATGTACTGTACATGTGTACGTATGTATGTATGTACGTATGTATGTATGTATGCATGTACATACCCAAGGTCCCACCCCCTCACTCCAACTTATTTAAAACACACTTAGAAACGCCACTACCACACAGGGATACACTGCCCGCAAGTGTGTGCGTATGGTGTGTGCGAGAATGCGTGTGTATGAGCACGAGAGCGTGTGTGTGTGCGTGCATGGAATTGCATGGCTGAGTCCCATGGGATGTATGGGTCTAGTATGCGAACGTGTGCGTGTGTGTGTGTTTACGTGCAAGAACCTGCATGGCTGTTGCCTGTTTTTATGGGCGTAGCAAGTGTGTGATTGTGTGAGAGCGACAGAATGCGTGGATGTGTGTATCGGGTAGATGGTAGCACTTTACTTTAGGGTTCACCTGTTGGCAACTAATACATGCCTAACTATCTACATGATTTATAAGACGCATGATGGGCAAAATCAACCAATTATTAGGCGCATATCCACAAATTTCTTATTATGGTCCAAAAAGGCCTTTATTATCGATATGATCGCAATAAGGACCTAGTAGGCCCTTGATTTTGCCTAAAACATGTTTTATAAAGTCACTCATACAGACATTAATTTGGCATGTGTTGGTGGCCAACATGTAAACATCTAAAATAAAGTGTTACTGTGAATATTTGTCCTTCTGCACAGTCCTAAATGTCTGCACCAAGCCAAACTGAATGTACATAAATTTATCTTTAAAAAAAGAGAAAAATGTAAAGAAAAAAAAGAAGAGATTAATAATGAGAAGAATCAGAGAAAGAGAATACAAGATAAACGATAAAAGAAGAAGAAAAAACCCTACAAAACAAAAAAAACGTTAGTGAAATCTCATGTAGAGGCTTCCTCCTGGTTCAGTGTACTGTGTTCTCTCTCTCTTTCTCTCCGTCTCTCTCTGTCACTCCTCCCCCCTTTCTTTTTTTTTTTCCTCCGTCTGTTTCAAAAACAGGGTTTGCTCCTGAAGGGGGGGAGAAGAACATACAAGCATCACCACCACACGTTATGCATAGTCGTTACACACAAACACACACACACACGCGCGCACACACACACACACAAGTAGATGTGTTGCACTAGAGAATGTCACCAGATGATGGAAACGTAGTCACATGCACACACACTCACACAAACACACAAACACATCATCGACATTGATGAGTCATGAACACACACCCACACACCTGATCGTCACAAACACACACCCCAGAGGTGTGCAAACACGCACCTGCGCTTGAAATGCCGTTTTTGTGTGTGTCTGTCTGGTTTCTATAAGGTGTGTGTGTGTGCGCGTGTGCGTGCGTGTATATCTTTGTTGAGGGGAAAATGAGAGAAAGCGTTTTACACTTGATCATTTCCCTACTTAGTTTTTTTTCTCCCTTCTTCCTTATGTGCGTCTGCCCCGCCCCTCCTGTCATTTTTTGACCAATAGCATTGCATGCATTGTCTCATGCCGGCCTTTCGTTGGGCTGATGAGATGGGACTGGCTTTTTAAAAAAAAAATGGCATGTCAGAATCGGTAGTGGTCTTTTTTTTGCGTTTTCTCTCCTGATGATTTTTGGCCCTCCCGAGCTGCCATAGGTTAGTTATTTATTACCATGTGATTCTAGGTAGTAGCTGTGGGGAGTGTGAGTGTTTTAATTTTTTTTTTACCTGCTTCATGTTTTTTTTTTTTTAGGTTATAATTATTGGAATTACAGTTTTTTCTTTTCTTATGTTCAACATAAACTTAATCAAAGTAGTGCTCCCTCCCTATCTCTGCATCTCTCCAGACGTGAAAGGAAGTGAGTGTGTGTGAGTGTGTATGTGTGTATGCGTGCGCAGGTGCAGATGAGATGGCAACTGCTGTAACAGATGTGGTGTGAGGGAGAGAGCTTTGCTTTTAAATCCAGTAAAACTGACAACACTACAACTGGCTCCTGGTATCTGTGTGTTTGTGTGTGTGTGTGTGTGTGTGTGTGTGTGTATGTGCGTTTGTGTGTGTTTGTTTGTGTGTGTGTGTGTTTGCGCGGGTGTGTGTGATTGTGCACGGGCACATGTGTGTTTCTTACTTTAATTCTCCAGGACCGCTGTGTGAGTGTGACGATGAAGCAGAGCAAAGAGATCGATCTTTGGATAGATTGAAGAAATATCCATTTGGTGTACTGTAGGCTGGAATTGAGTTATAACCTTTAAAGATGTAACATGAATAAAGTATTGATTAAAAATCTCAAAATTAATCAGTTTCTGAGTGAATGATTTGTGTGGGTCTGTGAAAACTGATGAATTACTGTAAAAAAATCCTATTACATAATGCTCCTTATTGAAGAACTTAGAGTGAATCTATTTATTTATCCATAATTATTGAAGAAGGCTGCACTGGCTTCAGGTGGAGACGCAAGACTTTAATATTTATTAAATTAATAATACAGTGTTTATGTCAATGCATGGAAGCTAAGGTAGTACCGGTAAATTACTAATGTCAACCGCCAGGGGGTAGCATTTCTTCACTTTACTGTCAAAGCACCATAACAAAGTTACATGATAAAGCAATGTGATACTTATTGAGCATCTTTACCATTACCAAGAGAGGGTCAACACATTGTGTTTTTATGTCATGTAGACACCTGCATTGGGAGTTTGTTGTTATTCAGACTGTGGTGACTACACGTTTGCAAGGTAAGACTACCATACATTTTAAATATTTAAAGCTGTGGTAGCCCAAGTAACAGGCAAGGCCATTCCTAGTTCTGGTTGGGTGACCTTCCAAAATACCACAGTTACAGTTTAAGAATTCTAGTTCTGACCCACTTTGCTCCCCGCTGACAAAAGTGGGACAGTAATGAGAGCAGAGAACCGTGACGGCTCTAAGAGTCACCATTGGTGCCACAAACTCCCTGTTGTTGTCCTAACCTATAAAACAAAGTGTTTAACTGGGGTAGTTTTTGGGCTGGTGATGAAGTCAAGTTAGTCGTGATGGTGATGGGAGAATGTTGTGCGTGTTCCCAGTGTTTAAATTGGCTTTTGGGAGGTGGGGGAGCCCTTCACTCGCGGTCAAAATAGCTTTTTTACATCGCCCCATTAGGCAAATACATGTATTCTATGAAGTTATTGCATATAATTAACATCATACATAAATCAATGTAGTGGGCTACTCAGTTATGAGAAAAACAGCAAGGTAGCCTCATTCCTTCTTCACTGTATTAGGTTGCTAAAAAATAGTAACCGTTAGACCAGTATCACACCTGATGCATTTATGTTTTTAAAATTCTCTCCTGTCAGTTGGCAACAGTATGCTATTGGCACTGTCAGTACAGGGGCAAAACAGTTTTAATTCTGACCACCACGGGCAGTCATGGGTGAGCGGTTAGGGCGTCAGACTTGCATCCCAGAGGTTGCCGGTTCGACTCCCGACCCGCCAGGTTGGTGGGGGGAGTAATCAACCAGTGCTCTCCCCCATCCTCCTCAATGACTGAGGTACCCTGAGCATGGTACCGTCCCACCGCACTGCTCCCCATGGGGCGCCACTGAGGGCTGCCCCCTTGCACGGGTGAGGCATAAATGCAATTTCGTTGTGTGCAGTGTGCAGTGTTCACTTGTGTGCTGTGGAGTGCTGTGTCACAATGACAATGGGAGTTGGAGTTTCCCAATGGGCTTTCACGGCTTTCACTGCACCATCAAGCTACAAAGGTAGACCTAAGACTTTTAAGAACTCATATTATTGATGTGAATAACAATTTGTTTTAAAAGATCATATGATTGATTTTAATTCTCCTAATTTATTTCTTTAATTCTCTTAATAATGTCATGGGTTTAGCATGCATTTATTAGCACGTTTTATGCCTAATAAGTAACAAAGTTAAAAGAATAAAAATGCATGCTTAGGCTATGCTGTTCTATTACAGTGCGTGAAAGTGTGTACTGTCACTTTAAATCAGGCGGAGTCTACAGAGAATCTTCTCACTCGGACACGTCTTTTCTTTACAGATTGCCCCTTTGGCTGACTGATTATATGGGCATTCTTATTTCAGTACTTTAGTTAGTTCAGTTATCTCGCTCCGTGCATATGTTTTAATTACACTTCAGTCGCATTAAGTAAATGCTTTTTTGCAAAGCAATAACTTTGGCAAAAGGCGGCAATAGATTGCTGCAATTCTAGCGCGAGAGAGACGGTGCACTGCTCTGCACGCAAAGCTAGGATGGACACGCAGGAATCCCTGTCATTTGCTTACTGTCTAAAAACTTTTAATACGTTGCTGGCATGTTTAAGCCCACATAAAAGTAACGTGCAACCAAATGGCTAGACATTCTGACAGAACAATGGACGGAAATCGCAAACTTGATGTTGATTTCCCCCCATTAACAAACTGCTGTTAAAGTAGGCAGACACCACGCTATTCTGCATGACTGTTTGGTTAACTTTGCCTGAAAGCTAGCCGATATCAAATGAAATGACAGCTTACCTCCGTTTTGTAAAAGGCATTGTATCTAGCCTACTAACTTTGCACATTGAACATGAAGGCATGGGGGACAGGCTTGAAGTAGTGAACTCGAAGCGGAGTAATTCTAGCTGTGAGAGAGAGCAAGCGCTCCGGACCGCTCAACTGTTGCAAAATTGCAACATTGCTACAAACTCAAATTGTGGTGTCTCGCAGCGCATGTGCAGAATGCAGATGCATAATAACTGAAATAATGCGGGAGTCCCTTAATCTTATTTTATGTTGCTATCATTATAAAACTTTCATAAAAATATGATATTTCAAGAAGAGCTGAAAATATATGAACTGTGAATACACTGGGTGGGGCAGCAGGAGCGCAGCTCCGTTTGGCTGTCCCTCCGAGGTGAGGAGGCGGAGCTGCGCTCCGGAGGGCTCCGCCCCAATTTAAACCCTGCGTGTTCCTCAAATACCACCTTCCTTTCGAAGAACTGAACAGGTTCTCATTCTCAAGTCTCCATTGAAGTCTTTGGGAATGGTGTAATGTCTCCTTAAGACCACCAGAGGGCTCGCCCCTGCCACGACCCCTAGCAACACGAGCGGTGCAGACGAAAGGACTCTCGGGGGCGCGCACATTGCCAGGGCGCGCGTGAGTCGGGGTGGAAACGAGGCACCAGGAGCAGCTAGTGTTTTGTCCTGGGCGCGCGAGCTGACTCGGATTTTTGTGGACACAGTGGGGAATAAAGTTAATTTCGGAAAGCCGTTCTGGCCGGAGCAGCTTTCTGTTCGGAGAGGAACCACCGGCCTGACGAACAGTGAGTGCGAAAACTTTAAACTTGTTATTTCATTGAGAAATGATGCGCTACACACACCAAAAAATACAACGTTACCATTGATTGTTGAGTAGCCAGCCAACAACAGCCAAGCGGCTCGCGACTCTTGCCAGTCCCGCTCTCTTGCCGACTCGGCTAGTGTCGACTGCAGGGAAAGCTGACCATTGCGTTTGTTGTGTCCTGGTTGCAGTTTTCAAGTACACCTTACATTTGCAGCTTGTAACCCATACTACGACCATTTATGTATGCGCGGTCATTCAATGAAGTGTGTGCCCTTACGCTGGGCTGGGTAGTAGTACTGCAGTGGTGTTGAACGGCAGGGCTTTGGGGGTCATAAGAAAAGGGTAGCAGCTAGGTGGGTGGAAGTTGCCGAACTCGTTTCCCAGGCGACGCTCTCCCGGGTCTCTGGGCTGGACAGGTTTGGGCTTGTGGGGTTGGCTGCATGCGGGTGTGTGTTTGCTACTGTTTTGGTAAGCCGAATGAGCTTATTCGGTTCCCCTGTGGTTAGGACAAGCCGGGGATTTCACCAACACTCAAACAACACTCCACACAGAGACAATGACACCCCCTGTGGACCTTCTACGGACGTGTCGCCGACGCATCTGCATTGTGTCTCGCGCTCGACTCGGTGGCGTTCTCTGTTGAGAGACCTCCAGTAGCCCCACGGTACACATTACGCAGCTCCTTACTTTAGCCACCAGTCAGGCTAACATGACCTATCGAACCACCAGCACCACTTGGATTAGGGGAGATAAGCATGCAGAGGAGGGAAAAACTCCTTAATGCGGTCTTAGAATCTCACGCCTACAGTTTGTCTCAAGGTGTCTCTACCTATCTGCCCGTCTGTCTGTTTCTGTGTGTTTGTGTGCATAAGTAGTCTACCCTAGGTAGGTATGAGTCAGAACGCACCGTCAACTGATTGATGCTTTTCCAGGTCGGCAGGGATGAAAGCAAACCGATTTAGGGAGAAGTGATTGATGCGATGACAGAACAGACGTGACTGGAGAGAGAGAAAGATTGAGAGAGGAGGTGTGTGAGTGTGTATTTCTATGTGTGCCTTTCCTCACATCAGTGGTGCACATGTTGTGGCAGTGCACGTTGGCGATGCGGCTGTTTTGAATCAGCCGCTGGAACAAAAGCACGCGGTGGAGCGCACGCCATCCCATCCTACTCCTACTCCATCCGCATGTGCTCGCATGTGCATGTGGTCGCGAGGAGAGGAGGAGAGGGGCAGCAGATGTGAGAGATTACACGCCTCGCTGTATGCTGCTGCTGCCGCTACTGCTGCTGTTGCCGATGCTGCTCCGTACAGTCAGTTCCCCAGCATCATCATCATCATCACCACCATCATCATCACCACCACCACCATCACCACCCCCTCCCTCCCCGGTATCTCCCGCTGTCTCTGATGTAACCCTCGCCCGGTATTCTTCTTCTAATGCGCCAAGCAAGCTGCACGAGGACAAGAATAGCCGGTGACAGGTAGTGCCTTAGTCAAAGAGCAGAGAATGCCCCCTTACATTATATCACATTGACATTTCATTATGTTTAACAGACATTTTTTCATCAAAAGCGGCTTACAACACAGCGCATAATCAGTAACATTCAGTGTTTGAATAGCATACAGAAGAATATGCATGTTTTTAAAAAAGGTACAGATGGCTAGGGGTTTTAGTTCAAAGTGGATGAGAATAGCCAGTGACAGTCTTTAGTCAAAGATGCGAGGATGCCAGTTCCCCTTCCATCACAACAAAACCAACCCCTACTAATCTGCACTATCCTTGTTTATGCCTGCCTGCGTGCGCTGTGTTTTCCCCCCTACATGTTGTGTGTCGCTGATTATGCCCTGTTTTGTAAGCTGCTTTTGATAAAAATGTGCCTCCTTTGCCAAATGTAATGGAATGTAATGTAAAATATGTAATGCTCTCCTCACAATCTTGTTGGACTACCCATCGCTACACAGAATGCCCATATGGTTGGTTCACGGGGGCCAAAGCTGGCAGACATGCCCGAAAAGCAAAGGTCAGTGAGAGAGAGAGAGAGAGAGAGAGAGAGAGAAAGAGAGAGAGAGAGAAGAGTTTGTGAATCACAGGTGCCCGCAGCATATGTTAAATATGTCAACGAGGAGAGAGAGGGAGAGAGCCAGCATCAGACCCCTTTTTACACACAACTTGTCAAGCCTCCTGCTGCCACAGCGTCTGTGGACCTGGCTAGCAGTACAGAGAGAGAGACCTGGCAAGATCATAGGCTAGGCAAGGCATGCCTACCGGCTCACACATACAGTATGTACACACTGATACACACGCTAGCATACACACATACCGGTCCGACGCAGCCTTACATACCCGCATTAACGGTACACGCATCCTTATGCACAAATACACACATGTACAGTAGCTGCACTCACTTGCAGCAAGCCTTGAGAGCCCAGTGCCTTCATTATATGCACACACACACACACACACACACACACACATCCCCGTGCCTTGGTTCATTCATTCAGAGTGTACTGCACTGCTGGCATTGGCCACTTTACTGCACACACACTGCAGATCAGAAGAGGAGGGTGCACCAGAGGCAAGAGAAATGCAATTTTGTGTGTGTGTGTGTGTGTGTGTGTGTGAGAGAGAGGGGGAGAGAGAGAAATGAATGAATGATGCGTATTTCCCTTAAGTATACGTCATGGCTCATTACCTTGATGCAGCACTGTGTGTGCGCCGTACGTGTGTGTATGCATGCACACATTCATGCAACACACCGTACACGTTCAGTTTTCAGCTCTCGTACCGTACGTATGTACTTGAGGGGTGAGCCAGTGTATAGCTGCATACGTGACTGCCTACAGGAATCTGCACTGAAGTAGCAGCAGCTGTAGTTTAGTGTCAGCCACTGGCCAGTGACTCGACTTGACACACAGGTGCTGTAATGGGGTGTGTTTCTCGAAAGCGTAGTTGATAGCCAGTTAGCAACTCGGGTAGTTGGCAATGGGACAATTGCACTGAAAACAAGGAAGTAGTTTGCATAGTTAGCAACTATGGTTTTGAGAAATGTACAGTACCCCTGGATAGCATAGGACGGGACGGGACAGCATAGAGTAGTCCTCCACTGCAATGCTGAGATCTCTGTGCATAGGCTTAGGCGGCTATGACGTGGGGCACTGTGGTGGTGGTGTGTCCCATACTCTCACTGACAGACCTATGGACATGCACCACATACGTCACCATCTGGGAGCGTCACACTGGTCGCGCGCACACACACACACACACACACACACAAACACACACACCAAATATGTCACCGTATTAGAATGTCACACACACACACACACACACACACACACACACACACACACACCATATACAGTGAGGAGAACAAGTATTTGATCCCTTGCTGATTTTGCTGGTTTGCCCACTAATAAAGACATGATCAGTCTATAATATTAATGATAAAATGTATTCTAATATGGAGAGACAGAATATCAAAAAGAAAATCCAGAAAATAACTTTGAAGAATATATTTTAATTGATTTGTATTCCATTGAGGAAAATAAGTATTTGACCCCTCTAGTCAAAGAAGACAAAATACTTGGTGGCAAAGCCCTTGTTTTCTTGTACAGAGGTCAGATGTTTCTTTCACTTAATGACAATGTTTGTGGATATATTAGAAGGGATTTGTGTCCATTTTTCCTTTGCATCTCTAAATCATTGAAGTTGTATGACTGTAGCTTGGCAAATGGGAGATTCTGTTCCCTCCACAGGATTATTATAGGGTTAATGTTTGGAAACTATGTCTAGGCCACTTCATGACCTCAATGTGCTTCTGCTTGACCTACTCCTTCGTTGCTTGGGCTGTATGTTATGGATTATTATCATATTGGGAGGCCAATCCATGACCCACCTTCAGTCTAGTGGTGGTGGGAAAGAGGTTGGCATGCAGCATTGTACGTTTACATGTCTCCCTCCATCCATTTATTGACGATGTGAAGTTGTCCTGTGTCTTGGCCAGACAAACAACCTCAAAACATAATGATACCACTTTCATGTATGATGTTGGAGAAGGTGTTGTTCTTGGGATCATAGGCAGCATTTCTCTTCCTCAAAACACATCGAGTTGTGTTAACGCCAAACAGTTTGATTTTGGTGTCACCTGATTCCAGCTCCTCCCAATCATATCCTAATCCAGTCTGATGTTCATTTTCAATCATCAGGTGAGCCTGAACAGATTCCTTCTGAAGCAGGGGTACCATAGCCTGGTCCTGACCATCCCATAATACTACCATTTCATTTCGTATTTATGGTCTGGCATTTGTTTGCTCTGAAGCGATTGTAGGAAGCAGGAAGTTTGCACTCAGTTATAGTTTGAAATTATTGGACACCTCTCACCCAATTGCTGGCAGTTACTCAACAACAACATAGCGCAGACCAATGGCTCTGGCGCAGATGTGTACGTCATTGTCACGAGCGTTCTCCCCCTTTCGTCCCCACGTGGGGGGCGTATTCGATTATTGGCTGTTTTCTGGGGGGGGCGTTGCAATCAAAATTCTACTGCTCCAAGCACTCCACAGAGAAGCACGGCCAGACTACAGTAGTGGAGCCAATCCTTTGGCGGAAGTACGTAGGATGGCTCGCGAGGCTAGGGGCACCATACATGCACTGCAGGATTTGAATCCGTTGTGGTATTAAGTGTTTCCAATAGTTTTCTTAGTGATGGAGGTCCCAGCTGCCTTGAGATAATTTCCTAGCTCTTCCTATACAGTTTGAGGGTGTTCTATCTCTGTTTTTCTGGTTATTGAATCCCTACAAGGTCAAATCTTGTATGGAACCACAGACAGGCCTGAAATTGATGATTGATGATCATTTTTGATGTCCTAAAATTTGGAAGTAATGCACCAACAGTTTGCGCCTTAATATCCAGGAGCCCATTTCAGCCTTGTTGAGTTCTGAAATCTTGTCCCTGACATCCTTTCACAGCTTTTTGGTCTTTTCCATGTTGGCGAGTTTAGTTTGATTGATTGACTGATACTATGGACTGATTCTACATATTCATTGTGTCTTTTGTGCAGGTTACTATAACAGGTGTGTTCAATTCAGATAACAAGTTGATTGGAAGTGCCATTTGATCTGTGGGATCAGAACTCTTAATGGTTGGCAGGGGATCAAATACTTATTTCCCTCAATGAAATATAAATCAATTAATATATATTCTTTAGAGTTAATTTCTGGATTTAATTTTTGATATTCTGTCTCTCCATATTAGAATACATTTTAATATTAACATTAAAGACTGATCATGTCTTTATTATTGGGCAAACCAACAAAATCAGCAAGGGATCAAATACTTATTCTCCTCACTGTAACTTATGTCACTATCTGAGTGTCACATTGTGTGCAGGCACACGACACACCATACAAATTAGCATGTCAGTGTGTCATATAGGATGTGGATGGCCATGCAGGACCACAAACTGCGGATTCGCATATACTGTAGCTTCGTAGGCATGCATCGTAGGCATGCATGCATCACTCTTGAAGAAACAAAGAATAGGGCTCACTTTCAGTGTAGCAGTGCACTACTCTAGTGAATAAGGGAACAAGGCAGGTTTAGCCTGTAAATGCTGTGCTGTATTGCAAATGCAAATGTTAGCTAGCTAGACTAAGCACTTGCCTGCTATCACAGGCTGGGAGAACAGGCTGTCCTGGCCCAGAAGGACACACACACACACACACACGCACAGTTGCCCACACACACACACACACACACACACACTCGCACTCGCACACAAACACAAACACAGACTCTGTTATCATAGGATGCCCGGTCATGTTGTTGTAGTCAGTGTGTGTATCGAGTTTTTCGTCAGGTCTCTGTCCTTGATGAGTTGGTCAGAACAGCTTCTCTGTGTGTGTATGTGGGTGTGCGCCTGTGTGTGTGTGTGAGCCGCCTGTGTGTGCATGCCTGTGTGTGTGTGTGTGCGTGTGTGTGTGCTCGCGCCTGTGTGTGTGTGTGTGTGTGCTCGCGCCTGTATGTGTGTGTGTGTGCTCGCGCCTGTATGTGTGTGTGTGTGTGCTCACGCCTGTATGTGTGTGTGTGTGCTCGCGCCTCGTGTGTGTGTGTGTGCGCGCGCCTGTATGTGTGTGTGTTCGTGCGCGCGCCTGTGTGTGTTCACGCGCCTGTGTGTGTGTGCGTGTGTCTCTGTGCGCGTGTGCACCTCTGTGTGTGTGCACCTCTGTGTGTGTGCCTGTTTGTGTGCCTGTTTGTGTGCCTGTTTGTGTGCCTGTGCGTGTCTGCATCACAAGCTGTTTTGAGCATTGCTGCAGACTGTGTCCTTTAACATCCATTATCAGCTGCTGTACCGCAGTGTTAGCCAATGCAGCTTACTAGTGTGTGTGTGTGTGTGCGTGTGTTTGCTCAGTGCAGCCAGTGCGAGTAAGATATAGAGCAAAGCGGTGACAACTAAGCCTATAGCAGCCTAGTTTGTGTTCCTAAATGTACATGTGTCTGCAGCAGCACAGTAGTGTGAAGTTGCTGTCCCGGCCCCGGGTGGTGTAAACTCGTATGCAAACAGCCAGCTTTCTGGGCAGTGGTTTCTTCAGGTCAGAGCTGTCACACTTTGTTGTGTGTCTGTGTAGAGAGAGAGGGAGGAGGGAGGAGGAAGAGAGACGTTCGGTCGTCACTGGATCAATGTGTGTGTTGAGTATTCAATTGCTGTGGGTGTCTGGTTGCAGCGGCCCAGTAATGTGAGAGACATCCTCACACAGTGTCTGTACTCAAACACACCCACGCATGCGCAGGACCTGGCACAAAAACAAACAAATACACATGCACACTATTATGCGCACATACACACACCCACACCCACACAAACACACAGAAACTGAACTGAGACTACGGTGCTCCATATATCTAATGCCATAAGAGGAACTTCTTCACGACACACACACACGCGCGCGCGCGCACACACACGCGTGCGCACACACACACACACACACACACACACACACACACACACACACACACACACACACACACTACAGGCTCAGCACTGTATTTAAAGGGTGCACCTGCTTGAGCTGAGTTTCCTCTGTGTGGTGCTGCAGAGGGATGGCTTTTGAATAGAGCCAATGGAGGAGAGTGGACCGATCACAAAGAGACAAAGGCACCAAGGAACAAGGGCTTATATAGGCCTCACAAAGCCCTGCCTAGCCTGCACTAATGCCTGCCTGCCTCCCTCCCTGTGTGCGTGTGTGCGTGTGTGCCTGCGTGCATCGTACACTGAAGATGCTTATATTTAGACTACAGGGTTCACACCCGCTTACATTCACACTGGTCACACACACACACTTTTTGCCCTCACACACCTGCAGGGCACAGACATCATCACACACACGCACACACACGCACACACACACACAATAAGATTTCAAAACACTGATTCTGTATGGCGGTGCAGCCGATGGCCATGACACCTCTTATCAAATCAAGCGTGTGTGTGTGCGCTTGTGTGCGTGCGTTCGTGCGTGTGTGTGTGTTATCAGCGCTGCCAGCGTCATGCCGGGGCTTATTGGTCGTCATGACGTCATAGCTGATTGGGTTTCCGTAGTGACAGAGATCCCATGGCAACAGAACCTTTAGGTGCCAGTGTGGTGCAAAGACGTTCGGGACACTCCACTGACACACTTTGACAGACACATTATATGGAGCAGCAACCTTCACACTTACTGCGCTAACATACCAGGCCAACTCTCTCTCTCTCTCGCTCTCTCTCTCCCTCTCTCATGCTCTCTCTCTCTCTCATGCTCTCTCTCTCTCTCTCATGCTCTCTCATGCTCTCTCTCACGCTCTCTCATGCTCTCTCTCACTCTCTCTTTTTCATGCTCTCTCTCATGCTCTCTCTCTCTCCCGCTTTCACTCATAAATTCACAAACACGCTTTGACAAGGACAGTGTCACTTGATGTCTGTGTCTAATGGAATTATACTTCCATTTGTTTGCATACTTTGTGTATTTGCCGATTTTGCGTATTCGTCATTTGGGTTCTTGTGCTGTGTGTGTGCAACCAATTTGTGTGAGTGACCGGGAGAGTAGGAGAGAGAGGGAGGCAGAGAGATGATGTGTGTCTAGGTCGAAGTGTGAAGTATATTACTTAAACATTTTGCACAAGTTTAGCTGCTGTTGTAAAAGTTTTAATGTAAATGTGTTCTCTCTTTGCTCTTTCGGCAGATCCCTCTCTGACGATGACGATGATGTGTCCCTACCTCACCGTTAACATCTGACCCACACACACCACCTACACACATCCAACTCTCCCTCACACACACACACACCAACACCCGCACACACAGCCAGACGCCGGCCGCCATGTCTGAGGAGAGTCCGGATGTGTACGTGGAGGTGGAGTACGACTACTCGTACGAGTGTAAGGACCGGCTCATCAGCATCCGCCAGGGAGAGCGCTACCTGCTGGTGCGGAAGACCAACGCCGACTGGTGGCAGGTGCGGACGCAGCCGGGCGCGCGGGCCTTCTACGTGCCCGCCCAGTACGTGCGCACCATCAAGAAGGCCCTGATGCCCCCTCCGCCCCCCACCAAGCCCTCCGCCCTGCTCATCCCCGGCCACCTGCACGGGGACGGCAACACACCTGGCAACCGAGGAGGAGAAGGAGGAGGGGGTCACAGGGTGCGGCACACGCCCCCCCATGCCGACACGTCCACCCGCCCCTCGCCCTCGGAGACGCCGTCGCCCGGGCAACTGACCCCGCCCGGATACGGCAGCTTCGACAGCAACCAGAATCAAGGCTCAGAGGGCAGCACCTCCAACAACAACCATGTGAATAGTCACCGCGGTAACACGACGTTGCCAAGGTCCAGGGCCGAGTCTCCGCCAGTCAGGTTTCAGGGCGATGCTCACCAGAAGGGAGGAGTAGGAGGAGGAGGGTTGTCGTCGGAGACTGAGGGTGACGGGGAGTCGCCGGGGGAACAGAGTCGGAGTCTGAGTCTCAGTGTCAGCGTGCGCAACGACTCGGAGTCGGGAGACGAACTAAGCAGCTCATCTACGGAGCACATGCAGGTACGCACACGCTTGTAAATGAATTTAGACACGCACACGAACTGTAATACACATAATAAATACACCCCAAGACACTCCTGTACACACTCACAAACAAACACACACATACACACACATTCATTCATTCATTCATTCATTCATTCATTCATTCATTCATTCATACACACACTTTTACACATATTCATACACCCATATGTAAACACAAATTACTTTCAGACAAAACCTTCAGAACTTATGAAGAGGTATAGAGGTACTTCAGAAGCATGGAGGACGGTAAACTTTAGGTCCATACTTTAGTCAGACTTGACCATTCACACTTTTGGCTCAGGGGAGGATTTTTTTTATGAGGAGAGATGATGTGTTCCAAGAAGCTGAAAATGAAAAAAAAAAAACCTGCGGCGAGATTTTGGTGGCAGGCCCAAGCTTGATCTTCTGGTGGTAGTACCCTGGACCTGTTCACAGACTGGCCTGCCAGTGTCTGCTGCTCACATAGTTGGGGCCAGGAACATTCCTCAGCTAGAGCTCTGGTGAGAGAAATGGAGAGCAGAAGAAAAAAAACAATCTACAAAGAGATGAGAACAACTTTTATTGAAGTTTCACACATGCAGTATTTATTGGTGGTGGAAAAATCTGGAAAATTTCAGAAGCCGAGAACAAGCCTGAAACCAGCTGCACATACACTACATGCACAATACAAGATAAAAAGTATGACTGACGTAAGCTTAACACTGTGGAGATCTCACCGTTTATTATTATAGAACGGATACTGAAACTGGAGAGGCGTCCTACACAAACACGGTCACACATGGAGATAAACACAGATACTGTGTCATAAACACACCCTCTCCAGAGTACACACACACACTCACGCATACACACACACACACACAGGGCCGCTGACAGCTTTTGCTGCGCCCAGGACAAAGCTCTCTGAAAGGGCTCCTAATCCAATCCATACAGTGTAATGTAAGGGCTCCAAGAATAGGCTCCATTTCTCCCTTGGCCCGGGCCAACTGACCCCTTTGCCCCCTCCTGTCTGCTTCACTACGCCCACACACACCACACACACACACACACGTACACACATGCACACACGCACACACAAGCACGCTGGGCTTTTCCGCCATGTATCTGTTGTGTGTAGCAGTTGAAGGCCACGTTATTGAGCTGCCATGATGTAGAGTTAACCATTGAGACCAGCTGTACTTTAGACACGACCGTGAGCTCTGTCTCTTACAACAGAGAGGGTGGTTGAGATTTAAACTGCTTCTTGTGGCAACATCGACCACTCATTCTTTTGTCTTGTAGCTCCAGGGAGGTAATACCTAGAGTAAGAGAAATCAGAACATTTTGTTAAAAATTTCCTTAGGCAACACTAAGTAGTTTTTGGCTTCAATCACTGTACTGTTCACACACTGGTTGGAACCGATCCTTTGGACTTGTAGGGTCCTTTGATAATAATATACTATAATATGCTATAACTAATATACATCCTACCCACTGTTACAAAATCAATGAACCCAGTAGTTGTCACAACTACTAGGCCCACAGATTAACCACTGAGCCATTTGAAAACCATTCTTTAAGAAACCTAGCGTTTTGATACCAGGTCATTTTTTTTGTCTAGATGGCCATCTCATCAAACTAGACTGTTTTCCGCTGATTTTAGCATTCCGATATGGCGGACATTTTGTGTTCTGCGCGTGTGTGTGTGCGCATGTGCGTGTGTTGTGTGAAGTCGTAACCAGCATACCCAAGTTTCATGCGTCAATGCCTACGAGGGTGTGATGGCAGTCCAGTGTGTGTGGGAGGAATGGCCAGACCTGCTGACATTACACACACACACACACACACACACACACACACACACACACACACACACACACACACACACACACACACACACATACACACACACACATTCCCTCAGCTTGTTTCATGTATCCTCAGTGCTTCTCATTCCCTGTTATCTCTTTCTTGTCCATCCATCATTCTCTCCTTCTCCTCCCCAATCCATCCATCTACATGTCATTGTTGCATCCATTCATTCATCCCCTGTGTCTACGTATACGCCGCTGCAATCTCTCCTATCCCCTTCTCTCTCTCTCTGTCTCTGTCTCTCTCTCTGTCTCTCTCTCTCTCTCTCTCTCTCTCTCTGTCGCTCTCTCTCTCTCTCTCTCTCTCTCTCTCTCTCTCTCTCTCTCTCTCTCTCTCTCTCTCTCTCTCTCTCTCTCCTCTGACTGGTGCTGGAAGAACAGCAGACGGCATCATGAGCAATGACGTGTTAACTCCTCCTCCTCTACCCTTCTCTTCTCTCCCCTTCTCTCTCCTCTACCCTTTTTTTCACTTCACCTTTCCTCTTCACTGCTCCTCTCCTCCCCTCTACTCTCCTGTCTTCATCCTCCTTTCCTCTTCTGAACTCTCCCCTCTCCTCTCCCCTACCCATCTCCTCCTCTCCTAACCTCTCATCTCCCCTCCTCTTCTCTCATCTCCTCTAGAGATGCACGATATATATCGGTGCACTAAAATATCGGCCGATATGTGTTTTTTTATATCGGCCCTATATAATGTTTTCCCGATCGGATAATCGGTTACTTTTACTTTATATTTTCATTCAGGCCGGGTAGGCAAAACAAGTCTGTGACAGAGATTCTAGGAGTATTATTCTAGGAGTATTATCAAATATTCTTTTATTCTTTTATATTCTTTTGGTATTATCTTATCCAGTCTCTCTGCCTGTGTGATGCTGTGACTTGGCGTCTCTTATCACATGACCGAGTCACATGACCGCCAGCCAGGCAATGGCTTTTGTTTTTAATGTTTGAATGGACTATGAGTGAAACATGAACTGAGATCATATTGAGATTATACCAATATATTATATTAAATATGAAAATGTGAACATATCGGGTATCGGTATCGGCCCTGAGAAGTAGGTAATTATCGGTTATTGGTTGAAATTTTTCATATCGTGCACTACTAATCTCCTCTGCATTCTCCTCCTCCACACATCTTCTTTTCACCTCTTCTCACCTCTTTCACCTCTTTGCCCTCATCCTCTTCCCATCATCCCTATTCTCCTCCTCTTCTCCTCCACCTCCTCCTCCTCTGCCATATTTCCCAGTGGACCTGTCTCATCTATAAACTCCCCTGCCTCTCTCCTCGCCTGGCAACTACATACCACTTCCTCATCATCACTCAGACGTGCGTGCGTGCGTGCGTGCGTGCATGTTGTGTGTCGTGTGTCTGTGTGTGTGTGGCTAGCTGATTCAGTAGCGAGGGAGAGAGTACAAGAGAGGGCCGTCCTCATCATTTATAGTGACCATAATGACAACCTAGATCGCAGGATGCGCACACACACACACACACACTCTGACAACCCCACCCCCTCACACACGCATTCATATTCAAGCGTGCACGCACACACTCACACTGACACACTCAGGCAACCACAAGCACATGCGTGCACTAACACACACACACACACACACATACACACACACATACACACACACATACACACACACACACACACACACACACACACACACACACACACACACACACACACACACACACACACACACACACACACACACACACACACGCACACACCTGACTGATGAAGGTTTGATTTGTGAACTGGGTGTTCCGGAACCGTCAGTCAGCCTACTCCCCTCAGCTCCAACTCCTCCACACAACACCTAGAAAAAAACACTAGGCCCATAAACTAGACTAATGCTTAATAACATCTCTCCACAGTGCCAGAAACTAGGCCCATGTGCCAGACTAATACACATTAACATTAACTAGGCCCACTAGCTACTACGAGGCTAATGCATATTAACATCAACTAGGCCCTTTGCTCTACTACTACTGGGGTAATGCACATTAACATTTTATCTCATCACGGGTACATTTCATCTGATCCTGACACATATTACCACCCAAATTCTCTGGCTTTCTCTGGCTTTCTCTGGCTCTCTTTTTCGTTCTCTCTCTATCGCTCTCTCTCTCTCTCTCTCTCTCTCTCTCTCTCTCTCTCTCTCTCTCTCTCTCTCTCTCTCTCTCTCTCTCTCTCTCTCTCTCTCTCTCTCTCTCTCTCTCTCTCTCTCTCTCTCTCTCTCTCTCTCTCTCTCTCTCTCTCTCTCTCTCTCTCTCTCTCTCTCTCTCTCTCTCTCTCTCTCTCTCTCTCTCTCTCTCTCTCTCTTTGGGAGTTGTCTGGGAGTGGGGCTTGGCCCTGCCATCATGACCACGATGAACCATGGGGCTGCTTTGTTCTCTGTCTCGCACACGCGCACACACACACACACACACACACACACACAGTCACAGTACACATGCCATTTCTAACCCAGCCACCTCCCTCCCTCTCGCTTTCCTTCCCCCTTCTCTCTCTCTCTCTCTCTCTCTCTCTCTCTCTCTCCTTCCCCCTCTCCCTCCACCCCACCCTCCCTCTCTCCGTGTTGGTGAAGGGTGTTGAACAAAGGGGATTGTGGGAGGAAAGTAGGTCATATCTGGCAGGATCAGGCTGCTGCCCATCTCTCAATGGTGTGTGTGTGTGTGTGTGTGTGTGTGTGTGTGTGTGTGTGTGTGTGTGTGTGTGTGTGTGTGTGTGTGTGTGTGTGTGTGTGTGTGTGTGTGTGTGTGTGTGTGTGTGTGTGTGTGTGTGTGTGTGTGTGCGTGCGCGCGCGCGTGCGCGTGTGTGTGTAGGTGGGTCGGCAGGGGGATGGGTGATTTCACCCCATCTCTTCGTGTGTGTGTGTGATTGAAGGTGGAACACAGAATCCCTGGTACGACATGACCGCATCATCAGTTGGAACCCTGCCTAAATACACACACACACACACACACACACACACACACACACACACACACACACACACACACACACACACACACACACACACACACACACACACACACACACACACACACACACACACACACACACACACACACACACACACACAGACCCAGAGGATAAATTCACATCTGAAAGTGGCAGGTTCTTTATTTACTTCAGTGTTGATGAGTAATATACCCCCAGTACTTGTGGGGGTGCACTGCCGCCTATAGAAAGGGTGGGGAGGTGACCCACTTATTTCTCCCTGCATCTCTCTTTTTCTCTCCATCTCTCTTTCTCTTTCTCTCTCTTTCTATCTCTCTCTCCCTCTATCTAAAGTAGCTCTTTCCCTCTCATCGGTTCCTCCATCTTTCTACCTCTCTCTTTCCTTTTCTGTATCTCTTTTTATTTCTCTCCCTCTCCCCTCCATCTTTCCACATCTCTCTCTCTCTCTCTCTCTCTCTCTCTCTCTCTCTCTCTCTCTCTCTCTCTCTCTCTCTCGCCATCTCTCTCCCTCTCCTCTCGTTATCCCCCTCTTTCCGTCCCTCCCCCCTCTCTCTGTCTTTTTCTCATTTTCTCTCTCTCTCTCTCTCTCTCTCTCTCTCTCTCTCTCTCTCTCTCTCTCTCTCTCTCTCTCTCTCTCTCTCTCTCTCTCTCTCTCTCTCTCTCTCTCTCTCTCTCTATATCTACAGTAGCTCACATACAGCACATGGCTTGTATTTTTCCTCTGCCAGTGCCATTACACTCCCCATCTTCCTCCATGCTAGTATTATGGGGTGGGTGAGCTACATTCATATTACTTTTTGTCTATTGCATCATTGTTTAAGTGTCGTCCCGGTCTGTGTCTGTGTGTGTGTGTGTGTGTGTGTGTGTGTGTGTGTGTGTGTGTGTGTGTGTGTGTGTGTGTGTGTGTGTGTGTGTGTGTGTGTGTGTGTGTGTGTGTGTGTGTGTGTGTGTGTGTGTGACTTACCAGATTATCCCCTTTTCAACAAAATTACACTTAGCTGACATTACACTTGAAGTAATAGCAGGAATACACACACACACACACGTGCGCGCACAGTTGCTCTGGTGTCCGCGTACACTATTGGCTGGTGTGAGACCTGACCCCTCCCTGTCTGTCTGTATTTTATATAAGGTCATATAAGCACAGCAGGTATGCAGCCCTGTCTCTCTCGCGCACTCCATCTCTGCCTTACACACACACACACACACACACACACACACACACACACACACACACACACACACACACACACACACACACTTCCTAGTAGGCTGTGGAACTTCTTCCAAAAGAACGGCTTAAGAAAAGCAGTAAATAACCCTGTGACATAATCACCCCTTTACACACATCCAAGCTATCTCTCTCTCTCTCTCTCTCACTCACTCACTCACTCACTCACACTCTCTCTCACACACACACACACACATTTATAAAAGTTATCTACACAACACTCAAAATAAACTTGCAGAAAATCGACAGCTGCTTCTAAT
>NC_085865.1:40502615-40532615 GCF_034702125.1 Engraulis encrasicolus
CAGGAACTGCTGCAGGAACTGTAACCAACAAAACTGCACCTATTAAACAACTGTCACTCTGCTAAGTGTAATACAATGGGAACGACTAGAGCAGGGGTGTCGAACTCAGGCCCAGGGGCCAAATCTGGCCCGCGGAGTCATTTTATTTGGCCCGCGAGGTCATTTCAAATGTGTATTACAGTTGGCCCTCATACATTATTAATGTACAGTGTACCAGGACTTGAACATGAAATTTGGTGTTTCTCAGAAGTATGAGCGGGCCCAGGCCAATGACACAGCTCACACTCCTATGCAACACAATATGTGCCAGTGTGTGTGAGATTTAACTGTGAGTATTAAGTGCGTACCTGCACGATTGTAGTCCATATATTAAAAATAAATATTGAGCTCGGCCCGCGACTTCGTTCCATATTTTGATTTTGGCATGATACGCATGAACTGACATGACATGACAGGGTCATGACGCCCTCATGGACAAGTCATAAACATTATGTCAATGTCATCAACGTTTTAAGGTCAGGAAAAGTTGAAATTGCTAGGGTTGTCTTAACCATAACCGAATGTCACTTAATGACAACAGTCATAAAATGCTTATGACATACACATAATGTTTATGACATGTCCATGACTGTTATTCAAGTTTTGTCAGAGGACGCGCTCAACTTCTTGGAAAAAATGAATGTCTTTGGGTGTGCAATAAAAGTTATCAACTTAAAGAAGAAAAATCCGCACTCACAAACTACGTCTCATTATTTATTTATAGATTACCGCCACCAACATGACTGTGTTATGACACTATACTGAAACGGTTATCTCGTGCCTGCAACTCCGGCATCAAGTGAAAGGTTACCGAAAAGAGTGAATAGATTGGTAGAGCAGAAAAGACGAGACGAGAGGATGTTGTGGTTTCTGTTTCTCTTAAACCGCAGTGTTTGAAACGGGGGCAGAAGTTGAAGTGTTGAGGTGTGCGCGTGTGTGTGCTTGTGTGTGTGTGTGTGCGCACGTGTGTGTGTGTGCGCACTGCTGCCAACATGCCTCCAGACAGGAAGTGACTGGAGTCTGTCACACTCACGTGGTCTGTCTGTTTTGGTATCCTGCCTCTCTGTCTGATGTGTGTTATTGTAAAGTTCACCGTCAGGCCATGATTTGAATTGGAAGTCATATTTGTAACATATGAAGAGCTCTTTTCCAAATTGTTATGCTAAAAAAACATTTTGATGCAATTTTTTTCCTATTTTGTTATTAGATTTTATGTTGCCACGGGACAATTGGAACTGGGTTAATCTTATTGTTTGTAAGCGTTTTCCTCACCAAATTCAAGCAACAAGGGATTTACTGATATTAACTAAGGAATACAATAGTTTAAGTATGTTTGAAAATGGATGCATTGTGCTTTAGAATATAGCTCTTTGTGTGTTCATAGCATGCCTATGCTTGATTGTCTTGCTCTGTCTCTGTCTGACACACACACACACACACACACACACACACACACACACACACACACACACACACACACACACACACACACATATTTTCACTCACACCTAGTATAGATCTGGGCTAGAGCCCATGGTCTGATATGTGTGTGTTCAATAAAGTATTTTGATGGAGTTCTTGGGGAAATGTTGTCTCTGAAAGGTCACATTGCGTTTAGTGTGTGTATAGTTTGCCTGCATCTCTTCTGTCTGCGTCTGTCTGTCTGTGTTAGTGTGAAGGAAAAGAGTTGGTTTCATTTCTACGCTGTACTTCCCTCAGAAAGAGATTTAATGACACACACACACACACACACACACACACACACACACACACACACACACACACACACACACACACACACACACACACACACACAGTGAACCTGTGACCCAGATACTCCCACTCTCGCAGAGCTGCCTGTGGTGATGGAGGTGCCCTCCCGTTATAAGAAGTCTTTTGTTTTGTTTTGGATTGTAGTTTACAGAAGGACAAGAAACATGTGATGCAGCAGTGCTCAGCGTTAAGGAAACGAGTTTTTGAACTTTCTCTAGTGAAAAGAATGTGTTCTACAACAATGCAAGATTCTACGATTCCACACTACACTCTATGAAATCCAACATTCTTCAATACTTAACTTGTCCAAATGTTCCCTTCACAGTTCACACTGGTGTTGGACATTTAAATCTTTAAATGCAACAGCATTGCATAACACATTATACATGTTGAAGAATTACAAGCTTGTGTTTATCTCGCAAATGCTAAAGCAACTGGGAAGGTTTTATAGGCTTTTAAACACACACACACACACACACACACACACACACACACACACACACACACACACACACACACACACACACACACACACACACACACACACACACAAACACATTTCTCTTTAAGTGTTGTTGTTTCACACACAGCTGCCAGTAGTATAGTCAGTCATGTCGAAAGCACTGCTTACATACTAAACTTCATAATCTCATCGTGGCGTTTAAGTCACCACTACAATGCCCTAGAATGGCATTAAGCAAACATTCGTGTGTGTGTGTGTGTGTGTGTGTGTGTGTGTGTGTGTGTGTGTGTGTGTGTGTGTGTGTGTGTGTGTGTGTGTGTGTGTGTGTGTGTGTGTGTGTGTGTGTGTGTGTGTGTGTGTGTGTGTAACAGCATGAGCGTGTAGATGGAGGGGCATTGAGTGATGCATGGCAGATGGACTGCCAATGCTGTGTGTGTGTGTGTGTGTGTGTGTGTGTGTGTGTGTGTGTGTGTGTGTGTGTGTGTGTAATAGCCTTTGTGTGTGTGTTTAGTTCTAATGGCCTGAGCCCTGACCCTTGACCTCATTGTGGGTGCAGGACGACTCCTTGAGATGACCTTTCTTTCTTTTCTTTTCTCTTTCACTCTTCTCTCTTCTCTTTTCTCTTTCTCTCCGTCTGTTCTCTCTCTTAAATCTCCGTCTGCTTCATACTACTCAGTCATTTCTCACATTGTGTCTCTGTTTGTCTCTCTATCATCATCTCTCTCTTCTTTGTCTATCTCTCTCTTTTCACTTTTTATTCTCTCTCTCTCCCTCCCTTCTCTCTTCTTCTATCCACCTGCTTCTCACTCCTTCAGCACGGTTTGTCTCACCATCTCCAACTCTCCTTTTTTCTTTTGTCTGTTTCACTCTTTTTTCACTCTCCCTGTCTCCCTGTCTCTCTTTCTCTCTCGCTCTCTCTCGATCTCTCTCTCTCTCTCTCTCCATGTCTCTCTCTCTTTGCACTGCTAACGGGGTAACGGGAGCACGGTGTCTAATTATAACTCTATAAGATGTCCGGCCTCCCGCGGACTTAGCAGCTCAGAGTGAGTGAGTGTATGTATGCGTGTGTGTGTGTCTTGGTGAGTGTGTCTGTGTGTGAGTGGGAGAATATTGTGCGGACACCAGACGGAGATTCACACACACATTAACACACACAAACCAATGTGGTCTTTCATCTTTGGGCCAAGGAAGGCCTAAAACATTTACTGGATATACCTACGCACCCGTATTCTGATACACACACACCGGCAGCAAGGATGTTCTCCTATGTGAAGACGCCAGCGTATGTGGTAAGTGTGTTGTTACGGAAGTCTGCGCTAGCTGGGAAATGCTAATGATTAGCAGAAGTGAGTTAATTGCTGGCAGAGAGAGTTGTCTGACAGAGCTGTCGGAAAGGTTATTGTGCAGTGTGAGAGTGTATTAGATATTTTCTTTTTAGAATACCCTCTGTATAAGTGCTGCTGTTTCAGTTTGCATCTTCTAAGATGTGTGTTTGCTTATTGCTCGAAATCTTAGTTGTCGAACTGTTCATAGGTTTGATTCCTAGTGAATATTGGCTTGTATTGTGGGATTAAATACAGTATGGAAAATTAATGTTTACGATAGAAGAAAAAAATAGTACGGTTATGAGAAGAGAGAAAGTTCAGCAGTGCTCAGCTGCAGTATGACATAATATCAATTATGAACCCTAAGCTGCCCTCAGTGTTAGCCTTGCTAAATAGCCTCGGCAAGTGCTCTTTCCATGACATCTGTTCGTCTTTCTTGTTGTGTTTGTGAGAGAGATGCTGCTTAAGTGATGAACAAATCAGAGAATTTGAGAAGAAAATGAAGAGCGGGCTTGTGAGATTTTTGGCAAACAAGAAACCTTGACATGTATTCACAAAAACACAAATTTGTCTTAAAATGTCCAAACACAGGGCTAATTCCTCACGCTTCTGCTTCATCATCTGGTGCATCGACGGGAGAGAGGCAGGAAATCTTCACTGGAGAGACAACACCGGAGCAGCGCAGATGTTTTTCTTTTTGTTTTTTTATTCAAGTGCACAACATGACTAACGTTTCGATGGTTAGACCATCTTCAGCAGAGTCCATGAACTCTGCTCCGGTGTTGTCTCTCCAGTGTTGTTTTAAAATGTGTTGTAACTTTTCAGAACTGTTCAGCCAGAGATTCTAGAAGTCTGATCATGTATAAGTTATCTTATCCAGTCTCTCTGGTTCAGCGTTCACCTCATCGGCCTTCAGTCACCCATCACCTGGAGGCAAAGTCAGGGTTTTTTTCTTTGAACACAACTCTGTTGTACATTGCAGTGGGGTTCGCTTACTGTGCGTGGGAGGGACGGTCTGTGCATGGGTTTCTTTTGGAGCAGGTGTGTGTGTGTGTGTGTGTGTGTGTGTGTGTGTGTGTGTGTGTGTGTGTGTGTGTGTGTGTGTGTGTGTGTGTGTGTGTGTGTGTGTGTGTGTGTGTGTGTGTGTGTGTGTGTGTGTGTGTGTGTGTGTGTGTGTGTACGTACGTTTTTTTGTGTGCTCGTGATTTTGTGTGTATGAGAGAGAGAGTGATGTTGGTCCTGAGGCACAGATTTGCTGACTTCTGTTTGATGTTCTGTGCCAGGCGCTGCAGAGTGTGTGTGTGTCTGTTTGTGTGTGTGTGTGTGTGTGTCTGTTTGTGGGTAAGTGGTGTGTGTGTGTGTAGGTCATTAATGTGGTGTCTGTGTGGGGTGTGAATCAGCAGGTTTCAGGCAATTGTGGTGAGGGATAAATGGAGAGTGTGTGAGAGAGAGAGTGTGTGTGTGTGTGTGTGTAGCCAGAAATGAATGGTCATTGTTTTGGCTGTACCATGAGGTCTTGTCTCCTGAGTCATTGTGGTGTGCCTGCACTGGAGAGCGAGAACCACAGAAAGAAAGTCTGTGTTCTTGTGTTTGTCTGTGTCTGTGTTTACGCACACTCGTGTGTGCATGTGCGTGCGTGTTTGTGTGCGTGTCTGTGCACACTCACATGGCCATATGCATGTGCTTGAGTTTCTGATGTACTCAACCTTCACTTTCTTTTCAGCAGTGTCTTGTATGCCATCAAGTTTAGACCTGTAAATGCATAGGGCTTGTAACGGACTGTTACGTAACAGACATTCCTATCTATAGCAATGACACACATGCAAACGCAAACGCATACACACATACACACATACACACACACACACACACACACACACACACACACACAGATTCACACACACACACACACACAGATTCACACACACACAGATTCACACACACACACACACACACACACACACACACACACACACACACACACACACACACACACACACACACACACACACACACACACACACACACACACACACACACACACACACACACAAACACATAAACACACACACAAACCTTTTTGAAATGTACAACTCATCCTACTATATCTATTTTAATCAGAAAGATCTAGAAGAGTATGGCAAGAATGGTGTAGAGTCCATTTTCTTGTGTAGTGGTGTGAGTGGTAAAGGATCTGTGACCAGACCGACCGACCGACAGACAGCTAACGAGGCATCCCAGAGATAAGCCCACCGTAAGCCTTACGTCTCTCTTCACCTCTAAATTGGGTAGAGGTGTCTCTGTTTACATGACCATCTAATACTGCTCACGGCTTCAGTCGCTTCCGAAATAGCAGTGATTATATAGTATCTTTATTTATTCTCATACACACACACACAGTCGCACACACTCAGTCACACACACACACACATACTCTCTGACACAAACATACCGGTACCGGAACACACAGATCACTGCATGTGCACATACACATTCTACTGTTGCCCCTGTCTCGTACTGCCACGTACACACACCCACACACACACGACACACACACCAAAACACACACACCTGTGCAAACTGGTGCCAGCATTGCCAGCAGCGAGGAGTGCGGGGCCCAGTTCATGTAATTAGCCCTGGCCAATCAGGAGACAGCTTTGGCCGGGGGGGATTAGCTGTTAGCCCGATGGCTTAGCCGCCACTCGGCCGAACGACAGGAATGCCTGACATTCCACAGAGATGGAGGGAGGGGGGGGAAGCGAGAGAATAAGAGGGAGAATAAAGTGGAAGAGATGTGAAGTGGGAGAGAGAGAGAGCAGAGAAAGATAGCTGAAGCAAGAGAAAGATTGAGAGGAGGGTGGGACGAAGATTGAGGGAGGGAGAGATGGACGATGATGGACAGACAGACAGGGAGGGAGGGAGATGAGGGCCTAGGGGGGAGAGGGAATTGGAGAGAATGGCCGCTGGAGGTTAGAGGAGAGAAGGGGTTTAGAGACTGGAAGAAGGGAAAGAGTTCTAGAAAATGAAGGAGAAGAAGAGGAGGGAGAAAGAGGTGGGGGTGGAGAGCGGGAAACATGCTGGCAGACTACTAAGCACAAACAGAGGTAGAAGGAGAGAAGAGAGAGAGTTTATGAGAGTGAAAGATAAACAGAAGAGAGAGAAGGATAAGAGGGGAAGAGAGAGATTGGTAAAGGGAACCGGCAGAGCTGGAGGGATGGAGAGAAAGAAGAGTTCAAAAGAATGAAAGACAAGCAGAAGAGAGAGAAACTGATCGAAGGAGAGAGCTGAGGGATGGAGAGAGGAGAAGAGGGGTCAGAGAGAGGGGGGGCTGGGATAGAGAGAGCAGAGAGGGATGGAGGGAGGAGAGGAGGGGTCGGAGAGAGAGGGATAGAGAGAGCAGAGAGAAGGATGGAGAGAGTAGAGGAGGGGTTGGAGAGAGGGATAGGGAGAGCAGAGAGGGGGTAAGAGAGGGATGGCAGGATCAGAGAGAAGGATCGAGAAAGAGCAGAGAGATGGAAGGAGAGATAGAGGGATGGAGAGAGCAGAGGAGGGTCAGTGAAGAGACGCATAGAGGAGGAAGTTGCCTTAACCAGGGGGAAAGGTTAGCAGTTCAAAATAGCTCCTCACATTACATCACACACAGGACAGCAGATGCCTTCACATGGTCAACGCATGGTCCTGTGTGTCAGTGTGTGTGTGTATTTTTGTATGTGTTTATGTCAGTGTGTTAAAGGACAGTGTGCATGCGTCACACTATGAAAGTTGAACATCTAGGCAGCGGGCCAAGAATCATAGCTCATCTAGAAAATGAGTTTCGTTGTGACCGTTTAGTGGCAACTTAAAAACATGTTTTCTTGATCAATTTGGGGGTACTGAATCCAAATCTGCCTGTTGCCACGGCGTCAGCCTGCACATTTTGCCACCACAAGGGGTGCTATATTCATTTTTGCTTCTTTATGGGTAGAAACAGAGTTTTAAAGTTTTCCTTCCTGTTCAGTAATAACATTTTAATTTGTAACAACATTTTGGACCATTTCTTAACTTCAAGCCATGTTTTTCTCCAAACATGACAGTTGATTGGTTGAATTATAGAACAACATACATATACATTACAATCTAGACTCAAGATGGAAGAAAATAATAAAATATTACTGTGATGCTGCAGATTCTGTGCGCGTCATCACAGCTCCCTATGCGGGCGCCATTGAATATTTGAAACGCCATGCCCTCTTTGAAACTTTCATATCCCGTTGCCAGTATTAATTATGGACTTTATTAACTGCTACGTGAAAGTTTACACGTTTGCAATGTGTTTCATGCCTTGTGATCTAGCATATGGATGCATACATTAGAGTCACAAACGCTATATTCATATTCAAACATTTCACGCACGCATCCACACATTCTTAGTACTTAGAACTATTGTACTACTGCCCTACAAAGGAAAAAAAATAACTCAACTGATCAAACTGTGCAACTGAGAGAAGTGACTTCCAAGTTTTTTGTTTAATCCTGATAATTTCTTTGAGTTCCGACACAGTAGTAGACGTACAGTAGTTGCAGTTGCCCCTTCTACTGCTGCAGAGATCTGAATGACTATTTTATCAATTGAATAATTATAAATAATCATTATAATAAAAAGACCACGGCTATAACATTATTGTTAAAATGGGCTCTGCATGGAATAATGATGACATATTGATACAATTGACAGTATGCAGGTCTATTGATACCAAAATTGACCTTTGACCCATAGTTGGCGCACTATTACTGGATATTCCACCTTGTGTCTATCATTCTTGTGTCAAAGGGTCACGTAAAGACAAAATGCAATAACTGACGTGGTGATTACTTGTTTTGTGCTCATTTTTTTTATTATGTCCAAAATGTTCAACCACAGTTTCACCTGAGCATAACACATCTTCACACATGCATTTGGGAGATTACAGATGTATCTTTTGCTAAATTTACCTCACCAAGATTGAACTTTTTGGTCTTAATTCAAAAGGGTATGTTTGGCACAAAACATCACCGCAATAACATCAAACCTAACGTGAAGTATGGTGGTGGCAGCATTGTTTTTTTTAGTTGTTTTTCTTCATCTGTAACTGGGGCCTTCATTAGAGAGGAGGGAATTATGAACATTTCCACAGGGGCCGTGGTAGTGGCACAAAATCTTCGGCCCCCTGGTAGAAAGGTGAAGATGCAGAGGAACTTATCTTTCAGAACGACAATTTCTCTAAGCACACGCCTAAATCTACAAAAGAATGGCTTCACCAGAATAATATTGAGGTTTTGGAATGGCCCAGACAAGCCAAAGGTGTTGCAACTAAGTATTAATTTAAGGGTGTGTATTATTATGCAACCATGTAAATGGAAGTTTTTTATTTTCTATTGTTTCAATTTAAAGCTTTATGCTTGTTTCTCAATTGCATTGTACAGGTTAATAGTTTAGATTGAAGGTGGAAAAAGCTGTGAATTTATTTGTCTTTCTGTCATTTTTTTTTACATCACAAAAACCTGACATTTGAGGAGGGGTGTGTAGACTTTTTGAAGGCACTGTATACACATTTTGACAAACAAATGTAATAATGCTTTATGGATGAGTGCATCAGGATCTGCATGCTAGAGAAATTCCATCTGAAGTTAGCAATGTCAGTGATGAACATCTAAATGTAGAAGAGAGGGATTTATGGTAGAGGATGGGAAATAGGGTATTAACTACTGCTTATTATTCCTCTAAATATGGTGGAGAATTGCTGTATCCAGCTTCAAACTCAGACCACCTGGGTACTACAATAGTGGTACTGGGTAGGAGCCTACCTAAAGAATCAGACTCATTGATAAAGTCAAAGCACACTAATTGTTGTCTCTATATATTATAGTCTCTTTATACAGGATGTTAGTCAACTCTGCCTTCCTGCTTGGGAAACACATCTTTTGTGCTTTACACACCCACAGTGTTCCCCACGCAACTCCCGCCATACTTAATTTATTCTAGGCTTCACTCATAACTAGGGTCCTGAGTCCAGGGCCGACCCAAGCCTCTATGGGGCCTTAAGAAAACATTTATCTGGGAGCCCCTACCACCACCTACTCATCATCAGATGCTTCGTAAGCTTCATTTACTTGCACAAGTGAGGGTTAGGAGCTCAGGACATACAGTAGGCAGGCTGTCTGTAGATCATGTGCCCATTATGCACTGCACTTCTTGGAGCAAAATTTCCCAGAAAGCCATTTATCAAAAAGGACTATCTTTCGCTTCAAAACTTTTACTTTTTGTCATATCCTGCGTTTATTGTTGGGTTTTTACAATGAAACGTTGGCCTACATGAAAAATGACGTTGTATCCACCATCCTTGAGGTGTCCCCCAATATACAGCATAATGGCTCCTGTTTCCATCGAGGCTCAGAAAGAAATTTAGGACTAGGGAATATAATATGGAGTTCATTTCTTCCTGGAACTTTGCTGCCAAGGTTGGGCTGGTGGCGGGGCCTTAAGCCATTGCATAGTTTGCTTATGCCTCGGACCAGCCCTGCCTGAGTCCTACAGATAAGGCCTGTCCTTGTAGTCACTTGCATGGAATCACATGCAGTGGGGGTGTCTCAAATGGCGTATCTAAAAGCAATCCTACTTCTGACACACGCCAGTCTCATTAACATGACATTTAGGGCACACACACACAAACCTAGTAATGATCATTCCATCACTGTGCACCTCTGTTCTACGAGAGGTAATTGCGTGTTTTGTTCAATTTTAAACTGAATAAAAATAAGAATATTGGGCCTACAGGATTAATAATCCAAAAAAATAAAATATATTTTATCAATAAAATGTCTTAAAATGAACAAAAAAAATAATGCATAGCCATATTGTGTGCAGTAGAGGGCTAATTATCAGTAATGTCAAGCAATGTATGTTGAGTTCAAATTAATTGTTAACCTGTGGTACTTTTGTTGCCATGCCATCTTCTTATTTTACAACATCAACAAACTTTTCACAAAGTATGTTTAATAGAATATACACATTAACTTCATCCTTTTTTTCATAATATGAAATACACAGTAGCTGCAGTGATTTCAAGCAGTTCATTCACCTACCACATGGTGGCGCTATGCCTAACTGCCATTTCACACACAGAGAAATGTTGGTAGGCATAATACACAGTAACCTGTGAAGTTTCACACTTGTGAAGCACTCCAAAAGGAGTTGGTGACACATTTCCTGTTGAATGGCCAATTTTAATTAAATTCCCACATTACCAAATGTCGCTATTTCAACCTTTGTTTTTTAAATCAATGTGCAACTTTTGACGATGGCAACACCTAGAATATTGATTTATGTACTATCAAGTACTTATATCAGCAAAAACCAAGTTGCCACCTGATCACTCCGACGAACCTGCAAGATAGGATTTCTGGCCCGCCGCCTAATCACAGTTATCGTGACCAAAGCTCTAGAGGTTTTTTTTTTCTCTGTATTATGACCAAGTTGGGTTGAATGTGTCCAGAAAGCGTTGATAAAGCCAGAGTGTGTTAAGGGTGATTTTGTGTGTGTGCGTGTGCTGGCGCGTGTGCTGGCACATGTGTGTGTGTAAAGGATGATTGCGTGTGCGTGTGTGTGCGCATTGAGTATGATGGGTTGTTTTGTCACCCAGTTGTTGTTGCTGCACATATGGGGGTGCTCTAGGGCCACAGGGGATATAAGGGTCACTTCAGGTTCGATTATCGCGTGCAAGCATGTGTGTGTCATGTGAGCATGTGGGACGTGTGCGTGTGCGTGCGTGTGTGTGTGTATGTGCGTGTGAGTATGTGTGTGTGTGATAGAGAGAGAAAGAGATCTGAGCATGTGTGGGACTTCAGGGGAGATGGGTGTATGGCATCCTGTCCTGCAGTGTTAATTTTGTCATCTTTTTTTGATTTAGTTGTAGAAATCTATTTTAGTCTTAGTCATATTTTAGCTATTGCGTTCCCAATTTGGTCTTGAGTCTTAGTCAATTTTTAGTCATTTTAGTCATTTTAGTCATCACTGTACATAATAGAACCCCTCCACACTGCTTCTCTTTCTAACATATACCATTGACTGTACAGAATAAACCTTCTCCGCACACTTCTTCTCTTTTTAACATATTTCACACTGTACAGAATAAACCTTCTTCACACACTGGTTCTCTTTTTCTCTATTTTATTTAACACCAGTGTTAATTTCGTCAGCTTTTTGAAATGTAGTTTTCGTCTTAGTCACAATGACGAAAATCAATTTTAGTCTTAGTCATATTTTAGTCATTGCCTTCCAAATTTAGTCTTAGTCTTAGTCTAAATGACGAAAATCAAAAAAGGGCATTGACGAAATGTTATAGTCATGGTTGACGAAATGAACACTGCTGTCCTGCAGGGTCAGAAGGCCGCTGTGAATAGAAGACCTCTTCTTCAATTCAGGGTCAGTTCAGGTTTGAATGTCGTGTGAAACTTGTGTGTTTGAGGCTTGCTGAAGGGATACTCGTGTACATCTGAGTATGCAGTCTGCTGGGTTTGGGGGCGTTAAGGGGCCCGGGGGCACTGTCAAGTCCTCTTCTTTAGGTTCAAAGGTCACTGGCCATGACCAGCACTATGAAAGATGGACAGAATATGTGGACACAGAATGCAGTGTGTGTGTGTGTGTGTGTGTGTGTGTGTGTGTGTGTGTGTGTGTGTGTGTGTGTGTGTGTGTGTGTGTGTGTGTGTGTGTGTGTGTGTGTGTGTGTGTGTGTGTGTGTGTGTGTGTGTGTGTGTGTGTGTGTGTGTGTGTCATGTGAGCATGTGGGATGCTGCGTGTGTGTGATGTGAGTCTGGCGTCTGTGCAGGGTTAGGGGTCCACTGTGAAGTGCTCTTCTTTAAGGGTCAAAGGTCATTGTCCTTGGTCAGCATGCCGACCCAGCTGGCCTTAGATCAGCGGAGCATGGCGCCCTGAAAGAATGATAGGATGAAGGAAGAGGTAGAGGGCAGAAAATAGTTGTGACAGAAGAATGAGTGAGTGAGTAAAGGAGGAGGCAGATGGAAAGTGTGAATCACACACACTGGTCAGTGGTCATGGAAATCCTGGAATCTCATAGAAATTCACTAGAGTTTTTTCCAGTTGTGGAAAGTCATGGAATTTGGCCATTTTTGCCTGTACAGTCAGGTAATATCATGGAAATTTGTCAGACGCATACTGTAAGTTAATACCACAACTGGCAATGTATGCTGGTTTACGTGCCGGTTTAAAATTGTGCAATGTTCTATACAAAACGTATTCAAGGGACTTGGTTGAAAATGGCAATTTGAAAAACTTGTAATCACAAACTCCTTTAAAAAAAATGGGTATGTTGGGTATTTCCTTTTATGGCAGGTCATGGAAATTACACTTTTCTCGTCAGGGAAAGTCATGGAATTTAAAATTTGACTTAGGATGTGGGAAATGTGATGAAATGGGAGGTGGAGTCGAAGAATGAGACAAGACAGAAGAATGAATGAGTGATGGAGCAGCAGGCAGATGGAAAGAGTGGAAAAAAGAAGGAGGCAGATGAACGATGAACGAGTGAAGGAGGAGTGTGACAGAATGAAAAGAGGAGGAGGCAGAGTGAAAGAACGCGAGAAGAGCGAAAGGGTGAGATGAGGTAGAAGAAGGACGAATGAGGGAGGAGTGAGTGACTGAATGAGAGGAGGCATAAGGTACTCTGAAGAACGAGTGTGATGGAATGAAGGAGGAGAGGCAGAAGGGGGCATGAGTGTAGGAGTGTGAAAGAATGAGAGCCCCATTTGACCACAGCTGCTGCAGTGTTAGTGATGTCCCCATGGAATAAACACCAACACACTGATGAGCACACACACTTGTGAGCACACCACACACACACACACACACACACACACACACACACACACACACACACACACTTGTGCAGACAGATACTCGCGTGCACACAAACACTCGTGCACACACACACACACACACACACACACTTGCGCAGACAGATACTTTCGTGCACACAGACACTCACGCAGGCACACACACACACAGTTTCATGCGCACACACTCACACACAGCCACACACACTCTCTCTCTCTCACACACACACACACACACACACACACACACACACACACACACACACACACACACACACACACACACACACACACCCACACTCACACTCACACTCACACTCACACTCACACTCACACTCACACACCCACACTCACACACCCACAGCCACACCCACTCCGTCACACACACTCCCAGACTGTGCCCTAGGCCGGCTCCTTCTGTCACTCTGCATCTTGTCCATGGGGTCACCCTCACGGTCAGTAGCAAAGGGGTGTTAATGGCCTAATATATCCATTAAGGCATGTGTCTCTTAACATGACCTCACTGGAGGAAATAACATTTAAATCTCTAAAGGACAAGGTTTCCCCCAGCGAAAGGTGTTTATGTATGAGTGAAGCCAGGGTTTTCCCCAGCACTTAAGAACCAACACGGGCACCTTCGGAACAAACACACACCACCACCGTCCTTGACTAGGTCCACTGAAAAGAGGAAGGTTTGTGTGTTGTGAATGCAGTTTCTAAAGTTGCATTACAGGAATGACGAACAGATATTCTGCGGGAAACACTTACTATGCAACATTTATGAGTTATTAAAATGAGTCATCTTGAGTGGTCACTGAGCGCATATGAGTCATTTATACGCAAATGAAGATTCTCTTGAGCACGGATCCGGTCTGTGGGCTTTAAAAAAAAAAAAAAAAAACAAGGAAAAGAATGGAAGAAGAAAAAAAGAAACTGGGGAAAAGACTCCTCTCCAGTCTTAGGAAGTCTCAAACATCATACGTTTGCATTGTACATACGTTTTTATTGTCTTGTGGATTTTCAGGAAGACGCTATACAGAGCTTCCGAGAGGACTGGCTGTAAAATGTTTGAGAAATGTTCAAGCTTGCTTAGTTGGGCTTTAATTCAGTTTTGTAAGGTACAGCAGACTTCTTATACTCCACACACACACTTGAAAGGAAGGGTTGCTTAGTAATGGGCACTTGTAAATTTGGGAATGGCAAACTCATGCCCGCAGGGGTCATTTTATTTGGCTCGCGAGATCATTACAAACAAGACCACCCTTTTTTGATTTTCACATATTTGCAGTATTTTCCAGTGTTATTCATGAATGTGCGTATCATTTTCTTCTCAGTGTTTTCAGTATTTAGATTTATAAGATCAGAATTATTAGCATAGCTTAGCATAATCACTGGAAGTAACTGGTATCTTTAGCATCAAGTCACAAGTGATCACTGGACAGAATTAAATTGCTGTTTTACACTCTGGTGAATTTTACATTCATTTTAAAGTGGTTTATAAATACATTTGATGATGTTTTATTTTGTACCATAGACTTGCATTACTATGCCTAATTTGGCTATACTGTTAAACGGGGCAATGCAAACACATAGACGAAAATGATATACACATTCATGAATAATGATTGGAGATACTGCAAATATGTGAAAATCAAAAAAGGGTGGTCTGTTCCTTTAAACATGACATTTGGTGTCATAGGCATATTAAGTGGACAGAGGCCAATGTCACATCTCCCACTCATACAGCAGAATACATTCAGGCACATTCAAGATACCATATATGTTTGTGAATTAAGTATCAAGTGAGTATTTGAGATTCATTTGATCTTTTTTTTTCTTTTTTTATGTATACATTGTATTCTGCCTGCGACTTCACCCCAGATTTCAATTGTGGCCCCCTCTGAATTTGAGTTTGACATCCCTGCATTAGGGGAATGGCTCAGTCCCTCCCATTGCGACTTGCATAACTTTTAGTCTAAGGATTAATTTACAGACTATTAAAACGTACACACAGATTACAAAAATACATCAGCAGACTATCTCTTCAGATTAAGAGGAAGGGCTATTTGTAATGGTCATTTATTTATGGCAGCATGGCTCCCCTCTTTGCATAACATTTTAAATGTATCATGCAGAGACAATTACAAACAGCAGCAGTAGGGATGCACGATGTGAAAAATTTCGGCCGATACCGATATTGATATTGCGGTTTTGGCCGATAACCGATATTAACCGATTCCGATGGGGTTTTTTATATATAAAGAGATAATATTTAATACAGAATGACAATGATGCAAACAAACTGAATTTTTGAATGTCCTCTTATTTCCAAAAACATTTTTTAACTCCCTGTGATAAAATTAGATATAAAAATAGAGACAAACTAGAAGACAAACAATGAAAGTCACTGTCAAGTCCAATCTTTTAGAACCATAACATATATTAAAAAAAACATTGGCGTTAACATCGGCCCAGTTTTACCGATCGGACCGATGTCCGATGTGTTGAGAAATGTCAAATATCGGCCGATACCGATACATCTGGCCGATACATCGTGCATCCCTAAGCAGCAGCTACTGCAGCAACAGGCTAACACTTAAAATCAAGAGGGAGGATTGTATGGTAGTCTATCCATTAAAAGGATTGCTCCCTCCCATTGTAACTTGCATACCAAATAAAGGTTTCAAACCTACAGTGCCATACTAACAGGTAAAATCAAGAGGAATGATTGTACAGTGGTTCTCAACCTTTATTGAGCGAACCCCCCCTTACCTCATCATAAGCCCAACCACATCCCCCACCTAACATCATGATGATGATAACACTGGGCCCCCTAGTATACACTAGAATACACCTAGGAAACACTAGTATAACTGGTCATCTATCCATTAAAGAGTGACACTTCCCTCTTTGGCTTGCATAGTGATTAAAGTAGTTAAATGTAGAGACGATGAAAAAGCCAAGCAAATTACAAATCCAAAGTAAGAGGTGTGAGTGAGTAACGGTCATTTGTCCATGATGACTGCATGGAAATCCCCATAGGGACTTGCTTAACACTTACAGCAAAGGGTTTTAATTAACACGACAATTACACAGCTACAGCAGGCCTAACAACTAGTGCTTCAAATTAAAGTCTTTGGGTGTAGCGGGCTAGCTAGTGGGTCGTGTCCTTGGTGCAGTTCTTGGCAGCAGTCTAGACCCTTGCTAATCTGTTATGGCTGAACCAGAATGAACCGGGGGCCTGCGGAGGTTGCCAAGTCGCTACAGCAGGTGAGGTCAGCCATTGTCTTCGAAGGACCAGTGTCACAGATTATGAACGGGCAACATAGGCTAAGGGTGGGCAATATGGTCAGGTGAGGTCAGGTGGGGCATTGTCTTCGAAGGACGAGTGTCAAACAGATTACGCATATGTTGGCTAAGGCTGAAATGCTGACCATGTGTTTTTTGCCTGTCGTTCGATATCCATTTTTGGATGAATCCAGGCCTTTGTCAGCTATATGGGTGGTGGTGAGGCATTTTGTTCGATGTTTGTGATAGATAATGCATATAGGCTGTCTGGACAATATTGCAAAGTGTGTTATGCTGACTGCTTGTTTTCTTCCAATCCTTTCATATGGTATTGTTGATGAGATGAAGCATTGTGTTGGTGTGAGGGAGCTTTTACTGATTGCGAGTATATTAAGCAGGGGCTGGATGATATGGTGAAATTGAGAGCTTGACGTATTCCCCGTTGTGCACCTATGTCAATTCTTAGCATGATTTTTTTTTTGGACCGATACTCACAGTTTGAACCTGGGCTATAACTTGCGCTGCAATATGGTTTCTCTTTGTGTGATTTATTTCATTCAGACCCACCTGATACTGTGTGCTGGAGAGAATCAGTCTTTAAAAGGACCACATACTGGGTTTATTTGCTCAAGTATGTCAGCTTGGCCAAAACCAAACAATTCCCACAGACATGCAAACTCGCCGCTTTTCGGCGAAATTCGCCGTTTTGAAATAAAAATGGGTCATTTCTGTGAATCGTGGAGATCCGAGGAGAAAATATTTGGGGGGGGGGGGGGTGTCGAGCGAGTTGAAATGTATACCGCAGAAAATGTCATGCAGCTCAATGGCAAATTGCTGGAGAGATGCCACCACCGACAATGACTTTTGACCAATCACAGTATTTCTGTTTGTCGGCACAGCCAATAACAAGAACAAGCTCAATCTAAGTCCCGCCCTGTCTTCATACTTCGAAAGGAAAGAGCGCAAACCCCTGTTTTCTGGTCGGCTGGGCTGCGTAGTTATATCAAATGTCTTTTAGTTCTATAATATAGAGAGTTGTGTCCGACCATTTTCCCCTACCCAAATCCTGAAATGTGCCGTCTTTGGATTTAGCTCTAAACGTGGAAGTCTGCGTGGTTAGTGAACAGGTACCCCACACCTAACAGTTGGTTTAGTTGTTTTGCCTGATAATTTGACTCCGGAGCTTCCCTGCCCTCGTGAAAAATAATGTATTCTCATAAGAGCTCCGAAATCTTGGTTACACGCACGTGTTCCTGGTTATTCTGTTGTTTCGGTTAATGATTTGAAATGTCCATTTACGCTAACAGTAGAATAGTTCAGTTTCCGTTCGCTGTAGGCCTACTTGTTCTCCGGTTATAGTCGATGCAAAGGACATCTGATTTCTGCGCGAGTGAATCCAACTTGGAGAGTTCAGCGCGAGAGTGCGCTAGGGGGGAAAAGTCTAAAGTAGCTCCCGGGTAAAAAAATATGAAAAAAAACAGGTGAAAAGGCGCATGTAGACTACGCGAGGCATGCAACATCGTGCATATGCTGCGGGCAGAGGGAAGGGAGAGAGAAGGCTGGGCCGTCTAGCGTTTGACACAGGACAAATTGCAATAGTTGGCCAAATCATTCCAAGTTTTTGTTTAATCCAATTCCTTTGTAGGCCTATATCTAAATGACCTTAAAAAAAGTGAACGATATTTAGTGAAACATACTTTTTTCCAGGTCAAAGTTGGAGCGTTCCTATTCCTACTCATTTTTTCTACAGGAAGACATTAAAAGAGATACTAGGTGAATAGGCTAAAATTTGAGTAGTTTGAGTAAAACTTCAGTAGCTAATTCAAACTTTGACAAAGATTTTTTTTGTAGCCTATTGCAAGTTGTCTGAAATATGATTAAATATGCATGAGATGACAACCAGGCAAGTGTTGAGGGGGTGTTAGGAGACTGATGAGAGGAGGGGTGCTTAGTGTCATTTGGGGGCATTTTGGCCTATTTTATTTTTTAATAGGCCTACTAAGGGTTTTGATGAGGTCAATGGGGTGTTGGGGAAACTTACTATGAGAACCACTGCTCTATCATGATAAAAAACAATTTTATCAAGCTATCTACCCAACCCCCCATCAGACATGACAGCCAAGTCATGGAGTAAGGTTGGCAGTTCTCATGTTCACTGTCCCTTGGTCGCTAATAACTACAGTATGCTCAAAATTCACAATTTAAAGACTTTTTTAGCTAAATCCTCTCCCCCTAGTCTGAGACTGTTATACAAGATCATCCACTGCACACAACACACACGTATGCACCTGCATTTGCGCGCGTGCACTGCGCTTGCGCGCGTGCACTGCGCCGCGCCGCAACGCACTGCGCTGCGCTCTTGTCACCTTTTTCACCCCTGACCAGTTTGCATGCCTGATTCCCACAGAACTGACGTTGTGCAACCACTTTTCAGTCAACAATGGCCTGAGTGTCGGTGGAACTTAATTTCTTTACCAGCATCATTTTCATTTCCTCCTACAGTAGCACTTTGGCTCATTCTGCTTTTTGTCTTGATCTTCTTTCCCCATCAACCCCCAAATGAGAATGACTCTAGCAGAGGTACAGTGATGAGTATTTTTCTGATTATGCGTATATATACTGTATGCCTGGACAGTATACAAATATGTTTTTTTTATTAGTTTGCGGTAGTCTAGGCAGAATTTCAGAAAATGTGCTTATTTAAGGTCCTGAAGGCAAATCATGTTAATTTTTGGTATACAACTGATTTAGGGGTATTCAAGGGTGCTGAATCCAAATCTGCTGTATACCGGGCGCGAAAATGTATGGAAATGCCTCAAACGGGCAAAATCCAATATGGCCGCCGACACCAGGTTAAAATCTCGCAATCCCTTTTCTTTTTGACTAAACAAGGTATGAATATGAAAATAAGACTTATTTTTAAGTTTTCATATATGGGGAACCCCATTCTGTCATCAGATTTAAGGTCAGATTTGAAGAAAATGCTTATATAATTGACTGGCAGCTTTTTTAAAACAGGGAGTCTCATATTGTCAACGATTTTTAGCATTATGATCAAACTTTCAAGATCCACAGAAAATAATGTCTGATGTCTTTGTGAACACCAATACTGCCAAAAACTGCACTGAACTGTCTACTTTCACCTGAAAAAAGAAGTTTGTGTCTACCTATTTTCATTCTTTAGTTACTGGCAGTAGAACATGGGATGACACCACCAAAAAAGCACTGTTTTTTTTTACCCCAAAATGCTACCCTTCTGTGTCCATATTTTTGCTTGCAGGATAAAGTGTCTTTTTAGTGTTCATGTTTGGTTTACAGCATTTCCATGAGTTTTGAAATATGCTTAACTTAAATCTGCTTTATACCAGGCTCAAAAAATCCCATAGTACCTCAAAATGAAGGAATCCAATATGGCCGCCATCACCAGAGATATACAGTACATGTCTGTGATTAAACAAGGTCATCTCTTAAATATATTATGCCAGCTGTAGGTTTTCATATGGGAATTCATTGCTGTGCTCGGGTTTAAGATTTGGATGAAAAGACATGATTTAGACCTGCATACATGTTTAAGACTGTTAATAAATTGATCATTTATATTGGAATATTTTCCCCCTTTCAATTTAATCCGGCATTAATTAAATGTATTGGTCTTAGATAACATATCTTGTTTTCGAATAGGCCCCCGGTAGAGTCCATTACAATACGAACACTGTCACTGAAAAGACAACACTTACTACCCACATACACTACATTCACTCCCTCATCCCCACTCTGTCGTCACTCTTAATGTAAATAACAATCAAGCATAACATTGCAATGTTCGGACGGACCACACATTGAGAGAGTACATACACACACAAGTGTGGCAGAGAAGACATTCTTATTGGAACACCAACGTACACATACGTACGTATACAGGCGCTTTAATATACACTCAGGCAGATTTCAATTCAATAATTGAGGCATTATACCATGATGAAATGTTTCCATCTCATACCACGTCCCATGCTCCCATCTTTTCAACCATAAAAGTAAGTGCACACACGAGTCTGCCTAAATAATTCTTTTTATACAACTTTACAATGGAAAACACTGTTTGCCAATTTTATCAATCTATGAGTAAAGGAGGATTGAGTGGTGATCTGATGTGCAGAATAGATTGGAATAGAATAGAATAGAATGGTGTTTGTCAATATGCACATGTTCAATGAGATTGAAAGCAACACACTTCAGAGCACACATTTAATTCACAAAACAGTTTTGGTGAGCAGAATATACAATTAGTAGTGCCAAAAAAACCATGAACAGAACAGGGAGTGCATACGGTGTGTGTGTGTGTGTGTGTGTGTGTGTGTGTGTGTGTGTGTGTGTGTGTGTGTGTGTGTGTGTGTGTGTGTGTGTGTGTGTGTGTGTGTGTGTGTGTGTGTGTGTGTGTGTGTGTGTGTGTGTGAATATATACACAGAGGACATACTCATGTATTGGTACTCATGTCATACTCATTGGTATCCAAGAGTTATTGCATCTATTGTCTTGCTCAATGTAGATATTACAGTAGCGGTGGCCCACTCTGCAAACACAACTATTTTACATTGTGCTGTATCAATTAGTCTATTGCAAAACACCAGATGGATGGAAAGAGATAATTGGATTGAGGGATACCAATGAATGGTCATTCTGTGCATGTGCGTGTGAAATGTGGTTATGGCCCTTTGTTGAGTTGTTTGGTCCTTGCTTTGACACACCTGTACCAAGAGGACAGCAAGGCAAAGAGCTGAGGACCCGGTTGGAGGCTGTCCTAGATGATGTTTTAGCTCTGTTGATGCAGCAGGAGGATTAGAGAGGGGCTAACTTTTTTCCTCTTGTAGGTGTGCCTCCTGAAGGCCGCAATTATCTCTTTGGTTTTCTTTGCATTCAAAGATACAGAAATTATTCTCTGTATACCAGACTACCACCTTTTGCTGGCCACAGCAACTTCCATCTGGAGCTACGCCATAGGCATAGAGGTCCAAAAGAGTGGAGTTATTTAAAGAAATCCTTGCACTTATGACACATTTTGTGTCACATTTGTCTGAGCTGCGCTTTAACTATTCACAGATTCGAAAAGTGACTCATTGGAGCAATCATTGTTGCTGAAAGAACTACCCTTTTCACTTATTTAACTTCTCACCACCGTGCATTTTGACTGTGTCACATATCTGAAAAATCAGTGATCCTGATTGGTTCTACGGAATTGTGGTTTGCGATCAGGGAGAATCCGAAGGATTATAGGTCATCTACTGTACGTGATGGAGTTGTAATCCCATGTGAGGGATCCAAGTGATAGGTGAAGCTTAGATGATGTAGCACACTGGATGAGAGAAGCACAGTTGTGTGAGGGACACCATGGGGGTGAAGTGCAAGTAAGGGGAAGGCAGCGTGATATTGACCATCACTAGGGTTGTGGGTGTGCTCTGACTGTCCCACTTATGATCCAAGCCCTTTGGAGTAGAAGTCAGAGTCCTAGGTTAACTTTTTCTCAATTACCTCTCCTCCTCTCCAGTGATTTTGAAGGAGTTGTTCGCTTAAATGCGACAGCTATGTATGCCCACTTATTTATCTTATTTGCAGCAACTGAATGACTCCATGTACTCCATGCCTCTTCTTGCAGATCCAGAGGGGGATGAGGCACTCCTTGGGGCGAGCACAAGTTGTGATGTCTTTTCATGCTTCGTGAATGGCAGATACAGGAGTAGTGGGACTAATGCCCCATTCAATTTTCATCCATCCCGTTTCAGTGACTGACAGGAGGACAGGGTGGAGTAGTATGTGATCCTGCCTCAGTACATTGGCTTGATAATGTGGGGGCACAATATGCCATTGTGTGGCTTCTGATGTAGATAGCAAAGACTCTATGACTAGGACTAATCACTGCAAAACAACTCCATTGCTTTCGCTACATCTGCAGCAAAAGTACAATGTAGTGCCTGGTGTTATGTAGTGTCTAAACATGTAGTGGCCAAATCACTGAGTAGGAGGAGCTTGATAATGATTGAAGATAGCCTAACTATCAAGAAAGTAAATATTTCACAATGACATCAACCTGTCTTTTGTTCCACCTTTCACCTTTCTACCGTTCAAGGATTTAATCTAAACAAGGCAATAAAATCAGCAGACAATAACTTCCCAAAATTAGATATTCATATTAGATGAAGGTACATTCAGGCATACAGACTTATCTGTGTATAGTTTTGTCATAATGGAAGAGGTGGGCTGAGGTGAACACATTTCATTGTGCATAAGCAATTGAAATAAGAACATTTCAATAGAAATTAGCCTGTCAGTTAATTGGCATGAAAAACAATGGTTGTAAACATGAATTCAGACTACACTGAACTGCCTGACTACACTGACTACCTTTGATTATAATTTTAAATTTGATTACATGCATTATTTCCCCATGTATGAAAAGAAAACATATAGCTACATAATGTTTTTAAGAGTTCACCTTGTTTAATCAAAGATATGTATATCTCTGGTGACGGCGGCCATATTGGATTCCTTCATTTTGAGGCATTATAGGATTTTTTTGAGCCTGGTATACGACAAATTTGAATTGAGCATATTTCAAAACCCATGGAAATGCTGTATACCAAACATGAACACTATAAAAAGGCACTTTGTCCTGAAAGAAAAAATATGGACACAGAAGTGTACTATTTTTGGGTCAGAAATCAGTGCTTTTTTAGAGGCGTCATCCCATGTTCTACTGCCAGTAACTAAAGAATGGAAATAGGTAGACACAAACTTCTTTTTTCAGGTGAAAGTAGACAGGTCAGTGCAGTTTGTGGTAGTATTGGTGTTCACAAAGACATCAGACATTATTTTCTGTGGATCTTGAAAGTTTGATCATAATGCTAAAAATCGTTGACAATATGAGGCTCCCTGTTTTAAAAAAGCTGCCAGCCAATTGTATAAGCATTTTTTTCAAATCTGACCTTAAATCTGATGACAGAATGGGGTTCCCCATATATGAAAACATAAAAATAAGTCTTATTTTCACATTCATACCTTGTTTAGTCAAAAAGAAAAGGGATTGCGAGATTTTAACCTGGTGTCGGCGGCCATATTGGATTTTGCCCGTTTGAGGCATTTCCGTACATTTTTGCGCCCGGTATACAACAGATTTGGATTCAGCACCCTTGAATACCCCTAAATCAGTTGTATACCAAAAATTAACACAATTTGCCTTCAGGGTTCATCTTTTTGGAAAACATACCCTGACTAGCGGTATTGCTGACCATTTGAGATTCATCCGAGTTAAGACTTTTTGAAAAAACAACCAACAGGCCAGTTTTATTTGCTTTCAGGTCAACCTGACTATAACGACACCCTCACTACTACACCACTGACAATGTGCAAAACATGTCTTGTTTAAGCTTCATATCAACCATCAGATTGGCTTCCATAGAGAACTGTCAGCCATGTCTAGCTTCGCTCATGTCGTGCTGTGTCGTGTCGTGTCGACTCCACTCCGTTTCAGCCCACTCTTGCCTACCTTTTTACCCATCAACTCCCAAATGACAACGGCACGGGGAAAAGGTAGAGTGATCAGTACTTGTTGTTGCTGTTTCTGCCATGTGACTGATTAAATGCTCTCCGTACTGAACATCCTCGTTGACCTGAAAACCTGGGCCTCTCTACAGAAATAGCACACCTTTCATTGTTATTATGTATGGAGGATGCATACGATGAGACCGAAAGCCACGCTGATGGAACTCTAGCTCTATTGCAGAGCAGCAGTTATTTCCACTACACTGTGCTCTGTGAACTATACACATACAAGCAATACATAACCTGGGATTTAATGTGATTTGTTTATTAATTCATGTTTGTTATGTTTATTTATGTTTATTGTATATGTACATAAACTGGAAACTGTTACTGTGTAAGCCACACATGATATGTACAATGCAGTGTTACTAATGGAAGACTAGGTGAATCTTACTTTGACCTGAAAACCTGGGCCTCTTCACAGAAACGAAATGGAATGCCTTTTATTGTCACTGTACATGTGCAATGTAAACTGCACACACATGCATTGTACACTATGCATAGGTACATTGAGATTGGAAGCATTGCTTCTGTTTAGAAATAGATAGGCGTGTTGTTGTTTTAGTACCTGTTGGGCATTTTAATACCTGTTTTGCCTGTCGTGCATTACATTTCATTCTGGCAGTATCTCCTGGTGATGTACAAACTGAGTGCTTAATTTTTGCATTTTTTAGGACACAGTCTGACCCTCTTACGCAGCTTTGGTAAAGTGGGAATAATAAAACCACAGTTTGCATACCACAGAGTCTGGAGCACGCCTGCCTTTAGTGCACACTAGCAGTCACAACACCACAACACATCACAGACAGTCAGCAGGGGCAGAGCTCATAGTGCTTAGCAGAGAGAGAGAGAAAGAGAGAGAGAGAATTGCAGAAAACAGGAAGAGATGGAGAAACAGAGAGAAAGAGAGAAAGGGAGAGATTAGTGGGAGGAAGAGAAAGAGATGGCATTTCAGAAGACCGACAAAGAGAGGCTGAGAGGGGGCAATGACTGGTGTACTAGGTTGACAGGCAGTCAAAATGCCAAATGGCTTTCTACAGCAAATGCTCGCTCTGCCCTCGAAAGACTGTACGTACATAAGCAGGAAATTCATATTTCACTGCATGAGAAGGACAAGATGTACCCATGAATATCCAGACACACACACACACACACACACACACACACACACACACACACACACACAGGCTCCCCTGATTAGTATGTGTTTTGATCTAGGCAAAATGTGCACGTGCCGCATTTGCGCATATTTGGGACAAGAGCTCTCAACAGGATTTAAGCAACTGGATTTTGGAGAAAAGAAAAACGCACACACACACACACACACCGTCTTCACAAAGCTTTTGGAGCACAGTGGGGTAGGTGGGTGTACAAGCAGACAGGCACATGCGCGCACACTTCACAACGCGTTCTGAGCAGACTGGGGGGGGCGGTGGTTGTACACACTCACGCACGCACGCACACACACGCGCACAGCCGCACACACACACACACACACACACACACACACACACACACACACACACAGTGACAGACGTGCGTGCGTGCGTGTGTGTGTGTGTGTGTGTGTGTTTTTGGCTCCAGGCATGTATACCAGAACAGACTGGGACCCAGGCAGAGAGAGAGAGAGCGAGATAATTAATTATTCATATCGATAAGTCACCACGCAGCAGACAGCCAATAAGCACACAGATCTGAGATGCCACCTCTCTCTCTCTCTCTCTCTCTCTCTCTCTCTCTCTCTCACAGGTTGTTACAGTCTAGGAAATGTCTGCGTGCTCGTTACTCTGCTGGGGGATAAGATTGCATATTTTGATTGCAAACTAACCGAGAGACTGTGTGCACTAGAACGAACTGTTAAGAGCCTACAGTGCCCTCAGAGAGTGTAACTTAATGCACTTGAGGAACCTGTCAGGCAAATGGAACTAACAGGGTCCGACAGAACCATTCAAGTAAACTCTTCATAGTGGGCCAGTTTTTTGTTCGTGTTTGGTCTGCCTGTGTGTGTGTGTGTGTGTGTGTGTGTGTGTGTGTGTGTGTGTGTGTGTGTGTGTGTGTGTGTGTGTGTGTGTGTGTGTGTGTGTGTGTGTGTGTTTACTGGTCTGTTTGTCTTGACCTTGTCGTGACTGGGTCAGCTATGAATGGCTCGAGCTGAATTTATTGCTACTGTTGGTGGTGGTGGCATGCTTGTTGCATTCAATGGCTTTGTGTGTTGTCGGAATGTGTGTGTGTGTATGTGTGTGTCTGTGTGTGTGTGTGTGTGTGTGTGTGTGTGTGTGTGTCTGTGTGTGTGTCTGTGTGTGTGTCTGTGTGTGTGTCTGTGTGTGTGCTGCATGTGAGTGCAAGTCTCAGATGTGATAATGGATCCTGACTGTGTGCAGTGAAGAGGAAATGAAGGATAAGAGGGGTCACACACACACACACACACACGCACACGATACACACACAAACACACACACACACACACACACACACACACACACACACACACACACACACACACACACACACACACACACACACACACAGGCACGAAATATGTCCATCACACACGCGCGCGCTCGAAATATGTCCATCACTCACACAGACACACACTTAGAACATGTGCATCAGACACACACACACACACACACACACACACACACACACACACACACACACACACACACACACCTGAAACATGTGCATCCTCGTCCCTCATACACACAGATTTAAGCGAGCTGTTTGGAGGGGAAGAAGAATGCTAGATTGGATTAAGAGGATCTGCAAGAGAGGCAGATAGAGGAGAGAGGGGGATGAGAGAAGGGAAGAGAAATAGAAAGAGGAGAGGGAGAGAGAGAGAGATGGAGAGAAGAAATTGAAAATGACAGGGAGGGATAAAGCGTGAGAGAGGGGTCGGGAAGAGAGAGGGCGAATGAGAGCTCGTGAGAGAGAGATGAAGAGAGGGAGAGGTGGACTAAAGCAGGAGCGAGAGAGGAGAACAACAAAGCGGAGGGGAAGATAAAGAAAGGTATAGAGGGAGGAAGAGAGAGGTAGGGAGAAATGGGTGGAGAGATAAGGGGGGGGGGGTAGATGACTACGCAGCCTGACTTTTTTTTATTCCAGTCATCCAGCCATGACTTAAATCCCCTGCACCATGTGTGTCTGTGTGTTGCGTGACCATGTTATGTAAGTTCCTCATACATTCTTACGCAGATACCAAGGGCCCTCTCCAGTGGTTAATATGCACACACACACACACACACACACGCTCAGACAAGACTGTCTGCACCACAGCAACGGAACTCTTTGCTGTCCCATCCCTCAGCAAACACCTCAGATGTGTGTGTGCTCTCGCTCTCTTGCTCTCTCGCTCTCTCGCTCTGTCAGTCTCTCTCTCTTTCTCTCTTCCTCTCTCTCTTCCTCTCTCTCTCTTCCTCTCTTCTCTCTCTCTCTTCCTCTCTCTCTCTTCCTCTCTCTCTCTTCCTCTCTCTCTCTCTCTCTCTCTCTCTCTCTCTCTCTCGCTTGCACAGACAGAGTGCACATACACCTACTGTACACGGTTTAACAGATAGTGGCGGGGGGTGGTGGGGGGGCGACTGTAAAAAATCAAATCAGTCCATGGCCTCTGGATAGCACATTTTGTTCAGCATGCTTATTCCTAAACCCGATAATTGTTCTAAAAAAGCGGGAGTTTCAAGATACTGCTACTGATGGGGACAGATTTTTGAAAGACAAGCCTAGATTTTTTACCCCGTTTTTTTTTTTCCCTTGTGGGCACCCTCAAATTGTGCTGCCATAATATTTGCAAGCACCTTTATATTGCGGATATGTGTGAGATCTGAGTTGGTGAGATTGGGAGAACCCTGAAGTGGTCTGTGTGTGTGTTATGATAGGGAGACACCTACTGGTCAAGTGGGTGTATGACACCCGTTCAGTGCAGCAGTGCCTTTGTCTGTGTACACAAGAACAGCATGTTCATTGCCACTCAAAGCGTTTTCTTCCATTTCTGACTAATGTGCCCAGGACGACACATATTTTTTTGACATTCAGACATGCAAACAAAGACACTGTGCCCACTTGTACTGTACATACTGTACTCACCTTCATGCCTGTCCTTGTGCAACACTCCCATTGACTTCCATTCTAATACAGCTGAAGAATGATACACTCTGCCCACTGCAAATGTGGCCTTTTTTTACCCATATGTGCACAATTTACACACGCATACAGGCACGCATGCGCGCACACACAGACACACACACACACACACACACACACACACACACACACACACACACACACACACACACACACACACACACACACACACACACACACACACACACACACACACACACACACACACACACACACACAAACAAGCTCTGTGTTATGTGATGATGATCACACGATCACTCTACTACACTAAAACCATGTTGATGACAATGGATGATAGTGCTGTGGTGGCCACCAGATAGATTAGTCCACATTGAGGAACTTAGAACGTGGAAACCTCGCGGCCGGGGAGGGCCTACTGACTGTCACTTCCTAGGTGTGTGTGTGTGTGTGTTTGAGAGAGAGAGAGAGAGAGAGAGAGAGAGAGAGAGAGAGAGAGAGAGAGAGACAGAGAGACAGAGAGAGAGAGAGAGAGAGAGAGAGAGAGAGAGAGGGAGAGAGAGAGAAAGAGAGAGAGCAAGAGAGAGAGCGCAAGAAAGCGAGAGAGAGCACAAGAGAGAGCACAAGAGAGAGAGCGCAAGAAAGCGAGAGAGAGCAAGAAAGAGAGAGAGAGCAAGAAAGAGGGAGGGAATATCGTGTTACAGCATTACAAGAAACGTCCAGTATGAAGGAAGGAACAGGTTGTGAATGGGTGTGATCTGTGAGGCACTTGAGTTTGGCCAGGGTGTGTGTAGTGTACTGCATTTACAATACGGCTGTGGGAGAGGACGAGTGTAGTGCAGTAACCTGTACGGTTTTGTGAGTATAGGAGTAAAGTCAGTGTGTGTGTGAGAGAGTGTGCGTGTGTTAGCCACGATGATGCGTCGATTTAGCTTCTTCAAGGGCTACCGTAAAGACAGTGAGGACGATGATGAAGTGTTTGCTACCAGCCCCGGGCGCCAGGTACACACACACACACACACACACACACACACACACACACACACACACACACACACACACACACACACACACACACACACACACACTGGTACTGAAAGAGAATATGCAGAAAGTGTTTTTATGTTACTGCTCATTTAAGTACACACTGGCAGGCGCCAGGTACACACACACACACACATACACACAAACTGAGGTACTGAAAGAATATACAGAATGTGTTTTTATGGGTTGATTTTTAAGATTGCATACACACATTTGCATTCTTAATGAAAAGGAATTTGTGTGTTGTGCGAGGGAGCGTTTTTGTGCCCACGCCTGTGCATTCGTGTGTGCGTGTGCGTGTGCGTGCATATCGTGTGTGTGTGTGTGTGTGTGTGTGCATATCATATGTGCGTGTGTGAGCGCGCATATCATATGTGTGTGTGTGTGTGTGTGTGTGTGTGTGTGTGTGTGTGTGTGTGTGTGTGCATATCATATGTGCGTGTGTGTGTGTGTGCATATCATATGTGCGCGCGTGTGTGTGTGTGCATATCGTGTGTGCATATCGTGTGTGT
>NC_085865.1:40537615-40547615 GCF_034702125.1 Engraulis encrasicolus
ACGGCCAGTGGGAGACGCATCGGCACGCTAGTGGGCGATACTACTACTACAACACACAGACACAGGCCACCACCTGGAAACCCCCGCGCTCACGAGACAGCAGCAGCCGCACGGAGCCCCCCAACAGCGCAGACATGGAGGTAGATATGCACGCAGGCAGACGCGCACGCACACACACGCATGCACCAGCAGCCGCACAGAGCCCCCCAACAGCACGGACATAGAGGTAGACACGCACACGCGAGCACGCACGCGCGCGCACACACACACACACACACACACACACACACACACACACACACACACACACACACACACACACACACACACACACACACACACACACACACACACACCTGCTCACTTGATGTCCATCTCAGACGACCAATTGCCCCATTTCCTATTTTAATTATCAATAATAATAATAATGTACCACTGCTACTATTGCTAATGCTACTGTTGCTACTGATGAGAAGAATGATAATAATAATGATAATAGTAAAAAATTATAACAATAATCCTATTGAATATCACTTCTCCGGCAGTGGATGTGGTCTTAAGTGCTTAAACGGTTAAACAAGAAGCGCAAGACGAGCCTACTGTAGATTTTTGGTGGTCCACAATCTCTAGAAAGAACTGCTTGTGTGTCCCCAAGGCTCAATAGCTTCTCAGCTTCACTGCTAAAAGCACTCAAGGGTGCTATTACTGTTGCCTGACAGTTAAAGACTTGGCACTGAACTTATCAAGTGGTAAAATAGTAATAATGGGAGTGGTTCAGAGCAATTCTCACCTCTGTCACCATATTTAACCACAACTTTTTTCACCACATATTTATTTTAGACATTGCGAATCTCACAAATACATTGAGCCTAGCCCTGTCTTTTAATATTAATCTCAGCTGACTGAACCTGCTACACCCCCATACACTCAAACAAAACTCTCTCTCTCTCTCTCTCTCTCTCTCTCTCTCTCTCTCTCTCTCTCTCTCTCTCTCTCTCTCTCTCTCTCTCTCTCTCTCTCTCTCTCTCTCTCTCTCTCTTTCTCTCTCTCTCTCTGTCTTTCAGTGTTTCCCTTTCTTTTTTAACATTTCAATACTTTACACACACATGTGATATTTGTCTTTTTCTCTACGCTTGACAATGTTGCCATGTACGAATTATGAAGCATTAGCCTGGCTCATTAAAACGTGTCATGAATCTAACTGAAATCACTGAAAGCATATTGGTTGTTTCCACACGCAGACACGCATCCAGACTAACGTCCACACACGTGTATGCACATGCACACACACACACACACACACATATGCGCGTTCAGATAGGCAGACGGTGCTTTTTTCAAAGTGAAGAAGTGGTGAGGATGTGGTCAAAATGTGGCGAGGACCTCACACACACACACACACACACACACACACACACACACACACACACACACACACACACACACACACACACACACACACACACGAACACACCACACAACCAGACACGTGCATACACATGCGCTCACACACTCCACATACACACACAAAAAAGAAAAGAAATGCAAGTGCAACTACAGGCACACTGATATGGTCACACATTTCTTCTCCAGAGTTGTAGGCTTGAAAACCTAGATGCACAATGGCTATTGCTGCAAACTCAAAAACACACACTAGGGATGCAAATTATCAATTAATTAATTATTCATCATTAGTTGATAGCCTTATGGATCGACTTACGATTAATTGATAAGCAGCATTTTCCCCCCCGAAAACTCAATGTTTCTCGAAAAAAAACCTACTAAATCTAAAAAATGTAATTAAAAATTGAAATAAAATACCACATTAAATTAATTCTATTTCAATTCTTTAATCCAAAGATGATTTAAATATTTCCACTATTCACACCAATCTTCACACACACTCTTCACATGCCCATTTCACCTAGGTCTCTTGTCAGTTTAATTGTCGATTAATTGCGATTAATGTTTTTTTAATCGATTAATCGTTTGCATCCCTCACACACACACACACACACACACACACATACACAAACACACACGTACACACACGTACACACACGTACACACACGTACACACACATACACAAACACACACGTACACACACAGCAGTGTAGAACCAGGGCAGGTCTCCTGTAAGTAGGTCTCTATATTTAAGCTCCTCTAAACCACTGCCAGACGTTAAAGATCTGCCACATTCCCTCGCCTAGCTGTGTGTGTGTGTGTGTGTGTGTGTGTGTGTGTGTGTGTGTGTGTGTGTGTGTGCGTGTGTGCGTGTGTGCGTGCGTGCGTGCGTGCGTGCGTGCGTGCATGCGTGTGTGTAAACTTGATCGTGGGGGTAAAAAAGAACGTTTCTAAAGTTCTGCTTTGTGTGCAAAATGGAGTGTTTGTGTCGGGTGTGTGGGCGTGCTTTTGCTAGTCCGCTCCCCTCTGCTACCCCGTCACTCTACTGCACAAGGACACTGGATACACACACACACACACACACACACACACACACACACACACACACACACACACACACACACACACACACACACACACACACACACACACACACACACACACACACACACACACACACAGAGCTAGCGAAACAGAACAACTATTTAATCATCAGCCATCTCTTTCTCTCTCGCACTCTCGGTCTCTCTCTCTCTTTCTCTCCATGTCTCTTTCTCTTTCTCTCTATGTCTCTCTTTGTCTTTCTCCCTATGTCTCTCTCTGTCTCTCTCTCTCTTTCCCTGTCTCTCTCTCTCTGTCTGTCTGTCTATCTCCCTCCCTCCCTCCTAGTCCCTTCCCCATCAAATGCTGATTCAAAGACTCATTGGCTTAATCTCTCAATGAAGTAGTGTTTGTGTTTCACAAGACATACAATGACAGTTAAGAGAAGGAAGAGAAGGCAGGCAGACATTATGTGGAATGTTGTAATTGTAATGTTGTTTAGATATCCTACCAACCCGGACTTCATCACAAAAAATACTCTCATATCTTCTAATTAAATACATTTCAGTGTTTCAGTGTTTCATCGCATCCACTGCCTATCAGCTTAGCATTGTTAATGTTCATTTAATAGTGTGAAAAAGTGTGAAAATTACGTTAAGGAGATGGGTTAAGCTTTCGTTCATTGTCATTTCCATGTTGATATGACACTCACTCACTATGTGTGTGCGTGTGCGTGTGCGTGTGCGTGTGCGTGTGCGTGTGTTTCAGTCGGAGGAGAACAGCCTGAGTACCTACTCCAGCCAGTCTGACAGCCAGTATGGGTCGCCCCCTAGAGGTTGGTCTGAGGAACTGGACGAGCACGGCCACACGCTCTACGTCTGCGAATACACACATGAGAAGGTACTGTTTTACGCAGCACTGACGCCACACTCACTGCTCTCTCTCTCTCTCTCCCTCTCAATGCTTTTTTTCTGTTAATGTTAATGTTTCAGCAACTTTTTTTGCTGATATCTTATGTGACTTGCAGTACTTTTTTAATGAACTTTAGAATCCTATATTTCTGGAGAATAGTAACGATCATTTACATTCTCTCTCTCTCTCTCTCTCTCTCTTTCTTTCTCTCTCTCTCTCTCTCTCTCTCTCTCTCTCTCTCTCTCTCTCTCTCTCTCTTCTCTCTCTCTCTCTCTCTCTCTCTCTCTCTCTCTCTCTCTCTCTCTCTCTCTCTCTCTCTCTCTCTCTCTCTCTCTCTAGTGGATGAAGCATGTTGATGATCAGGGACGGCCATACTACTACAGCACAGATGGCTCTCGCTCTGAATGGGAACTGCCCAAAGTAAGACCTTCTTGAACACACAAACACACACACACACACACACACACACACACACACACACACTGCTCTGAATGGGAACTGCCAAAGTAAGACCCTCTTGAACACACACACACACACACACACACACACACACACACACACACACACACACACACACACACACACACACACACACACACACACACACACACAGTCTCTCTCTCTCTCTCTCTCTCTCTCTCTCTCTCTCTCTCTCTCTCTCTCTCTCTCTCTCTCTCTCTCTCTCTCTCTCTCTCGAACAGAAGACACATGTGTGCAACCTGCATATACCCCCAAACAAACTCTATCCCCTCCACAGCAGGTTAAGCTGGTTAATGGGGATTAACCATCACAGGTGTCTTTTAAAACAGGCGGCTCACTCGTGTGTGGGCACCTGACCATATCTCTCTCTCTCTCTCTATCTCCGCACACACCCGGACCATACACATACACACACACAGACACACACACAGTCACACTGGGCTGGCTGGGGATGTGAAGCTGTGGATTCGTGGTGTTTTGGGGAGGACGGGAGAGGTACGGTACCTGGTTTTGTTTTTGTATGGCAGCTGCTCTCTGACCTGGAGTGCGTTTCTTGAAAGCTTTGTTGCTAACTAAGTTAGCAACTTACTTGGCTGCAATGCATTGGAATTCCCATTGGCAACCTACTAAGTTGCTAACTGGTTAGCAAGGATACTTTCGAGAAACGGGGTCCTGGCAACCAAAACTTGTACCTTCATGCTAGCATGTGTCATTGAACTGAATGAAACTCTTATGGTTCAGGGATAGCATGCTAGCTCAGAACTATGATTAATATCACCAGACTGAGAGCATATCCAGAACTTCCTGCCTGCTGGCATTTGTTTCTTTCTATTCTTGGGAATTTGTCTCCGCTCTCAATTGTGTGGTGGTTGTCAACTTCCTCCTGCTCTGCCATGTTATTTCACTCTCGGTCTAGAAAGGCTGTGCGGATCTGACCTATGAAGGTCATTTTCTCTGAAGAGCATTGTTTCCCATCACGGGGGAAAAAAATATCATAACAGCCGCTGGTCTCATATATTTGCATAGTACCAGTCATCATTGTGTATGCTTCACTGTAGGTTTAAATAAGGGGAAAAAAAATTAAATAGTGTGTCGTAGGCATGAAACATGCAGCATTTTGGGTATTGTATTTGCCACAGCCCAATTTAAAACTTTGCCTGTGCACACGCCTTCTTCCCAACTGCATTATCAGTAGATGTATGACTTTCATTATGTCTTGGAGTTATATCAAATCTTAAAGTTTCTTTTTTTTCAGACATGTAAAAGTTTTTATCTTTACCTGACACGTTTTGACGATGAGTTCCGTCTTCATCAGAGGGTCACATGGATGTTGAAGTGTGACATGCTTTAAATGACCCTCTGATGAAGACGGAAGTCTCACCGTTGAAAACTTGTACATGTCTGAAAGGAAAAAAAACATTGAGATTTGTATTATCAGTATTATCTGGCCACAGCCTGTCCTGTTTTTTCCTCATGATTTAGAATTTGTACATTAGCTTGGGGATAAGAAAAACATTAGCGGTAAGCAGTATCTGTAAATCCAATTACATTTTGAAAATTGCATGAATATTTTGTTGACCTCTACTTAACAATGATTGGAAGTGTGTATTCATTTTATTTGGGCACCCTGTACTTTCCCTGCGGATGCTGCCCCATGCCCAGTTGTAGTAGCACCAGTGTTATCAGGGCTGATTAAACAGCAGGTGGACGCTAAGGAGATTAATCACGCTAGCGAGGTCACGGCACCCCGCGGAGAGAGAAAAAGAGAGGGAGGGGGGGTGGTAGTGGCGGCGCTGGCATGCAGTGACTACTGCACCCCTTTTAAAATTGTTAAGGAGAATTCACGTTCATCTACGATATGTTATCCAAAGAGGTCATTGTGAGCAGCTGGCTATCTTTCCTTTCAGCTGGAAAGATGTCTCGAGGGAGTGCCTTGTGGGTCTGTTCCCTTCCTTGGCTACTTAGTGGAGTCACAGTAAGGCGATAATAAGTCGTGCTGGCAAGGTCACAACACCCCACTGGGAGAAGTGGCACTGGCCTGCCTTTACTGCTGCACCCCAGTAACACGTGTACACCCAGGGCTTGACATTAACTTTTCACTTGCCGGCCACTGTGGCTAGTGGTTTTCCCGAGTCACTAGCCATCCAGCTGTTCTACTAGCCACTATTCTACTATTTGTTTTTTTTGTTTTTTAAATCATCTGTACATCCAACCTCAGAAGATGAGGTGCTTAAAGCAAGAAGATGGATGCATGGGTCTCTACATGGAAATAAAAAAACAAATAGAAACTGAGTAATGGCTTTTTCTTGAATTTAAATGCAAACAATTACGATACACAAAGGGCCAAGTGCAGAATATACTCTATTCTGATATGTCATACCATAGAATAAGCTACCTGCCAAATTGGCTAGTGACACTGAAAATTTGTTACTGGCCACAGTCAAGTTTTACCAGCATTTGGCCGGTTGGCAGATGCCAGTGTCAAGCCCTGGTACACACACACACACACACACACACACACACACACACACACACACACACACACACACACACACACACACACACCTCCTATTCTGTGGTGTCAGCCAAGGTTGCTGTTTGGGAGCATGAGGAGACCCGAGATCGAAAGCTGAGTTAGGGTTCTCTCTAATATGCAGACTACCGTCCTCCATTGCTCACTTGTGCCTGCTTGTAGCCTCATGATGACGTCACTGACGACAGAAGTTTAATTCAATATCTTACAAAAGCGCAATTCTAATGTGATTATCTCATTTGCAATCAGGATAGTGAAGAACAGTCCCCCAAAAGTTGTTGTGGCTTAGATGACAGCGGGCAGGAAAACTTTATTGTTTTCTCCACGCAGGCGGAGCGTCACCAAAACACGAGGCCACAAGCACAAGCCGAGGACGGGAGTCCACATATTGGAAAGCACTCTATGATTCTATGAATCCCAAGCTGTTCCTGTTTAGTGTTGTCAGTCAGGGATGCTGTCTGGGGATGATGCCTGTGCTCAGTAGGCAGAGATGCCCTGTCGCGGTTGCTGTGGTGACAGGCTTTCAGATGCATCTTGTTTGCTATTGTGCTGCAAAATTACACTACATGAAGGTGTTATTATTATAATATGCTGCAGAGGAGATAGGCTTGCGCTTGTAATGTGTTTATTGTCTATCCACTCTTATTACACACATGTTTTGTGAGAAAGGGTTAGGTTTTATGGTCCAAATAAGCTCAAGTATTCTAATGTTCTAATGTGGCAATTGTGATTTGACAAGTGTAATCTAATCATCTCACTCTCTCTCTCTCTCTCTCTCTCTCTCTCTCTCTCTCTCTCTCTCTCTCTCTCTCTCTCTCTCTCTCTCTCTCTCTCTCTCTCTCTCTCTCTCTCTCTCTCTCTCTGCAGTACTCCCTCTCCCCTCCTACCCCGTGTGAGGTGCCCAAGTCCCACAGTCTGGACCGTAAGCAGCCTGAGCCCATCGTCCTCACCAAGTGGAGACACAGCACCTACCTCCTGGAACTCAGCGACAAGGTACTCAACAACCGGCCACTATCTCTCACTCTCTCGCTCTCTCTCTCTCTCTCTCTCTCTCTCTCTCTCTCTCTCTCTCTCTCTCTCTCTTCTCTCTCTCTCTCTCACACTCTCTCTCTCTCTCTCTCTCTCTCTCTCTCTCTCTCTCTCTCTCTCGCTATCTATCTATCTATCTCTCGCGAGCACTCTTTTGTCATCTCTCTCTCTCTTACCATCTCTCCCTCTCCCTCTCCCTCTCCCCCTCTCTCTCTGTCTCTCTCTCTCCCTTGAGCATCGTACCTAACCCCATATTGCTCCATGGACTGTAACCAATACCCTGTACTTAGAGTAACTGTAAGTCACGTTGGATAAAAGCGTTAGCTAAGTGTAATGTAATGTTATGAGTATACGTGTACAAACCAGAACCTACCACATGATGGAGTCCTGTTATCGATGGTGAACCCTCAGAAGGACATAACTGTGGCCATTCCTCTGATGACCCTACAGCAGGGATGGGCAACGGGGGGCTCACGCGGCCCGCCTCCTCACGCGGCCCGCCTCCTCACGCGGCCCGCCTCCTCACGCGGCCCGCCTCCTCACGCGGCCCACCTTCTCACGCAGTGCGGCCCAAAGATAAAACATGAAAATTAAAAATGACCAGATTTTTTTAAACCACTACGGAATCAATGCATTGCAATTGTACTCTTTGCCAATAGAGAACACTGCTATTCCTTCCAAACAATATCGGCAGCCAGGTAGCAACCAACTGCACCCCAAACCTCAGATTCGTGGTCATGTGGCCCTCTTATTTTGGTGGTGACGTATGTGGCCCTCCTCATCATGAGCGTTGCCCATCCCTGCCCTACAGCAAAGTGTTGCTCAGCAACCACAAGGGAAAGGATAAAGCCCTGCTGAATGATGTGGCTGTACTGTGTCCTTCTGCTGCACCGTCACATCAACACGTGATGAGGATCATTTCTGGTCACCATAGCAACTGGCATAACTTAGAGACTTTGGCTCTGCAGAGCCTGCTGCAACAGCGTCAACATTTTCAAGTCCAATTTTAATTGTGTTTTGATGAGCACAGCTAGCCCTGCAAAGAAATATAACACAGAGAGTGTATGATTTGACACTTAGTGAGGGCGACAATCATGGGTGTTAAATGAAAGCGTAACATTGACTTTTGTATTACAGAGCCTGCAACTACACGATGTTGGGGTACTTTTAATCGTTTTAGTTTTAATAGTGAAGTTCTGCCAAAAAAAAGGTAATTTTGTATTGAGTGACACTTGGCCTATAAATTGACAATTTAAAAAGGGTGCAGCACCACCAAGTCACAAAGGTCAGACTGTCCTAGGACAGAGTCTGTGAGATCATCCTCGGGTCCTTTTCATAGTTCAGCTCTGCCAAAAAACTCCTCAAGTCACAGAAGTCGCAGTGTCATGGGTCTGATTGACAGACGGTGGCCTAGAATCTTCTGGGTGATGGGCAGAACTGGGAGTGTGCGTGTGTGCGGTCTCCATCACTCATGCAGTCACTCAAATATTATGAGTGTTTAACCCATCTACACTCTCGGAATGCATAACACACACACACACTTAGTGCAGGGTATCAAAATTCAGGGATAGAAAGTGCCTAAACCTCCATTCAAATGTGTCGATGAGTTTGATGAGTATGTATAATACGTTTGCGAGGGGCTGATTCTTTTGGGGTTAAAAAAATGAGGTTTCTTTGCAAACAACTATGCTTTTGTCTTTGTGGAGTTGAAAGTCCCTCTATGTGATTCCTGTTTCTTTATGTGTGTGTGTGTGTGTGTGCGTGTGTATGTGATTGCGATTGCCTGTTTCTTTATGAGTGTGTGTGAGATTGAGTGATCAAAAGTGTGTGTGTGTTTGTATGTGTGAGTCACAGGGGTATGTATGTGTGTGTGAGCGAGAGCAAGAATGATTTTGGTTGTGGGAGATTTGTTCGATAAAGAGAAGCTTTATGTCTATCGGCTCTCCCTTTTAAAACCCTCAAATTGGTGCCTGGCACCTCTTGAATGTTTTGGAGAGCGAGACCGAAGGCGACGCTGCTGATTGGCTCCTGCTCTTGTTTTCAGCTGTCACTCCAAAAGAGGAGGCTCAGCACAGACTCTCTCGGCCTATCGCTGTGCAGCCTGCAAGTCAGTTCCCGCCCCCCCGGTGCCGGCCGGCCGCCAGCCAATTAGAATCGAGTGCATTCCATTGATTCCTTTTCTAATTCCTCACCCCTAGCCCACACTCACCATGTTCTCTAGAGCCGCTAGCTTCACTCCATCACATCACACCACATCATATCTAATATTGCACCTCTGTCTTCTTCGTCGATGAGACTATGGCTTTCGTTTCTATGCTGTACGAGCGTGACGCATTTGACAGTTTCAGAAGACCGTCTGATTCTGACCGACTAGCTGCCTGCTTTGAGTGTGACAACTCTTCTCCGTCTTCCGATAGTGTATGTGCATGCTTTTAGTACCGGTAGGCTTGTAGGTGTGTGTGTTTGTGTGCGTACGTGTGTGTGTGTCTGTGTGTGCGCCGTGTGTGTGCTAATGTTTGACACTTGAGTGACGCTGCTCTCAAACGGAGCCCACTGATAGTGAATGTGCAATCTTTAGCACTGGTTGTGTCTGCGTCTGT
>NC_085865.1:40552615-40557615 GCF_034702125.1 Engraulis encrasicolus
CTGTCAAACTCGAACTGTCAATGTCTAGAACTACTCTCGCTAAGTTTGTGTTGCGATCGGTTGAGTTCAGCGCATTTGCGACGCAGTGAGATATGCTCATGTAACGTACCGCGATTGTCGCGTGTGATATAAAACTTTGGCAAACTGAATTCATTTTGTGTTGTGACTTCTGACATTCTCAGGACAGCGAGCAGGTTAAATCATCTGGTTAGACTTTCTGTGCGCTCTGATGTCCCTGCAGAGTCTCCGCCTTCTTAAAGCAGCCGCTGCCCTTTTTAACAGTCAATGCCGATTCTCTCTCTCTCTCTCTCTCTCTCTCTCTCTCTCTCTCTCTCTCTCTCTCTCTCTCAGAAATGCTGAACCGCTGAGGCAATTGTGTTTCAATAAAAGATTGATACAATTAAGGACATGAGTTCTGGTCTATGCGCCATCTGTCAGTAGGTCACAAGACTTTAAGCCATTATTTTGGTAGTGTGCATATTCTCAATTAGACATTTTGATATAGATTAATCTAGATTAATTTCATAATTGCAATGAGATTAATCTACATTCAAAAAATTATCTATGCCCACCCCTAACAAAGACACAGCTTATGTTTATTTGTGTTATCAATTAAAAAAATAAAATAATAATGATTTTTTTTTTTTTTTGCTGATCCGAAAAATGATCCGATCCGTGGGCTCTGATCCGAGGAACGATCCGAACCGTGAGATTTCTGATCCGTTGCACCCCTAGTCCCTGTGCACTACCACTGTCCAGGTGCTGGTGATGTGCAGTAAGAGTAATCCAAGTAATAAGGATGAATCACCACACACTGTTATTCTTCGCTGGTAGTTTATTTGGTGAACAAGGCCTTTCGCTGTTGAGTGAACCTGATGAAGCAACAGCGAAACGCGTTGTTCACCAAATAAACTACCAGCAAAGAATACCAGTGTGCGGTGATTCATCCTTCATTTACTACGACACGATATTACTTTGTCAGTTTGCTCTGAAATTAATTTTGCCTCCCTGAGCAAGACTTGTTTCAGACCGGACATTCACATACACATAACATTACAAGACTATTGCACATGTGCCACGCTCCAGATACATAAGCAGACACGTACTCACACATACACACTGACATTGTGCCATGTTCCTCAGGATCAAAGGGTTCTGTGAGTGCGGACTCCGACCAGAAGAAGACTCGTGTCAAGCTCAAGAAGTTCCTCACACGCCGACCCACACTGCAGGCCGTACGAGACAAAGGATACATCAAAGGTACACACACACACACACACACACACACACACACACACACACACACACACACACACACTGCAGGTCGTATGAGACAAAGGATACACACACACACACACACACACACACACACACACACACACACACACACACACACACACTGCAGGTTGTATGAGACAAAGGATACACACACACACACACACACACACACACACACACACACACACACACACACACACACACACACACAGCAGGTCATACGAGACAAGAGCTACACTCACCGGCCACTATATTAGGAACACCTGTTACAACTGCTCATTGAGGCAAATCTCTGGTCAGTCACATGGTGGCAACTCAATGCATTTGTGCATGTAGACATGGTCGAGATGATCAAGTTCAAACCGAGCATCATTATTGGGAAGAAACGTTATTTAAATGACATTGAACATGGCATGGCTGTCAAGCCGAAAGGGCTTGATTTGAGTATTTCAGAAAAGACTGACCTACTGGGATATTCACACACAACCATCTCTAGGGTTTACGAAGTATGGTACGAAAAAGAAAAAAAATGCAGTGAGCAGCGATTCTGTGGGCAAAAATGCCTTGTTGATGGCAGAGGTCAGAGGAGAATGACCAGACTGGATTGAGCTGATACAAAGGCAACATTAAGTCAAATAACCACTCATTACAACCGAGGTATGCATAAGAGAATCCCTGATTACACAGTGCATCAAATCCTGAGGCAAACAGGCTAAAGCAGCAGAAAATCACATTTGGTGCGACTCCTGTCAGTTAAGAACAGGAAAATGAAGCAACAATTTGGACAGGCTCACCGTAAACACTAGAAGATCAGAAAAATGTTGCCTGGTCTGATGAATCTTGATATATCTACTGCAACACTCAGGTGGAATGGTCAGAATTTGGCGTCAACAACATGAAAACATGGGTCAACCCTGCCTTACATCAACCTTTCAGGTTGAGTATAAATGGCAAGGATATTTTCGTTGCACAATTTGGGCCAATTATTACCAATTTATATTTGTTGGAATGCCACAGCCTACCCGAGTATTGTTGCAGGCAGTTCAGGCAGTTCTGAAGGCAAAAGGGGGTCCAACCCAGCACTAGAGAGGTGTTCCTATTATGAAGTGGCCGATGAGTGTACATCAAAGGTACATGCACTATACGCACATTGCAAACTGTGTCATTTTTTAAAATCAAACATGTACATTCATGTATCCATTTTGGTTATTCCGTCTTCTGTTAAATGTTATTGGTTATCCGGTCTCCTGTGAAATGTTATTGATACATTAAGCTTATAATATTGTGTGTTATGTCTTTCCAGACCAAGTGTTTGGCTGCAGTCTGAGCAGCCTGTGTCAGAGGGAGAACTGCACCGTGCCCAACTTCGTCAGGATGTGCATAGACCACGTGGAGAAAACAGGTGAGGGCTTCAGGCAGGGCTCTAAAGTACCTTTTTACTGTAATCACCAGCCAAAATGGTTAGTAGATGTCAATCTTACTAGCCAAACACACACTCACTAATGGGGCTAGTAAGTTGGTCTTTTCTGAAACTGAAATTTCAGAAAACTGAAATTGAAATTTCACCTGAATATGGCCGGTTGGCTGGTGTTCATTTATATTTCAGGGATTGACAGTAGCACCTGCCAACCAGTCAAGTATTGGTTAGAAACCTGGCTGTGCTGTGCCTATGTTCAAATAACACATTTAGGTGGCATGCATCTGATTTGTTTTGATGTGGGAAGCGATAATAGTACTTGTGTTCTCACGTTAGTACCTCTGAGCTTACACATAGGCCATCATGCTGAAAAAGATAACTATGAGTGTAGCTTGTAGAAAAGGTGTGTGTGTGTGTGTGTGTGTGTGTGTGTGTGTGTGTGTGTGTGTGTGTGTGTGTGTGTGTGTGTGTGTGTGTGTGTGTGTGTGTGTGTGTGTGTGTGTGTGTGTGTGTGTGTGTGTGTGTGTGTGTGTGTGTGTGTGTGTGTGTGTGTGCGTGCGTGCGTGCGTGCGTGCGCGCGCGAACGGGTGGGAATGCATGAAAGACAGTAACACAGATGTGGCAATCGTTTTTGTTCCAACTTGGAACGTTTCCACCACTACACAATGTATTCCTTTTTCACAGTTGGTGCATTGGTCCTCTGTCTTGCTTTTCGTGGTTCATATACTCGTTCAAATTAATTTTGCCTGAAGTTGTTTTCTCTATCACTCTCTCTCTCTCTCGCTCCCCTCTCTTTTTGTCTCTCCGTTTTCGTTCTTCCTTTCTCTAACTCTCTCCATCCCTGTGTTCCTGTCTGCAGGGTTGAATATTGATGGCCTATACAGAGTGAGTGGGAACTTGGCAGTCATTCAGAAACTACGCTTTGCCATCAATCACGGTAAGCGGCTGTGTGCCTCAGAGTCTGTGGAGATACAGTATGTGTGTGTCTGGTTCTACATATATGTGTGTGCGTGCATCTCTGTTTCTGCATTTGAGCTGTCGTGTGTATGTTTGTGCGTGCTTGCATGCGTGTGCCCGCTGCGTAGGGTGACCAGATGTCCCGAAAAATTCGGGACAGTCCCAAATTATAAGCTTTTGTCCCGAATCCCGAATCTGACTGTGCATGTCCCGAAATTTAGACTTACCTACTAATAATAATGTTTTAACCAGGTACACATCTCAAACTTTTGGCTACTGCCGCCTGTGCCCCTGAGAGGCTGCTTGTGCAGCCCCAAATACGTGAAGTGGCTGCGTTCCGCCCCTCAGCAATGTATCTATTTTATCTTGCTGACATTCTATTCGATTGCAACAGTAAGCGCGAGCAATTACCGGCGCGCATTTTCACTTTCATCGGCAAAATGACAGTAGTGGCGACATGGCAGATGAAGAGCCCCACCAAGCGAGTAAAAAACAGAAGCGACAGTGCAGGTAGATGAAGGAATGGGGAGGGGAACTATTTGCTGGTTTTAGACTGTTCTGTCAGCGTGCATCCTCGCATTGTATTGTTTATTTTTTGACGTTCCGAGTTCAGGCACACGAGTGCACTGACAAGCTAACTTGCAGTGACAGCAAGCTAATCCATTCGGTGTTCAAGTGTACAACAACCTCGCAGCTCAGATGCCAAAGCATCGATGCAGGTAGGCGTCACAGAAAGCGTTAAAAAAATGAAGGAGAAAATGAGAGGTCAACAGCAGCTGCGGGATTGACATGGCATCGAGGGGGGAAACAATGCAGGCATCGCAGCTGTGGGGAAAAGAAGTTTAACAAGTAGGCTACTACTGTAATAATCAATTTATTTCTTGCCTTTCAATCAATCATGTTGTCAGGGCTTGTTATTAGGCTATTCTATAAATCGAAAGGTCTGAATTGCATCGCTATAGGCCTAGTTCATTTTCAAAATTTTCTTTTTTTTTCAACGACGACCCCCCCCCCACAAGGGGGTGCTCAAGCTGAATTGAGCAATGGCGGATATGTGTGTTTTTATACAGCATTAATGAAAATTAAGTCGTTTTTAATTGTATGCTCGAAGAAACATCAAATCTATTGGAAATGAGGATTCCCCAAATGTCAGCATTAAGTGCAATGATTTGTGCAGTGAACCCATATGTGAGCGGCCATCAGCACACCAAAACATTCGCTTAGGGGGTGCACAAACCACTTTGAAATGTACAAGGGGGTGCGCAAGGGAAAAAGTTTGGGAACCACTGCATTATGTTACATCCACATCCTCTACATCAGGGGTNGGTAGGACTGGGTACCGAAATTC
>NC_085865.1:40562615-40565115 GCF_034702125.1 Engraulis encrasicolus
GTGTGTCTCTGTGTGATGTATTATAGAGATATAAAGCTGCATTAGTGGCCTGTGCCTAATGCATAGAGAGCAGCCGCCACTGGCATTTGCATCTATATGGCCTCCTCTCCTGTGTGTGTGTGTGTGTGTGTGTGTGTGTGTGTGTGTGTGTGTGTGTGTGTGTGTGTGTGTGTGTGTGTGTGTGTGTGTGTGTGTGTGTGTGTGCGCGCGTGTTTTCTTTTGCGTTAATATAGCTGTGTGTGTGTGTGTGTGTGTGTGCGTGCGTGTTTTCTTTTGCGTTAATATAGCTGTGTGTGTGTGTTTGCTTGCAGTAATATAGCCGTGTGTGTTTGCAGTAATTTAAGCCCGAGGGCAGGGCAGGACAAATGACATCCCTGGCTGATGACATTTCACTGCAGCTATGTGTGTGTGTGTGTGTGTGTGTGTGTGTGTGTGTGTGTGTGTGTGTGTGTGTGTGTGTGTGTGTGTGTGTGTGTGTGTGTGTGTGTGTGTGTGTGTGTGTGTGTGTGTGTGTGTGTGTGTGGGTGGCCTGGCCTTTGAGGGAGAATAAATATTAATTTGCTGGTCTTGATGTTGGGTTTTCTTTTTTTCTCCAAGGACTTCAATTTGTTGTCATTCCAGAGTCCAAATGTCAGACCGTAGTGTTAATATGCTGATTGGAGCTGTGCATTAAACTCATAGGCTCAGTGTTATATCCGTATTCATATTCTCTCGGCATGCCATGCTGTCTGTTACTTCCATATTCAGCTATGTATGCCATATGCTGTGACGTTTATCTGTATTGTAACTTGTCATAAAGGCTTTTTTCCATCAGATTTTGAAGTGAATTTCAGTGTTTTTTATTGCCTTTCGCGAATTCACCTCTGCCAAGCCAACTCAGTTCATGCGACAAACTTGGCGTAGCGATATGATGGCTTCTCCATCATGTGCATCGCATAAGCTTTTTAATGCACATCACTCCATATCAATTCATATCTTTGATAGAGAAAGCCCTATATGTAACGTGTCATTTGTGTGATCATGTCTCTTCTCTCATTTGGTCTTCTGTCATTCATCATCTGCTTCCTGCCGTTCTGTCTATTGGTTCAGTTATTTCAAATGTTGTTCACTCTAACACGTTATCTGTCTTGAACTCTCTCTATCTCTACCTCTCTCACCCCCCTCGTGTTTTGCCACTGTATTTTTTTCTTTTACACTCAATTTTTGTCTCCATCATTCCTTTGTCTGTTTGTCATGTCATTTTTCGATATGAAAAATATGGGTATTTCAAGCTTGCTCAATCAAAAGTACAGGAAACCTCAAAAGTAAGCCTTTTCAATCACACCACAGCTTCAATAAATCTCTCTCTCTCTCTCTCTCTCTCTCTCTCTCTCTCTCTCTCTCTCCCCCCCCCTTCCTCCAGGGTGATCGACCACGGTGATTCCAACCGCATGACGTCCCAGAGCGTGGCGATCGTGTTCGGGCCCACGCTGCTGCGTCCCGAGGCGGAGTCGGGCAACATGGCGGTCCACATGGTGTACCAGAACCAGATCGTGGAGCTGGTGCTGCTGGAGCAAGAATCACTCTTCACCAGGTAGACTGGAGAGCAGAGGAGACCTGCTGTCATCACGACCATCACCAACATCAGCATCTTCAGCAGGTAGACTGGAGAGGACAGGAGAGAAGACACCTGCTGCCATTACCACCATCACCAACATCAGCAGCATCTTAAGCAGGTGGACTGGAGAGGAGAAATGACACCTGCCACTATCGGCAGTATCAACAGCATCAACAACCTCAGCTTCAACTTCAGCTTTGGCAGGAGAGACTGAAAGAATCCTTGGCATCAGCATCATCTTTGGCAGATTGAGAGGACACGCCTCCTCCATGCCACCACCATCAGCATCATCTTAGACAGACCAGATCTCCACCATCCTCAATATCTTTGTCTTGCTGCTGGAGTATGACTCGCTCTTCAGCAGGTAGACTGGAGGGAGAGGAAAAACAGCACCTCCTCTTCTATCACCATCATCAGCATCGTCTTTGGCCTGGTAGAGAGGAGAGGGAAGAGACCTCCAAAAGTGTTGGACTCCCTCTTAGAGAGGAGAGACTTAAAGCATTCATATCATATTTGGCAGGTAGAGAGGAGAATGGGGAGACCTCCAATATTATCATCATCATCAGCAGGAGGAAGATCATCTTTAGCAGTATCATTGTCTTCTCCATGCGGAGGAGAGAGAGAGAGGCCAAAAGCATCAACAACATCAACCGTATACTCATCATCAAGATCATCATCAGCACCAGGGAGACACGAGAGAGCTGAAGCATCCCTGATGAGCAGCATAATCTTCTTCAGCAGAGATGTATCTTCATCAATCAACCAATCAACATCATCAAACGCTTGTTGAGCATCATTGTGATCCATGCTGCAGAAACCTCTCCTCACCTCCCCTCCTCTTCTTAAATATCCCTCCAGCTCCCAGGTCCCAAAACCCACTGTCCAATGCTCCATAAGGCTTGG
>NC_085865.1:40567615-40575115 GCF_034702125.1 Engraulis encrasicolus
ATTTACTAATTGTCCGATAGCATTTGTGCACAAACTAATAGGATTTGACACAGATAGTAAAAAGATTAAACGGTCTCTGTTATTTTGGGTTTACATAGATAGTTGTCTTTATGTTATGCAGAAAAGCTTTTTGCAATACAATGAAGTTATATTCAGGGGTCCTAGAGAAGGTTTTAATGTTATGCAGCTTCACATGAAACATGACATTTTCGGAAGGAATCTTAGGAAATGCATTTGCAATACAATTAAGTTATATTCACGGGACCTAGAGAAGGTGGGATCTGTTTTAAAAGTGGTTGCCTTCAATATAGGCCTAAAGTGCAGGGGGAAATCCTGGTTTGTGTTCATAATACGGCCCTCGGAGGACTTTTACTGCCCTTGGATGAATTTGAAGTGGCCCTTCGAATGAAAAAGGTTCCCCACCCCTGATCTATTGAGACGAGAGCCAGGTTACGCTACCGTCCTCTGTTGCAAACATGCCCTTTTTTTACTGATTCAATCACCATTATTTCCCTTAAGGGTACTTAGTAGATGGTGTGAGTGTGGGTGGGCGGGTGTGTTGTGGTGCGTTTGCCTAATAACACTTGACAGATTGGGAGCACTCCTTAATAATGTAATGATGAAGGAAAATAATAGGTCAGTATTGTGTGAGGGGTGCAGAGGAGTGGGGAGGGGGTCAGACAGAGGTGCCATGAAAATACCGGAACAACAGGGCATCTGTTTCTGCTGCTGTGTAGCAATGCAAGATTGGCTACCGGAAATGAACATCAAGTCAGCTTTACTGTCAACTTTATTACATGCGCTGATCATAAATAATTGAAATTACGTTTCTTACAATCCTATTTGAGGACATAGACAAGCCGAAGACAAAAAATAGACAAGAAGACATGGAATTATGTGCTGCTGCTCAGTCTCTCCACAACACCACCATTGATGGTCAGTGGTCACAGTTGGGTGTGGTCTCTTTGACCAGCAGGTCCACTTATTCCTGAATGTAGACTGAACTATTCAGAATGGAGGGGATGTGATTTCACAAATGAAGATGAGAGGATTTGTTGGACACAGTAAACAACAGAATCTATTATTGCTATTTGATCGAACATATCTCTGGCATGATGACACGTAGTGTAATTGTGCTCTGGTTCTGCAGAATCTCTACCGGAGAAGTACTCTTACAGATGTAATTACAACAAGCATATGAAATGACAAAGTTGAAGCCATGTAACATCATACTACTTGTGTTGTGATTACATCTGTACGAGTACTGTACTTTTACTTCTACTTTATACAACTCTGGTATTGTGCAGAAACAGAGCACAGTTACACTACGTGTCGTCATGCAAGATATCTGTTCGATAATGCATAAAAAGAATAAGGCAAAGGGCCCACACACATGCCCTGATCAAATTCAAAGTCATATTTAATTTATTTTATTGCAGCATTAATATTCAGTTTTGCCCCACCCAACCCTCTGGGCCTGAATTAATTTTTTAACCTTTTACTGAATACGATTTTGGGTGGGGGTACACGGCACTCTTGGTGTGTGACAAAGGTTATCATCCACATCTGTCTCTTGTCACTTTAGATGTTAGTTGTTAGTTGTTATGGATTTTATTGATTTCATAGAGCAGCATAGCCATTTATCACAGTGATCAATCAGCCTCCAACACGCATCTAATCAATACGTCAACTGACAGAAACGTGTGAACGCAGAGCACGGGGTATGGAGGTGGGTTGAAGGCCCTGAAGCTTTTATTGCCAAAATACGATTGTCAGTGCAAAGTACAGTTTCCAGAAAAATTAAACTAGAAGAAAAGAAATACAACTGGGCATAAGTGGGAGGACATATGCAAGCAGGTGACTGAGATTTCAATCATCGTTTTACACTTGCCAACATAAGACAACTAGATGAAAAACTGAGTCTGAGAAAAGTGAAAACTGATGATTTTTTAAAAAGGGGCAAAGGTAACTTCAAGACAATTGTCATTAGTTGCCTGCACAAACAAGAAGATAGATGAATATTGACAAATGAAGATGGGGAAAATGGGGAGCAATTACTGAATACAATTTTTTGGGTACACTGCACTCCTGGTGTGCGTGACAAAGTTCATCATCCACATCTGTCTCCTGTCACTTTAGATTATGGATTTTATTGATTTCATAGAGCACAGCATTGCCATTTATCAGATCGACAGTGGCGTGCACAGACATTTTGGGGGTCAGGTGGAACTTCCAGCTATCTCACTAGGCTATAGCTGATTTGGGGGCATTATTTTCACATGCTTTTGATCATCAAGAATGTGTAGAGATGATCATGTCTCAGTACATTGTGACAAAAAAAATCCAACCTCAACAACTTTCAAAATGGCATTTTTTTGTAGGGCAAAGGGGAGGTGCTTTAGCACCACTTCATACCCATCTTATGCACATCTTTCTTTCCAGGTATTAAACATGAATGCAAGTATATAGCCTATTTTTTCTCAGTGTGTTCATTACTTATTAAGACTCTTATCTTTCGTAACTATCTAGCCTACACTAATCCTTGTGCTGCCCCAGTCCTGGGCCATACTAGGGCGTGTGTGTGCGTGCACGTACTCTACTTAACCCAGCTGTGCTAAAAAACCCACTTAGCATCTGCACTTGTTGTTCTGTATGTTTCCTGTGCACTTTGTATCTACTGTATGTTGGCCATGATTATGTCCTGAATTGTATATCGCTTTGTTTAAAAAGCATCTGAAAAATGCAATGTAATTTAATGTAATGTAGTAGTTAATTATTAGGTTAGCTTAGCATACTCACTGGAAGTGGATGGAACCATTCACATAAAGCCAAAAGTGATCACTGAATGGAATTAAACATTAAGGTTTATAAGAACATTTGATGATGTTATGTTTGGTTCTACAGACTTCCATTGCTGTGCTTAATATGGTTATACTGTTAAATTAGCCAATGATAAAGTTATACTAATACTTACAAAGTTATATCCTTGTAATATTTTGTAAACTATCAACACTGGAATGTTCAAGTTATTGAACGCTGGTGGCACGGAGCAGAGTTGGAGGGTAATCATCTTGTTGTACGGTTCAAATTTAGCTGACTTTTTTTGACTCCACTGAAGACATACTGCATACATTTTTTTCCAAACATTTCTTTATTAAAGTTTTTAGTTTTTAACACAAACACAACCCCAAACCCACCACCAGCCAAGATTTTTTCCCTACTAGCCAAAAAGAAGTTAGTCAGTATTGTATAACAGTATTATATTAGATTAATGTTAATTAATTGTGTCTGACAGTGTTGACAAAACCACGTAAGAGCCTATTTTATGCCAAATGTATAATATAGTGAGCTTGACCAATACATTGCAATTGGATTTGAACAACTTTTTTTCTATCAAAATAAAGACTTGTTTTTGCCACATTCTCAAGAATCAGTGTTTTACTGACCACGAACCACTTCAGCCACTAACATTGAACTCGACCCGTGACTGACAACGGCAGGAGGAAGAAGAGCAACGACGCCCAGCTATGAAAAAATCCCACCCGGCAACTGATTGACTCATTGGTTCTGGAATGATTCTGACTTTCAAGAGTCTGACTGATCGATCAGCTTCCAACAAACATCTAATCAATAAGTCAACTGATACTTGTATCAGGGAATGTGGGAGGAAATGGGGAACACGGAGCAGTATGGAAGTGATTTTAAGACCTTGAAGCTTTTATCGCCAAAATATAGTTGTTAGTACAAAATACAGTTGTCAAATACAGTTTCCAGTACAATGAAACTAGAAAAGTATATATAAAAGGGCAAAAGACGGAGGACATGTTGAATATGCAAACAGGGCAGGTGACTCTGAGACTTCAATCATTGTTACACACTTGCCAACATAATAAGAAAACTAGATGAAAAATTGAGTGAGAAAAGTGAAAACTTCTGAATATTTTTTTAAAGTTACAGAGGTAACTTCAAGACTATTGTCATTAGTTGGGTGCACAAACAAGAAGATAGATGAATATTGAAAAATGAAGATGGGGGAAATGGGGAGCAATTGAGAATATATAAACAAATCTGGAGAGGATAGAGAGTGGGGAGTGTGATTGAGAGTGCTCCCATAGGAGTTGATTGTGGATTGTCACGGGGACATTCTGTCTCTCTCTGTCTCTCTCTGTCTCTCTCTGTCTCTCTCTCTCTCTCTCTCTCTCTCTCTCTCTCTCTCTCTCTCTCTCTCTCTCTCTCTCTCTATCTATCTCTCTGCCCTCACTAAACTGCACTGAGTGCTAAGATTGAGACAGATGAGAAAGGGAGAGCAGAGCAGAATCTCTGTTTTCCAAACCAGAAAACAATTACCCCAAATCTATAATTCATTATACACACACACACACACCACCACCACCACCAGCCTCCAGGGTGTGTCTGGATTTATGAGTGAGTGAGTGTGTGTGCTGTGCGTGTGCTGTGCGTGTGTGTACGCAAGTGTGAAATGAGCTTCATATACCCCTGCTGATTTGGGAGGGGTGCAGAAAGGTGCCAGGTACCTGATCTCTCGTGTGTGTGTGTGTGTGTGTGTGTGTGTGTGTGTGTGTGTGTGTGTGTGTGTGTGTGTGTGTGTGTGTGTGTGTGTGTGTGTGTGTGTGTGTGTGTGTGTGTGTGTGTGTGTGTGTGTGTGAGAGAATTGGGTTGGGGGTAATGTCAGGAAGCCATTACATGACATAAAACATTCATGACCTTCCTCACGACGTGTGTGTGTGTGTGTGTGTGTGTGTGTGTGTGTGTGTGTGTGTGTGTGTGTGTGTGTGTGTGTGTGTGTGTGTGTGTGTGTGTGTGTGTGTGTGTGTGTGTGTGTGTGTGTGTGTGTGTGTGTGTGTGTGTGTGTGTGTTTACACCCGTGCGCGCACCATTTTTGTGTTAGAAACAGAGGGAGTGATTTAGAAAGCAAATGGATGTGTAGATTTGTTGTCCTATCTTCCCCAAAAACAACAGAAATAAACAATTATGTCCACATTCTTCAATCATCTGCTGGCTCACGTGTGTGAGCACACACAACACACATACACACACACACACAACACACACAAAACACACACACACACAAAATACAACCATTAAACTGGAAACTGCTTTGTCACCTAATCACACTTGACAGAGACCTAACACACACACACACACACACACACACACACACACACACACACACACACACACACACACACACACACACACACACACACACACACACACACACACACACACACACACACACACACACACACACACACACACACACACCCTTTGAGGGGCTGACAGAAACTACTTCCCTGGCTGGTTGATGACAACACCTGCTACAGTATTTCTCAATTGGTTTTGTACATTTCTCACAACAGAATAATCATTCTCAAAAGGTCTTGTTCAATTGTGACTTCCTGCTGGTTTCTGTGCACATGGTAAAATACGTTTCTCATAGTTTTCAGCATTTAGCAAATGCTTTTATCATCATGCAGATGGTTGTGTACAATTCTCAGCTTTTTTGTACATTAGAAATTGCTTTTGTCATATCACTCAAAAAGCATTGTCACTGAATACACAAAACTATCTCAAACCCCAAAACATTTAGGCCCTATGTCATAGTATAAGTCTTCACATGCAAAATGATTTACCAAGCTGCCATAATGTGTTAAGCGCTGTATAATTTCCATTGGATTTGTGTCTATAAATGTGATCTGAATTGGTGAATTGGTCGAAGGTAACTATTGACTCTCTCTAATCAAAAGCAGTAGAAGGGAAAGAGGAAACAAGCATGAAATACAACAATAAGCACTGTACTGCATTACATTACTCTATGCCTCATGTGCCCTTTATAATTACACTCCATACAAAATTACAATATTTCCCTAGAATTTCACAAGACAGTAAGTGCACTTTATACAGTATCAGTGTATTGTTTCAAATTTATTTTGCTTTACACTTCTATATTTTTTTCCACATGGGCCTGCAAGACAAGTAAAAAGGGGTGGTAGAAGGCGCACTTTGACACCTCAATCAGAGTTGACTATTTTTTTGATTTTGCAATGAGAAAACCTTTCAATAAATATGTCATACTCTAAATGTATATCTAGTACAATCTTACCTGATCAATGTAATATAAAGTCGAATTTACAACATTTTCCATCCATTCTAAACAACATTTCGCTTCAGAAAACGTCCTCAAGAGTGTACTAGTCAATTGACAACATGACAAATCGATTTGACTAGCTTGTCCATACACTATGACACAATGACTAACCATTCTGCTGGCACTGACGCATTCATTGACACAAAAACTTGGTTTTGAAAGACAAATTAAGGATTTTGAGGAAGAGACTTGGTGTTGCAGGTCATCCATGGTGTTTTGCCATTTGTTAAAGCTGTTTTGAGAATGAATACTGTGTTTTGAAAATTGCGAGAGAGATTCGAGAAATTTACAAAACCAATTGAGAAATACTGTAATAAGAAAAGCAAGGGAAACCATTGTGACCATGCATGCTCACAAACAGCAAACAAGAGCAGCACACAAGGAAGTGTGTGTGTGTGTGTGTGTGTGTGTGTGTGTGTGTGTGTGTGTGTGTGTGTGTGTGTGTGTGTGTGTGTGTGTGTGTGTGTGTGTGTGTGTGTGTGTGTGTGTGTGTGTGTGTGAGAGAGAGAGAGAGAGAGAGAGAGAGAGAGAGAGAGAGAGAGAGAGAGAGAGAGAGAGAGAGAGACAGACCGACAGACAGACAGAGAGAGACAGAGAGAGAGAGAGAGAGAGAGAGAGAGAGAGAGAGAGAGAGAGAGAGAGAGAGAGAGAGAGAGAGAGACAGACAGACAGAGAGAGACAGAGAGAGAGAGAGAGAGAGAGAGAGAGAGAGAGAGAGAGAGAGAGAGAGAGAGAGAGAGAGAGAGAGAGAGAGTAAATGAGACTGTCAGAAAGGAAGACAATAATGCTGCTCATGTGTGACAGCTTCTCTGATTCTCATTATTATAAACATCATGGTGCCTGAGGCCTGTCTGCCAGTGTGTGTGTGTGTTAGCTTGTATGTAAAGCGTGTGTTAAGTCTGCCACAAACCTGTGTGTGTGTGTGTGTGTGTGTGTGTGTGTGTGTGTGTGTGTGTGTGTGTGTGTGTGTGTGTGTGTGTGTGTGTGTGTGTGTGTGTGTGGGTGGGTGTGTGTGTGTGTGTGTGTGTGTGTGTGTGTGGGTGTGTGTGTGTGTGTGTGCGTGTGTGTGTACTGCAACCAATCTACCTGCTATTGAGCACACCAACAAAGCTCGCTCCATGTGGCCCCCAAATCCTGGACCCCACACGTTTTGACCCTTTTTTCTGGGGTAGTTTCATTGTTACTGGTAAAAGAGTAAGAACATTTCTTCACTGACAGGTTAAAGTTAGGGATTGTTTTGGTTTGGACACAGTTTAGCATTCTTTAGCTTATCGTTAGGGTTACGTAATATGAATGGAAGTCAATGGGAGGGCCCCACAGCGATATTAAGG
>NC_085865.1:40585115-40637615 GCF_034702125.1 Engraulis encrasicolus
CAAAGTCTCTATGTCTTTCCCTCCCTCTCTCTCTCTCTCTATCTCTCTCTCTCTTTCTTTCTCTCTCTCTGTCTTTCTGTCTTGCTCCCTCTCCCTCTCCTTAGACTTCTCTCTCTCTCTCTCTCTCTCTCTCTCTCTCTCTCTCTCTCTCTCTCTCTCTCGCTCTCTCTCTCTCTCTCTCCTCCTTCTTCTTTACGGCATGTTTTTCTGGGTCGTGTTTTATCTGGCTGTGGCTGCGAGCGGTGCCGGGTTCTCTTTTAAAATCTGTCAGTGTGTGTGTGTGTGTGTGTGTGTGTGTATGTGGATGCGCAAGTGTGCAAGTTTATAACGTGTGTGTGCGTGTGTGTGCGTGTGTGTGTGTGTGTGTGTGTGTGTGTGTGTGTGTGTGTGCGCGCGTGCGTGCGAGTGTGTGTGTGTGTGTGTGTGTGTGTGTGTGTGTGTGTGTGTGTGCGTGTGTGTGTGTGTGTGTGTGTGTGTGCGCGCACATGTAAGAAATGTGTGTGTGTGTGTGTGTGTGTGTGTGTGTGTGTGTGTGTGTGTGTGTGTGTGTGTGTGTGTGTGTGTGTGTGTGTGTGTGTGTGTGTGTGTGTGTGCATCCATGCGTGTGTGTGTGTGTCATCTCACTGATCAGACACTGAATATTCAACAGACCTGATTGCTCCTTCCACCATGCTGCAGAGAATGTAGGGCGCCTGCTTGCCTGTAAGAATGTCTGTCTACATTGTGTGTGTGTGTGTGTGTGTGTGTGTGTGTGTGTGTGTGTGTGTGTGTGTGTGTGTCTGTCTGTCTGTCTGTCTGTCTGTCTGTCTGTCGTTGTGTGTGTGTGTGTGTGTGTGTGTGTGTGTGTGTGTGTGTGTGTGTGTGTGTGTGTGTGTGTGTGTGTGTGTGTGTGTGTGTACGCGTATAACCATGTGTGTATGTCTGTGTGTTAGTCAGTAATCAGATTATCTGAAGTGTGTGTGGGGGGTGTGAAGGGTTTTTCTAAGCACCATTACAAGGGCAGTTATCTTAGCCAGAGCCGAACCCAGATGAGAGAATATGCCTTGTCTCTGATCAGTCTATCTGATCAGGCTGTATGTGTTTGTGTGTGTGTGTGTGATCCGTCCATGTGTGTGTCTGTGTGTGCATGTGCGTGTGTGAGAGGGGGGGACAGAGAGAGAGAGAGAATGCTTGGGGTGGAAACAGTGTGTACAAGTATACACGCACGCATGCACGCACACACGCACACACTCACGCACGCACACATATTAAAGTGTGCAATGCCCTAACAGCAAGCACTAGGGGTCAGGCATGAGTGTGTTTTCACATCCGGCTGCATCAGACAGACATATAGACCTAAATCTAAAAGCTGCAGCCAAACACTGGTGGTGGTGGTTACATTGAGGTAGAACATTCGACTGGAGGTGTCACGCCCCCAATTGTCACAACAATCCTGCCAGCCATTATTAGTAGGCTGATCTGTGCAATGTAAATGAATGGAGTGGGAGCTGTCAAAAAATGGAATAATGGCTTAATAATGTGACAATTTCCATCGACACTATACAAGGACAATAGTGGAAATGTGCTGCTAAATATCTACCTCAGTGATATGAACTGATTTTAAAACACAGTTTTAGTGACACATTTTGCATAGGGGCCTAGTTTTAGACCCTTTTCTGACAAAGGTGGGCGTGTCCTCCAATGATTTGCAACATAAGCGGAATTTGACTTTTGCTTGGGGGGGGGGGGGGGGGGTTAAATAGGAATAATAATGTGTTACAAAATATAATAGGATTTATATTAATTTCATAGTAGCGTGTATTTTATCAGTAAGTTTACATTTTTCACATCTAGAATTTTTTGCCATTTCCTTGACTTGATGTCATTACATGTTTCAGCCAGCATGTTTCACCCCTGTTGACTTTGTGAAATTTCCTGTGTTGAGAGCATAGACAGAAATAAATCCTTAACAGGACTGTCACTAGGCCTAATTCCCCCACCTCTACAGGTTCTTCTGTGTTTGGTCATGTCTCATGTACCAGTCGACTGATCTGTAATGCCATATAGGCATGCCCTTTACACAGAGATTGTACACAATTAGAAATTGATATTTTTAAATACAATATGATGTTCTTATGAATATGGTATAGCTGTTGGTATTCTTATATAATATGATATTCTTCATGGTATAATTAAAACACAGCCGAATTACATACCAGTGGCAGAATGATATCACCGCAGCCCTTATAGTCTTAGAGAATCTGTGATATCACTATAACTTAAACTTTTATTTTGAAAACCATCTGAGCCAGGCGGAAGCCATATGGAAAATCTCGTGTCGTCGTTTGAAAATAATAAGCGGGAGTTGGCTGGGTTTCCTTGGCGTGTTTTTCTTGTTTCATTCTTTGATAAACACAATAACCTGAAATGGACGGTTCAGAGGAAGAATCTACTGGGTTGATTCTTAACCGCTATCTACGATCAGAGACAGTCAGGTCACCATTGAGGCCAAGGTAAGGCGATTGTTTTGGTAATGGTTTGTATCGAAGATAGCTGTCAGTAAATGCCCATTAGTTAGCAGCGGAGCTGGGATCAGGGACTAACATGAGAACGCCGCCTGAATAACTTTTCTCAAATAAATTCTGCATGTCATATTTAAAGGTGTTTGTTTCTACGGTCGTTGTGGCTACATTTGCAGGACACGTTCACTGATCCAGCCGAGTAGTCCAAGTACAACGAACAGCGAACACCGAAGGTCTTTGAGGAGGTCAGCTGGACATCGGAGTCCCTCGGTGGCACTGCAAAACAAACTCCGACAACGGCTACGCGAGGTGAGTGACGCGGACGCATGATCTAAACACTTTTTGAGCAGGCTACGGCAAATGTCCGACAAGTTAAGTACCGAAATCGGTTTCATTTATCCAAGTTACTTCACACATCAGGGTGTTTCTATGCTAACCCTAGCCACGTAGCTACCGACCTATGTGTCATGTTGGCACAAATAGGCAGATGACCTGTTTGTTGACATCCGACCATGCATTTTTGGAGGTAGCTAACTACTGTTATTAAAAACATCTGTCTTAGCATCGTATAATATGTGAAGTGAAGCTCACTGGCATTTGCATAATAATATTTGCGGCTCTGTGTTTTTGGTGGATGCGTTTTATGTTAGACACTACTTTCATCAAAGCTCCACCATGGCCTCCCACACAGAAATCGCATCAATCAGGTGGTTTTGGGTTTCAGGTTTATTTATTTACGTTTGGCCAGTAACTGCCAAATGTGTGAGGCAGACTGTAACATGAAAAGTATAAACTTTTATTTTCTGCTACTGAGTATGATAAAGTAGGTTTGTCTAGTTTAGGCTATTTTGTCACTTGAATGTAACTTATAGTAAGCACCTTTTGCATGTGGTTAATGATCCTGCCATGTCAGCCAACTTACATTTGGGGGTCATGCAATGACATGACGTTCATCACTCTTATCATGCTTTGTATAGCCTATGGCCAGCAATTCTTCATGTATTTTAAGTTGCAATCTTAAAAGGGTCCCTGTAAGACATGTTGGCCTGATAAGACTGCTTTCTGTTTAAGGAAAACGTTTTGTTTTAGGGAAAAAAAAACACCTCCATTTTCAGAGCTTGTAGTTTGTAAGCTGCCATCCCGTTATGAAACCCCCTCCCCTGAAAACCTTTTCCCTTTTTTTGTCAACCAGGATGCATCCCGTTCTCCAGTGTCCGCCAGCAAGCAGCGGACGTCGGTTCAGACCAGGTCCCCTCAGCGGACGTCGGTTCAGACGAGACCTGCTCAGAATATGTCTGTTCAGACCAGGTCAGCTCAGAAGGCGTCTGTTCAGACCAAGTCGGCTAAGAAGAGTCTGCTGCCGTCTCTTCCCGATCCCGCTATGGAGGCAACGCCACGCACCATCATGAGGGGCATCCTCCAATCAGGTGAGGCTCCTTACTGTTCTAACAAGCCAGCTCACACCAAAGGCATAATATAAGTGGGGGATTTTTGGTGCCATTTTGAAGTGTCCATGTGTTCAAAGGGTGAGGGGACATGCACACTGCCTACCCCCAGACAACTCTTTAGACTCACACACATAGATGTTCGGCAGCTGTATAGGTGACGTTATCAATGTTTTTAGTAGCAGAAGTTAGGTGGCGCAACCACAGCTAATACTGCTTTTGCATGGAAAATTCTTATTATTGATGCTGGATTACATTTAAAATAATAATAATAAATAAATCATTTCATGTAAACAAAACTGGTTGTACAATGACTTCACATAAATGGGACATTAGCTGTGATTGGGTCACCCTGATGTCTGATTCTAAAAAGGTCTTTGACCTCAGGATATTCATGTCATGGCAAGACTAGATCCGTCAATTCTGAAGGAGATCTGTGCATCATCACAGTATTTTTTATTTATATTTTGATTCAGAGGCAGAAACGTCCATGGTGTCTGAGCAGCAGGTTTGGACTAGCAAAGGCCGACACCATCCTGAAGCAACGCAGCCTCCTCAACTGGACGTTAGCACGCGGATTGAGCAGAGGTGAGCTATGATGACCAATCGGGCGCTCATCAGAAAGTGAAACCAATCTTGTTTCTCATTCTCAGTTTACATTCCCTTACAGAAGTCATTATTTTCTTGTATACCTTCTGACCCCTCTTACTCTTACCTGTACTTAGCACACACACACACACACACACACACACACACACACACACACACACACACACACACACACACACACACACACACACACACACACACACACGTGTGTATGGCTTTCACTTATCCCTGTTTTCTGTTTATCTTCAGTAAAAACCTTGAGAACAGTTCAGATCTGGATTGGACTAAGACAATAGAGTTGCCACAGTTGCCCATCGCCAAGGGTCTGAAACGCAAGAGGGTTCCCGCCGCACTCAGTGTCACTGCCTTTGAGGGACAACTGGCGAATATGACCGGTAGGTAACAAAAGAATGGACTAAGGACACTTCATGCAATTCAAAGTAGAGATAAACCGCTATATTTGCTATTTTTTAGTTAATTGGCATCGACTTGATGTCCTTGTCCTTGTGCCTTTTTAAACTGTCTACTGACGTCAAGAGGGTGCTTCTGATTAGCAATTCTAACCTAGAAATCTGTTTTTTTTCTGTTTTAAAAGCGTCATTTGAAAATGCTTCAAATATGCTTACCTGCAACAGGCAGTCACCTTTTTTTTGTGGAAATGATCTGTATAGACACCATTCACCAAGAAACGTATGATGCCTTGCACTGTCATTTATCAGCTGACTTGTGTTGCCTGGCACTGTGAATCGTTGATTGACTTGTGATGCCTTGGCTGTGCTATTCTGTGTGTGGTAGAGTTCTCTATGACGGAGGAGCTGCCCGAGCTGCCTGTGGTGCCGGTGGCTAAGGGACTGAGACGCAAGAGGGCCCCCAATGTCCTCAGCGTGACCGCTTTCGAGAACCAGATGGAGCAGTTCACAGGAGGTAAGAAAATATTATGGAGGTCCAGGAAGGGAAAATTTGAGCCACTCAAGGTGAATTTTTTATAATTTTTTTTTAACATTACTACAGTACAGTAGCCATATGAAAAGTAAAAAAATGTATGGCCCTGCCGTGGCCAACCGGTAGGGCACTCGTCTGCCATACGGCTGACCCGGGTTCGATTCCCTGCCCGGTTCCTTTGCCGGCCCTTCCCCGTCTCTCTCTCCCCACTTTTCTTCCTGTCACCACCCTCACTGCCCTATCATAAATAAAGTCAAAAAGACCACAAAAAAAATCTTGAAAAAAATAAAAGTTAAAAAGAATTGATCCTTGAGTGCCTCAAATGTTCTCTACCTGGACCAACTTTGAGAGGCCCTACACTGATGAGCACCAAGAAAAAAGGCGAAGACCCAAAAGCACTCCAATTTTTCTGTTGTTTTTTAAATATTATAAAGGTTAAGAGGTGCAGTAGAACAGCGCGCTAATACACCTGACCATATCGTCGCTGTCCAACAGAAACCTAATTTTTTAAAATTAATTATATTTGTTTAGTTTTTCATTACGAAATATAAAGCAGTACCACTGGTCAGTCTCCACGAGTGTATGTGTATGATAAATTATGTAATAACCAACTTTAATGTTTTTATTTATTTAGAAAATGGTGATTTTATAAATGAATAAAGAAAAAACAACAAAAAATGGAATTACAAGGTTTCTACCTGACAGCGGCAATATATGGGTTTTGGTTTTTGGTTTGGTTTATTTATGGATATCGGAAGACAAAAGGTATCCAAGGGATAACATGTAAAAGCGTAAACACTTATTTCCAACATGGTCCCTGATGGAAGAGGACAAGACATAACAAAAACGTGTAACAGATATCACATACCCATATGCCATCACATTCCTACGTCATCTAGTTCTCCACTTTATTCCACAAAAATACTCTAACTCTTTGTTTAAAACACCTTTTTGTTTCTGCCATTTTAATATTTAGTGGAAGGCTATTCCATAGCATAATCCCTGTATAAAAGAAAGAGCTGCGAGCTGTGCTTTTTGAAGCTGGTACCTTACAGGAGCGAACACTTGCTCTTGTTCCATAGGCATGTTGAGTATGCACCATTACAATCTGGGATCCCAAGTACTTAGGAGCTATCCCATTAATAATGTTAAACATATGATTCAGTTTTAGCAGTTCAACCCTTAATTTCACAGGCAGATAGTCCACTTTCTTAAAATCATTAGAAGTGACATGATGCCTAGATGGTTTACCTAATATAAAACAGATCATGTTGTTCTGCATAACCTGCATTTTATTTTTAATTACTGTCAGGCCACTGTACCATGCTGAACATGCATAGTCAAGATGGCACTGCACAAGCGCTGACACAAGAAGTTTTTTAACTTTTAAAATCTAATTGCCTTGCATGCCCATGGGGACTGAGGTTCTAATCTGGCTTGGGGCATTTCCCAATCCGTCCCCAACTCTCTCTTACTGCTTTCCAGACTTCTTTTAAAAAAATATATTTTTATGGCCTTTTGTGCCTTTTTTGTGGATCATGGGACGGTGAGCCGAAAGAGAGATTAACCTGGCCGGACTCGAACCTGGGTCCCCCTGAGCATACAAGGCCATGCATTGTGTGGTGCAGTAGTGTGATGTGCCACTGCGCCGTCTGTGACTGATTTCAGTTTGTGTGTGTGAGTGTACTACTGAGACCAGGGGTGTACTAAGACGCTGACTCAGTAGAAAACCAGGTTAAGATAACCCTGTGATGGAGGTAAATCATGTAATAGAAGAGCCTGAAGTCCTCATTTTCTATACCAAATGATGCCTGCATCATTATCACTTAACCATGTTCTTAGTATACTCTCCCAGTTCACATTCAGAATAATAATGCCGATTGGCGTTTCTGTGTGTCGTAGAGATGACCGAAGTGCAGGGAGGCAAAACCGAAGTGGACGGCTTGTCCGGCTCAACGCTTGGCTTCACCAACGTCACCATGTCCAACGTCACGGCCGACATTATTATGAGTAACACGGCGGCCTACGCCAGCCTGTGTGCCTCCCAGCCAGCCACAACAACAGATGAGCCATCGGGAGACTCACAGGCTAAAGTGCCGTCGCCGGGGCAGACGACTCGAGCAGGCGAAACGGTGAAGGACGACGACGACGGTGAGGATGATGTGCAGTCTGAAGAGTTGTTTCATCATGATGCTTTATCGGGAGAAACTGAGGAGGCTGTGCTGGTACCTGAGACTCAAGCAACTGAAGACGGTGTCAATTCCAAGACTTTAAGACCTTACGATCCAACAGTTTCCCCTTTGGAAGAGTCGGAAGTAGCTGTGTGCCCGGAGACGCAGATGTTGGAAATGTCTGGAGTTTTATATCAGGAGGACGAGGAGGAGGTGGAGGGGGAGGGGGAGGAGGTGGAGAAGATGCAGACCTCCCAGTCAGAAGATGAAGTCATCCACCGCTGTGCTGCTCGCTCCTCCAGACATGGCGTGGCTCTGGCTCTACCTGGACAGCCCACGGAATGGCAGGACGGTGACAAAATTGCATCAGAAACAGGTAAAAACTTGTCATGTAACGACAATGCATTGCCTTTAAATCCACAGGGTGTTGCAGAAAATCTATTTATTGTAAGGTTTGTGTTTATTAAACTTCATTGACTTTTTCAAAGATTTGATATAATGTAGAAATGAAACGTTTGTCACTGCCTCATAGTGGTCAGTGCCCCAGTTTGACACACCGCCAGGCCGGGTTTCGTGACCCGTAGGAGCAGCACAACTTCCCTTTGCTACAAGCACCTCAGTCAGCTACAGTGTGTGAAGTTTTATTAATAACATTGACATTGGTTCTAAATGTTTGTTTTCTCCTGGCTGCGCGACACCAGCTGCGCACAACCCAAACTCTGATTGCTGGAAACCACTGTCTGTAAAAAAAAATAGCTCACATGGTTGGCTGCCAGTGTCTTGCCCTTCCTCATAACATCGTGTTTATGAACTTGGTGAACCCATGTATTTCCACCTTACAGATAATGAACCAACTACGACACAGACAAGCGGAAGCCAATCAGATGGGGTGTCCAGTGCTGACTCCGCCTTGCCTCGCGTGACCTCACAGGAGGATGGCGAGCACAGGGAGGATAAGGAGGAGGAGGAAGAAAAGGAGGGGGAGGAAGAGGAGGAGGAAGAACACGGTAACAGCAAAGTTTTTTCAGAATGTCTGCAAGTCAATTTTTCTCCTGTCCTTTGGTGTGGCCTTGACTTCATTGATGGTTAACATTTCTATCAATGTCTTGCAAAAACATTATTCAAAGGTCATTCTCTCATTTGCAATTGGCATGTTGGGGGATAACAAAGTCTCTCTGCCCTGGGTTAAAGAGGGGAAACGTTACTGTTCTCCATGGAGGTCGGATGACACTGTGGTAAGAGGCCTGAGGTCATAGGAAACGCGTGGAAAAGCACACTAGTAGAAGTCATTGATGGTGGCTATTTGGATTCAGGTTTGGGCTTCTTTCAGGTAGGCCTGGGCAAAAAATCGATGTGATTTTAAAATCGAGTTTGAACGTCAAATCGATTTGTTTTTTGAGAAATCGCGTTATACGATTTAAATTTTTTTTTTTTTTATCATCTGTCAGTTTATGTATCCAAGCGCACAGCGCATTGCATTACGTTCGCCACTTGGCGAAAACGTAGGTCTAGCTTGCTTGTGCCTTCTCTGTGTCTCCTCCCCCATTACATGCACAAACAAACGTGGTGAGTGAAATGGTTTGACAGAAATATAGTGAAACGGGTGAGGAATACGGGCTCCTGTTCAAAAAAGGTGACACTACCTCCTATCGTTTTGCCAATGATGAATTAAACAACCTACCACTTTGTAAATTGTGAATGACAGTGTTGTCATAAGCTGTACGTCGTAGCAGCCGGACTACAGGCATGTTTCAATATTTGAAACGAAAACATCTCGCGGAGAAAATGCTAAACAAACTATTCTACCCCTACCAAAAGAGTGGCGCAGGGTGGAAAGCAATCACGGATGCAATTAGGCTAGAACTACCTACTACGATATGCTTCCAATTTATTGAGAGAAGAGAGGTTTTCAACATATGCTTAAAGTTTTGGATGCGCTGCTTCCTCGCCTATATTATCTTAACCAACATATGTGAGTTGAAAGGAATCTCTCTCCCTCCCTCTCTCGCTAGCTCTCTCTCTGTCTCTCGTCTCTCTCTCTCTCTCTCTCTCTCTCTCTCTCTCTCTCTCTCTCTCTCTCTCTCTCTCTCTCTCTCTCTCTCTCTCTCCTCTCTCTCTCTCTCTCTCTCTCTCTCTCTCTCTCTCTCTCTCTCTCTCTCTCTCTCTCTCCCCTCTCTCTCTCTCTCTCTCTCTCTCTCTCTCTCTCTCTCTCTCTCTCTCTCTCTCACACACACACACACACACACACCCAAGCAACCGGAGCACTCTGTCTCTCGCGCGCTCTCTCTCCCCCTCTCTCTAAAGCCCTACTCGGACGGGACTAGTTAGGAGACTTGTGGTAAAGTAACCGCGTCTGAACGCGCCATGTCAGTAAAGATAGCGGCGATATCGGTAAACTTCGCCGAGAGTTTTACCACCTGTTGCAGTCTGGAGAAATTACCGGCAGTAAAACTGGTTCTAATCCTGTGCGAATGCGCTGATGTCTGATTAAATGCATGAAACGCGATATCTAATCTACTGAGGCTTGCAAACGTTACCGTCTTGAAGTAAGCATTGTTTTAGGGCGTTGCTCCAAAATGTTTTCGCTGTGTTAACGCAGCAGTGTTCAGATGCATCGACATGTATTCAGACGACGCATTACTATGGGCTCTGATGGGAAACCAGCTGGCAATTGCTAAATTTGTTCATCTGGGACAAGAGCCTCCATACATCTGTACTATAATGCATCATTAATATATTGTGGGGATGGATGGCACGTGACGACAAATCTCAAGTGTTTACCCCTCACATGTTTTGTTCTTTCTCTGAGATGTTTCAATGTAATCCCAATTGGTAATTTCTATTACCAATGTCCTGAGATAAATTACATCAGGCTATTTTGGCCTGGAGTTCCCAAACTTTACTATGAGCCCTCCACATACAGGTAGATACAGCCAAGCCCCCCCTGACATGGGACATGCCACACTTTTTTTCTGTGCACCCAGTCTCACACCTTGATAAAGTTTGTGTATTCCTAAGACCATTCAGGTACTACAGAAAGCACAATAAATAAATATTGTAAAGAAAAAAAAATATTCCTTTGGGATTTAAGCCTATTTTTGGTTTATTTTGGCTACTTAGGTCATTCAATTCATTTTGCTATATTTTCCCTGCCAATCTGCCACGGCCCCCCTGGCATCCTCTCACGCCCCCCCAGGCGTCCCCAGGCCCCACTTTGAAAACCTCTGCTATAGGCTACCCCATGTCCATATAAACTGGTCCAGTCCGAGTAGGCTTCACTCACACACACCAGAGGCATCGCCACACAAACAGAGCCTACTTCTCAATCTCTCTGTCAATCTCTCTGTCAATCTCTCTGTCAATCTCTCTGTCTCTCTCTGTCTCTGTCTCTCTCTCTCTCTCTCTCTCTCTCTCTCTCTCTCTCTCTCTCTCTCTCTCTCTCTCTCTCTCTCTCTCTCTCTCTCACACACACACACACACCACGTTGGGGCCTAGAGAGCTCAACAAGGGGTTGTTTTTTTTGGGGGGGGGGGGGGTGTATTGAATCGAATCGTGAATCGTGAATCGAGTTTGGCAATGAAAAAATCTAGATTTTTTTTTCAGGGTGAATCGCCCAGCCCTACTTTCAGGTAAATAAGACCAGGTACCACCAAGAATTGAACACACAGTCATGAAAATCACATGGTTGGAAAATGCAGTGAACCGTTTTCCTGCCACCTTTTTCTCAGGTTATGTTGACACACAGTTGATGACATCCTCTGAATTGATATTGATGAGGCATGCCCATTTCCCTCTGGCAGATAACAGGCCAACAACAACAACAACCACATCAGATGGGGCGCCTGGTGCTGACTCCGCCCTCCCTCAGGTGACATCACAGGAGGAGGAGGAAGAAGATGAGGAGGAGGAAGATGTACATGGTAAAGATTTCAGATTTTTTTTCTGCTAGGACTTGCTAATATTACAGACTAAAATTCGAGTAATATGTTCTTGTCTTGTACTTTTTAAATTTGTTTTCATGTTTGTTAGCCTGATAAATCAGCCTAAATGTGAGATTGGATGTGTAATTTAGTCTGGCCCCGATGAATAGTACATCGAAGATTGTTGATGAGAACAACATGCTGTCTTTTAAACCGTGCCTGTGCCTATAGGCCGGCGTTCTGACCAATCAGCGCTGTCTTTCTCGTTGATGTGCTTTCCCAACATTGCGAGCTTCGTCGTCACTCCCTCAAAACCCCGCCCGCCTTGATTCAAAACAAATCTCTGCGTTGTGATTGGTTTGCCAGATTCTTGGCAAGCCTGGCAGACCACTAAAATGATGCGATGCCAGACAACTCGCAGCCAAATAATGTTGGCGTCCAGCGGGTGGCGCTGGTTTACTAGGCTAATGGTTTGTGACAAACCAGGGGTGCATTTCTCAAAAGAGAAATTGTTAGCCTGTTAGCAACTTCGGTAGTTGCCAATGGGAAAATGCATTGAAAACAACAAAGTAGCTAATGTAGTAAGCAGCTTTGGTTTCGAGAAATCCACCCCTGGTTTTGCGGTCATTCTCATGATTAATGTCATAATTTCCTCACAGATGGTGTAGCAACAACATCAGCAACTGGAAGCCCATCAGTTGCTGCTTCCACAGCTGAGGAAGAGGAGGAGGAGGAGGAGGATGAAGAGGAGCAGGAGGAGGAGCAGCAACGTCAGGAGGAAGATGAGGAGGAAGTTGAAGAGGAGCAGCAGGAAGAGGTTGAAGAGGAGAAGGAGGATGAGGAAGAGGATGATGACGAAGAGGAGGTGGTTGAAGAGCAGGAGCAGGCGGGTGATGTACATGGTAAGGTCCTCTCTTGGGTTGGGTACTCTCTCTCTAGCACATGATGAAATGATAAAAACGCAAAAGGAGCTCCAGAGAAGAGGAGCTTAAATTGGAGTGATGTGTTCATATTGTGTAGTTTTTGTTTGACAAGCCAAGGTTTAGCAGTTTCATTTTTTTTAGTTCATTATAATACACAAGGATTTGTGTTTGCCTTAGAGTTGGCCTTGGAATAGGAAGGTTGCTGGTTTGAATCTCACTGAAGTGCCCAGGTGAAAAAGTGGTTCAATTTAGTACAATAAAAGCATGACTGAAGTGTACTTAGCATGTTAAAAGTGCACTCGTGCTTTTTGTGCTAAGAAAAAGTATGTTTACAATATGCTTATTTAAAGTGTACTTAAAATTAGATGTAATTAAGTTGCTCTCAAAGAAAGTGCACTTAGCGAACCATACTTCAAGTGGACTTCGAAGATGTTTGGCTAACTTACTAAAAGTGTATTTTTTAATAACATATTGCAATTGTACTTTTTTAAAGTGCAATATGATTACACTTCACCCAAATGTCTTTGAAGTGTGATTTTCTATAGTGTGCTTTAAAGTAAATCGTTTTAACATATTGCAAGTACACTTTTTCTAAGTGCACCATGATTGTACTTCACCCAAATATCTTCAAAGTGTGCTTATGTCACAGGTGGAGCGCGCGTTTGCTGGCCGCGCCCACTTTGATACTACTACCCTGGGAGTTCACTGCACAACACCAAAAACCAAGACACAAGTTCCAGTTTTCGTTCTATTTATTTACCACCACTGGATTAAAAGTCAAAGGGGTAGGCCTAGTTGTCTCTGTCCATTACCCACGGGGGAACCCACCCACGCCCAAGTCTGAATTCCTCCAATGGAATTGCTTGGACAGTCCAGCACCAAGTCCATCCGTGCGGGGTTCGAGGTGAATTACACTGCAACGGGGGCATGGCACACACGTTCAATCGGGAGCACCTGGCGGTGATGAGAAGCGATGGGAGTTCTTCTGCGTAGGCCCGGAATAGCTGGTTGGTCTTCAGCAGTCTTGGGTGCGAGCGAGAGGAAAAGAGAGAGCGAGAGAGAGAGCGAGAGAGAGCGAGAGAGAGAGAGAGCGGCGCACTCACGGGGGCCACAGTAACCAGGCGAATACGAGTCACTCATCTTCACGGTGGGGTGCATGTCTGTCTAACCCCTTTCCATCGAGGCAGGTTCACCTGGCCGTCACTCTGATTGCGGACTCCTTCTGGGCACTATGCCAGTCGCGCTCTCCTCCGAGCTGCCAGTTTGCCTTCTGATCCATAGGATCGCGTCCACTTCTCATCCAACTTCTCGTCCAACTTCTCGTCCCTTTCGCCAGGCTCTGTCCGGTTACCGGTGTCCGACGTCTCCGATCTTGCCGCTACACTCTCGCCTCTCTCTCCCCTCAGGATGGCATTCTCGCAGTCATCTCTCCTTGCGGCTTCCTCCTCACATAGTCTAGTCGTGATTTCATGAACCCAGAAATGTTGAGTACCCTAAAGTTTTATTGCAGAAATGTCATCTATAGGTCAAATGAAGGGGATTTAGCTTGGTTGCCCAAAGTTGCACTTTGGGCAATTTGCATAATTAGCATAAATATATTGTTAAGGTAAGAACTACTACTGGTGAATAGGCTTGAAAAATTAAATCGTAGATATCACCTTGAAACTTTCTGAGTTGATTACTGACAATAAGAGAAGAAAAAAATGTATTGGATGTTTTTTGTATTTTGATGTTTAGATATGCAAATGAGGGCGTGCATCATTAATTATGCACTAATTTGCATACACATGAACTCAGCTTTGCATGGTAAACCAGACTCAAAATAATTTTTCTGTGGGTAAAATTTGTATATTTCAGGGTTGAATTAGTGAAAAGCCTCTGAGGAACCTGGTCAAGAAGATGTTTTGACATGGATAGATTATAGTGGAGTCTGTTAAGGGTTTTACCGTTACGGAAGTGACAAAAGCACCAGACTTTGCATGGTGTTTCTTTAGGGTATACAGTGTATGTAGTAATTCTAGCCTAGCCCTCTGAAACGTTCTAACATGTTATATGAGTGAGTCTGTGCGTACATGCTTGACAGCAAATGTGATATTGTGAACAATCTGAGTAGATTCATAGTTGGCCTGAATTAGAATGAGTATTTCCCACACTAAAACTACGGTGAGAATAGACTGCTGCTAATGCTCACTCAGCAGCATACTGAATGGGGAGGTGTCAGTGCAACAAGGTGTCCAAGGTAGCAGCTTCTCCATCCTCTAATTTCCATAACATAGATATTTTTATTTGCATGAGATAGAGTAGGGGACAAGACCTCTCCATGTGTGTGAATAACCCATAACATCACCAAATTCTACATCTTCACAGGTAGTATTGTGCATATAGTGAGTGCATTTCAGTCATTAAGAATGGCATTGTAGATTACTCAATGTGTATCTTCAGTTGAAATGAAATAAAGAAAATTATTTCTAAGTAGGTGTTCAATAAGAAGACAGAGGTAAATGGGTTTCTTTATTCAGAATTTGCAAAGAAGTCCTAACCTAGTAGCCTACTTGTGTTGTATTACCATTACCTCAGTGATCATTGAGTACCTCAATTGCTACTTCAAAACTGACAGCTCATGGACAACATGAACCGTAGGTCTTTGCCACCCTTACCTATAGGAGAAATATCAATATAAAGCAACAATTCTCATATGGCATATACTATAAAGGTGAACCATTACTCATTTTCTTGATATGCAAGGCACACACATAGTCCAGGAGGAAGGATGGCCAACCATGCACCACAATACAATAGTACAGTAGCATACAGTACAGTGCAGCACAGTACAGTACAGTAGAGTACAGTACAGTACATTACAGTAGAGTACAATACAGTTCAGTATAGTACAGTACAGTACAGTAAAGTACAGTAGAGTATAGTACAACAGTTCTGTACAGTACACTAGAGTAGAGTATAGTAGAGTACGCTACACTAGAGTAGAATACAGTATGGTTTAATACAGTACTGTACAGTACAGTAGAGTAGAGTAGAGTAGAGTACAGTGCAGCAGAGTACATTGCAGTACAGTACAGTACACTAGAGTAGAGTACAGTAGAGTATAGTGCAGTACTGTACACTAGAGTAGAATACAGTATGGTATATTACAGTACAGTAGAGTACAGTGCAGCAGAGTACATTGCAGTACAGTACAGTATATTACAGTTCATTACACTACAGTACAGTACAGTATAGTCTTGATGACCACATAGCCTTCACCATCTCCATATTCTGTTTTGACACTCTTCAGCCTCATTATCTTCTTGGTATTCATCCTTATGAACTATGAATGGTTTATTTTTGTTGTGTAGTGAAATAAGGTCCCCCCAAAACTTTGAAATGGTGTGGTGAGGGATGCAAATTATTGATTTTTGTCATCACTATGAATTGATAAACGATTAATTGAGACTATTGTGTGATGTTTGTATACGTAGCTCTTTTGAATTTGTTCACTGTGTGTAGGCCTACAGGTTACAGTTGTTTAGCATGAAACACCTAATTCATCCATCTACGGTACCTGTCAAAACTGTCTCTTGACCAGGGTCCTGGAAAGGTTTTCACTAACTCAATCCTGAAATATACATATTTTACCCACAGAAAAATAATTTTGAATCTGGTTTTACCATGCAAAGCTGATTTCATGTGTATGCAAATTAGTGCATAATTCATCATCATTTGCATATCTTAACATCAAAATACAAAAATCATCCAATACATTTTTTTCTTCTCTTATCATCAGTAATCAACTGAGAAAGTTTCAAGGTGATATCTATGATTTAAGTTTTTTTGCCTATTCACCTATAATAGTCTTACCTTAACGATATATTTATGCTAATTATGCAAATTGCCCAAAGTGCATACTTTGGGCAACCAAGCTAAATCCGCTTCGTTTGACCTATAGATGACATTTCTGCAATAAAACTTTAGGGTACTCAACATTTCTGGGTTCAGTATAGGGGCCTATGGGGATCACGACTGGACTCACAGTCTAGTTTCTTGCTGTTTAAAACTCTGCTCACCAACCCACGTGCACCAATCACCTCCATCCTCCTCACCTGCGCGCCATTATCCTAATCATGCTCCAGGTGTATTACATTGGGAATGAATGATATCTAGTTTTCGGTTCACTTGGGCCTCAATTGTCACCCCGTGACACTAGGTGCATTCGATATGTGTCAACGCATGTATGCGCATTTAGACAGCAATGCACCCTGGATGGAAAATGCTGCATGACGGTTAGATTTCCTGTCAAACTTCGAAATTTCGTCGACGTTGCGTTGACGAGGTGACATGTCACATGGTGTAAAACTATCGCGGGATGAATGCGGCTGCAGTCAGATCTTGCAACCTCTGCAGTTGCTTATCCCCTTCAACGCTCGTCGGCGGACTGCCTCCGAGGTCACGCGCCCATGAACTGGTTGGTCAACAACTCACTCACGTGTGTATATGGGTCTTGTCTCACACCTCTACACAAGTTTGCGCAGGTCCCCACTTCAGCTCCTCCTCACTGCCTGTCCCCCCACTCCTCACACGTGGTGTGTTAGTAGAGCAAACCGGTGCGAGCTCATCGTCTCGTTCATATTTGTGGCCGACTTTAAATGCGCTGTATTTAATAACACCCACATCGTGACAACAAGTTCTCGCTCACGTGCTTCCGTCAACGTTGGTCGATAGCAACAAAGTCGTATGGGCTTACTTACACAAAGTTCATTTACCCATAATGCACCATCATGCATGTCCCATCATGCAATGCACTTCTTGGAGGTAAATTTCTCAAACAGAAAGCCATTCATCCTGAAGGAATATTTTTGGTTTGCATGAAAATATTACTCATTGTTATATTCTGTGTTTATTGTAGGGGTTTTTAAAATTTAAAGTGGTACACAAAAATGACCATGTTCCCACCGTCATTATGATGGTCACGTATATGTTCTGGTATATATAGGCTCACACTTCCCATAGTATCCTGGTTGGAGGTAAGTTGGAATTAATTGTTCAAACAATGAATACAGTGTCACCATTAATCATCAATCCAATTGATCAATTGCAGGAAGGAGGAGCACGATTGAAGGAAAGTGAAATGTGTACCTGAAATCACTGTAACAATGCAATGATTGTAAATGTCAGTAATGCTAGGCATGCATACCGGAACACTACTGTGCCTGTGGTTGTGTGTAATGTACAAGCTCTGAGAACCAGCATGGATTGTAATATTACATTTATATTATTTCATGTACTTGGGAGTGTACTGTAAATACACTTCAAGCATACCTGTTATATATTTACAATACTTCATATGATATACTTTTTACAGACTTAAAATGTTCCAATGTAGTCCAAAGAAGCATGAAGTTAATATACTTTTATTGTACTTCTAGTAACAATAAAATGTTATAGAAGTGTACCCAAGCACACTCTTAATGCCATACGAATGCATGAAAAGCGTGTTTGGAGCATACTTTCAAAAGTATGCTTGTAGTGCACTTAAAGTTGTCCAAAAGCGGTGCCAATTTAGCATCCTCAGTGTGCTGCAAGTGTGCTGAAGTACTGCTTTAGTAGTGCTTCAGCGCACTAATAGTGCAATGAAGCGCACTTTAAATCGCCGAAAATAGTACACTTTGTACTAAGTACGGTCAAAAAAAGTACACTTTAAGTATATGGGTTTTTCACCTGGGTGGCCCTCAGCAAGACGCCTGTCCTCACTTTACTCCAGGGAATAATTATTTATTATAAGAATACATTTTCTTTTTTTGTAAAGCACATTGAGTTGCACACTTTCGAAATTGCCGCGCCTTGCCTTGCCTAAATGTCCTGTACCTTTTGTGTTATCCTAATGTAATGTCCTTTTACAGATGATGTACCAGTGGATGACAGTCCGGTAGACGGCCTGGCATCACCAGCAGTTCATGAGGAGCAAGACGAGGGCAGCATGGATGAAGAAGAAGGTGAAGATGTGGAGAATATACATGGTGAGCTTTTGTGGAGGGTGAAGATGATGGGTGCGCAACCCAGGAAAAGGTGCAGGACAAAGGCTGACAACATTTTTGGAGTGATGAGTCTGCACACTTAAACATTTTTTGTATGTTTCATTATGTTTTGTAGCATGCAGACTCCTTACCCCAAAACTACAGTGAGATTTTCAGAGTGGTTTGTGATTGCAGTCTATGGCTGGAGAGCGCATTTCATTTATGCACAATTCCTTAGTACTTGTATTTAATTTGTGATTGATTAGACTTATCCAAAGCTAGAGAGGAGTAGCCTAGTAAACTAGTCCCACCCGCCAGCGGTCAAAATCATTTTTGCCTGCGAGTGGGTCTAGCCCCGGACAATGCTCCATACCCTGAAACTGGCAGACCAATCACAATGCAGGAGATTTGTTTTGAATCTTTGGATGCAAAACGGACAGGGTTTTGAGGGAGTGATGACAAAGCTTTTGTCAATAGGCACAGACACGGTTTGAAAAACAACGGGTTGTTCCCATCAACAATCTTCTGATGTCTCATTGATTGGGGCCAGACTAAATATTCACATTTAATCTCACATTTAGTCTGGATTGCTAGGCTAAGAGAGGAGGGGGTTCCGAGACCAAAATGCCTCAGAAAAATGTACCAATTGTTCATTGTCAGTTGCTGTCTGCTTTGTTTAACACCTTAATCTTTGACTGTGTTTATATTATTTAGGTATGGCTCAAGCAACCCCGGCTTTTGTAAGACGGAGAATATTGGAACCAACTACCGTTCTGACAACACCACTTGCTGAGGGCACAAACAAGTAAGTTAAGCAGTGTAGGTTGGCGATGCATGAATAGGACTGCACCTGGGAGATTGCCACAGCCTTCCACAGTAAATTACAAACGTCAACAAAAGTCAAAGTGTACAAGGTGTAGTCAAAGTGTCCATTACTGTGTGCTCAACAATTGAAGAGCTCTTTTCCAAAATGAGATATATCCATTTTGTAGAATGTTGAGAAATTGACATTTTTGTATTGGGCTTTCCATTGAATTGCATTGCAAAATAAATTTAAAAAGTATGTTCTGAAAACATTTGTATGACAAGAATTCACACATAGAATATAGGACTTCTTAACAGTCAATTCCAATATTAAATTGCAAAAAATCAAAAAATGGTGGATATAGCGTTTTGGAAAAGAGCTCAACAATTCTTTTTATTCCTTTTTTGGTAGAAAAGATGATGGTAAAGCCAAACCCCAGAAAGGAAAGAAGAAGGCTGCCGAACGAACCCCTGGAAGACTAGCCTTGCCTAAAACTTGGGTTATGTCCACCTTCAAACACTTTGCCAAGTGCAAAGTGTCAGCTGACGTCTATCCTCTTCTTAATGAAGCGTGAGTATGAGTATTTTACCACAGCAAATGAATCCTCTGGTAATGTGGGGCCTGGGTGGGTTCCAATCCTGTTTGTTTGGGACATATATCTCTTGATTTTCAAGTCAAGTCGGTTTTATTGACAATTTCTTTACATGCACTGGTCATACAAAGAATTGAAATTACGTTTCTTACTTTCCCATGCAGACAGACATAGACTCTAGACTCTAGATGTGGACATAGACAATTAGACATAGACAGTATACATACATTACACCTGGAGTACCTATACAATACCCACACAGACATATAAATTGCAAGACTGGGCAACAGCAGACATACATAGAACATATATTAAAAAGAGTTTGTGTTGTGCATTCCAGTTATGTCCTATTGTGATGATTCTTAAATTTTATTTCCGTTGAGAAGTTAAAGGGGATGTTCAGTATTTGGGGGATTTTTTTCTAGAATAAATGTTTTCATGCCTTTCCTTTGGTGAACACTCAAATGTTGAAATGTCTAGCGTACACTACACTTATTATAACAACTCTAAGGCAAAATTTTAAAATCTGAAAAAAAAAAAATCAATTTTTGTCTTCAGCATTCAGAAGTATTTTGACCGTGCGTGTGAGGACGTGGAGGCGTATGCGAGTCACGCGGGGAGGAGCACTGTGGAACGGGCCGATGTGGAACTCCTCATGCTGAGGTGAGATATTACACGTAGCAAAGCATGTTAAATCTGTCAACTTTAGGCTTTCTATTTTTTTTTAATTCAAATTTGTATTTAAGGGTGCACTGTGTAATATTTTTTGTAGTTTATTTCTTGAAGTCATGCTGCCCATTCACTATTGTTACCTTTTTCATGAATACTTACCACCACCATCAAATTCCAAGTATTCATTATGACGGGGAAAATTGCACTTTTCATACATGAAAAGGGAGATCTTCTTCATGGTCCGCCATTTTGAATTTCCAGAAACGGGCCTTTTTAGCTTAGGTCATACTAGTAAATATTAGTTCATTAATTAGTAAACATTCATGAAAAGATCAAATTTGGCAGTTGTGGCAGTTTCACTGAACAGTATAGTTGCAATACCTACTCTGGCCACATCTTACACGGTGCACCTTTAAACATGCTCAGTAACGGCTTTCAGTGGTACATCGTATAGGAAACAAAGACCGACAGGCCAGCATTATGATGACACATTTTCTAAGGCTCACGCAGTCCCGCTCCAATAATATGAAATATAATAAATATATACTTAAAAAAATAAAAAGGAATATGAACAACAATGCACATACAGTATACATAATATCTATTGATCTTCAGGACATTTCACTCCTCATTCTAGCAGCATTTGCAGTCACAACTGAAGACTCTTGAAAATACTCCCTGGAATGAGGAGTGTGTGATGTTGCTTACACTAGCCAAACTCTTTGGGTGAGGCCTAAATTGTAGAGTGTAACGGATGGCAACTAACAAAGTTCAGTGTGGAACGTTGGTAAACCTCCCTCTCGAAGCCTCATTCAGTATCAGTAGCGCTGAGCTATTGGTCTGGACCTTTAGTTCAGTTGTATCATGCTGTGCCTCCCATGTCTGAACTGGAGCGTTTGAGTGGTAGGTGGCGGGTTCTTAGCCTGGGTGAAAAGCCGACTGTTGACTCCGTCAATCAGTCTGGCAAAAGCCATGAGGAATCCGTCTCCATGGAGGGTGGTAGATGGTCTGATCTTACTCTATCATTTAAATGATTTGGAGTTCCAAACTCAAATTAAACCTCATATTGTGCTTTATTAGCATGCCTGTTACGATATAGCGTCGCAAAAGCAAACAAATAACAAAACGAAATTGTGAATATAGTTATCTTAAACCAATCCGTAACGGAGCTCGCGGGTGAGTTCCGCGTCATCAATCTCAACTGTTTGCTGATTGGCTAAACACTGAGAGAACCGAGCTCGAGGCTTTTGCCAGACGATGTGCGGAGCCAAAATCTTTGGGTGGAGTACATAGGATGGCGTCGCCAGGCTAGCGGGTTCTAGCCACAAGTGGTGAACTAGCGCAGGATCACCTCAGTTTCAACAGCATGGCCTGGATGAAGAAGAATCTTCAGAGTTGACTGTTACCCGGGCCCTGCTGTGGCTCAAGCGGTAGGGCACTACACTGCTACACCACTTTTACGTTTGCTGACCCTTCGCCGTCTCTCTCTCTCCCCACTGCCTTCCTGTCAATTGCTTGAGTGTCCTGTCACAAATAAAGGCAAAAAGACCTTTTAAAATAAAAACAGTTAACTTAGTAAACTGTTACCTGAAAATGTGGTGCTTGTTGCTATTAATATATTATATTTTGTGTGTATATGTATATTTCCAGGCAGCGGTTCATAACGGATCCTTCCCAGGTAAACGCCCTGATTGAGCGGCACCTCCCTCTGGAGTATCAGAAACTCCTCATCCCCGTGGCAACCAGTGGCAACAAGGTCATCCCCAAAAAATACTAATAAGGACTCCTCTTCACTTTCCACGTGTCACTTTCTCCCCCTTTGCTTTCCCCTTTTCCCTTGTGTCTGTTTTTTGTCCTTTTTATGTTCTTTTATTTCATGTCCCTTGTTGTGTTTTTATGTTTCTTTCATGTATAAAATATATGTTTTTAATAATGTAATACATTTCTTAAATAAAGAGTATGAAATGGATATACCAGTGAGGCATTTTCTCTCTTCTTCAATGGCACGAAGGTACACTGTGCAGGAAATGGTCAAAAAAGGTACTGCAACTATGCTGCTCATTGAAACTGTGTCGCCTATTGCCAAATTTGACCTGTTCATGAAAGTTTACTAAGTAATAAACTAATATTTTCTAGTTTGACCCAAGTACAGTCATTTTTGCAGCTTAAATTGGCTATTTCTGGTAATTCTAAATGGCGGACTATGGACAAGATCCCCCTTTTCATGTATGAAAAGTGCCGTTTTTCCAGTCATAATGAATGTTTGACTGAACTCTGATAATGAACTCTGACCCTTTACAATATGAGCGGGTTATAAACTAGTAGAGATTTAATTGCAGACGGGCTGAATCTATCCATCTTGATATTGCTACCCTGCACCCTCCCTGCCTGACTGCCCCACACACGCATACACACACACACACACACACACACGGTCTCTGAGGGTGGAGTGGCTGATGTGATGTAGTGGAGCCTTGAGGATGAGGGGGCTCTGGTGTTCCCCAACCTGGAGCTCCTGTGGTTGGGCCTTGAGGATGCATGACGCCCCCTTCATCCCACTCCGCTCTGGAGCCCAGCAGTCTGCCCAGAGACCAGTCTCGGATTACTCAGGGATTGTGTGTATGTGTGCAATACATAGAACACACACACAGACACACATTGAGGGCTGTGTTGTGGAGGATTACAGTATTTGCCTACTGCTTAAACACTATAGGCTGATGCTTAGACCAAAATAGCATATTGTTAAGTTATTGGTAACATAACTTTAACACAGTGTGCCGTACTTAAAACAAAAGTTCTGCTTAACACTGTTGCAGCAATTCAGAAACACACGTTTTGCTTTATGCTACACACTTGCTCATGGTCACTGCACACTTTTTCCTTCATAAGACACTCCATTTAAAAATGAACACTCATCATATCATTGGGAAAACACATCCGCTAGAAAAACAAAACACACTGGATGTATGACAAGATTTAGGCACCGACAATAAAACACATGCTTTCAAAATTAACCACTATTCTGCCAGTTACAAAGTTGCATTCTTTATATTACATTGCACTTATTTTATTTTGCATTTATTTGTTTTACTTTGATGGCTACTTTGCTAAATTCACACCTTCCTACACTCAAACAAAACAACAAATAGCACAACGGTACTAAAGAGTAGAATATGGAGTGGCATTGACTGACTCACGTTCTGTAAAACCTACCCTGATGGTAGGAGTTGCCTTTTATCTTCATCATCACATGTTAGGTATGAACATGATAGTTTGTAGAAATACACATAATAGTAGATGTCAGCTGCATATTGTGTCTGGAAATGTATTGTACTTCGTTACTTTACTGTAAGCAAACCTCATACCTCATACCCAAACAACAAAAGTATATAGACTATGTTTTTCATTACAGCATGTTGACATCAACCACATATTTATATCATATTTAGATGTTTGAAAATGTGTGAATATACGTAATAGGCTACACAAAAAAATGGTTCATACAGTAAGCTCACATACACACTGTTGTGTTGAGAGTGATGTACTGTTTAAGATATTTTGCTTCAGTTTAATGTCCTGTACTGTAAGGTGCAGTTGTGTAATGTACAGTATTGAATTCTGGGGTCTTGTGAAGATGTACATTCTGTGAGTCTGAATAGACTGTTACAAAAAGAAAGACTGCTGTGTTTTGTATAAAGTAGACAACTGTTTTCACGTTGATCTAATTTGTTTTCTCATTTGGTGCTAATGTGTGTCTTTTGACATGAAAGTGAGGTTTTGACAAAAGATTGTTGAGTTTTTCTGGCAATGTTAAGGTTTTGATAGCAGAGTTTCATGTTGGCATATATGTGCAGGGTTTATCTCCAAGTGTTGAGAGTTTTTGGCTTGTGTGTAGAGTTTTGACTCTATGAGCCAAATTTTGCAAATTGTGTGCAAGCAGTAGGCAAAAACTGTAACACCAAAAAGTGTGTGTGTGTGTGTGTGTGTGTGTGTGGTTCACATACGTAGCAAATGGCTGTTATTTCAGGTAATGTTGCACAAGAGTGTTATGTTGCAAGCGAGTAAACAAAAAAAAAGAAGCTTGACATTTACTGTATTACACAACACGATCTCCAAGGTAATATTTATATTATTGTCTTCATTCTTCATATCATGATTGAAAAGGACACGGTCAGGGTACAACTGAGGTACCACATTGAAATTCAGAACATTAGGTAGCTTAGGGAGTCAATGAACACCAGGGCTGCCCTGGGGGAGAAATAGCACCTGGGCACTTTTGGATTTATGCTTTAAAATAAAAGAACTGGGGTCCGTTTCTCGATTCTTGTCGTTGCTAACCGTCTTAAGACTGTCTTAAGATTTAGTCACTTAGGATTTAGTGGCGAGCGTCGCTGTCGAGAGAGAGTTGAGTCGCTCGTACGAAGGACTTTGCTAACGACGATAGCAAAGACGCTTTCGAGGAACGGACCCCTGAATTATAAAAAAAATAAACATTTCTGAAAATAGGGGCCCACGAGGGTGCAGGGACCACCGGGAAATGCCCGCAATGCCAGATGGCCAGTCCAGCCCTGATGAACACACACACACACACACTAGGTTGTTTCACAACACATCTGGGATCCAAACGGTGATAAAAGTGAATGTGGGTGGGGATCTACGCCTGTGTGTGTTTAAGTTTGTGGGAGAGACACAAAAAGAGAAAATAGTGTGCGTGCCGTGTGTGTGTGTGTGTGTGTGTGTGCGTGCGTGTGGGTTTGTGTGTGTGTGTGTATGAGAGAGTGTGTATTCGTGTACGTGTTGGGGAGAGAGAGTCTGTAGGTGTGTGTGTGTTGAGAGAGTGAGTGTATTAGGAAGAGTGTGTGTGTGTGTGTGTGTGTGTGTGTGTGTGAGCATATCAGGGTGTGTTCATGTGTGTGTGTGTGTGTGAGGTGGTGGGGGGGGGGTGCGTAGTGTGTACTAGTGTAGCTGTGTGTTTGTGTGTGTTTTAATTGAATCCTGTAGGTGGGTGCAGCTTCACTCATGATTGAGTGCTATGCAATGCTATCCCTGCAGAGTGGGAGGTGTGTGTGTGTCTGTGTGTAGGTGTGTGTGTGTACGTGTGCGTGTGTGTGCGCGAGTGTGTGTGTGTGTTGAGGCTCCACAGGGTCTGATGGCGCTGCAGCAGGGGAGCAGAGCAGAGCAGAGTGGATGATGAGACAGAGAAGGATTACACAAGACAAGAGCCAACAAGGAGCTGCCATTAACAAAACACAGAACAGAGAAACGACAGAACAGAGAAGAAGAAATGAGAAGAGAGGAAGGGGGTCAAGAAAATAAGAAAAGAGAAATGAGATGCGATTGAACACAGTAGTTAGTAGAGGAAGGTAACGACAGAATAGAGGAGAGGAGAGGAGAGGAGAGGAGAGTGGGACAGAGAATTAAAGAGGAAAGGCAGCAACTGGTTTCACATAGTAGTATAAAATACATCTATGTGTACGCGCACATTGTGGGTGTGTGTGTGTTCGTGCATGTATGTGTCCGTGTCGTGTGTGTTTCTCTTTGGCCAAGAGCAGAGGGCCTGTTATGAAAAGCCATAGGGATGCCAGAGGAAGGAGCAGGGCTGTCGAAAATTGAACAGCAATTAGTGTGTGTGTGTGTGTGTGTGTGTGTGTGTGTGTGTGTGTGTGTGTGTGTGTGTGTGTGTGTGTGTGTGTGTGTGTGTGTGTGTTATCTGATGTGGTCACTCTGAGAGGAAAGAAGAGCAAGATCGAGTAGGGTTGACACGTGTGTGTGTGTGTGTGTGTGTGTGTGTGTTATGATGCAGGGCTGAGAATTGAACTGTGGTGACCTCATGTCAGGCAGGAGCCATACAGTGAGTGCAGTGATCAATCCTCTATGTCCCTGCTCACCAGGCTGATAGCCCCATAGCCCCCACCCCCCCACACACACACACACTCTTGCTTATCCAGAATCACCCCCCCCCCTTCTCTCTCTCTCTCTCTCTCTCACACTCACACACACACACACACACACACACACACACACACACACACACACACACACACACACACACACACACACACACACACAGCGCCTCTGACAGCTTTGGCTGTGCCCGGCACAAAGACATTTCAAAGGGCCCCCAACCCAATACATACAATGTCATGATGATCCAATTCTGGGCCTTCTGTCTCCCTGGACCTGGGACAAGTGACCACACCCCCAACCCCACCCCGTCGCCTTCCCTACACACACAGGCAGGGCTCTAAATCAACACCAACCAACCGGTCAAATACTGGTGAAATTTCAACTTGGCTTGTAGAAAAGACCAACTTACTAGCCACTTTGACCCATTAGTGAGTGTGTGTTTGACTAGTAAGATTAGCATCTACTAGCCATTTTGGCTGGTGATGAAAAAAGTTGATCCTGCACACACAGGTAGTAAGACAGTGAGCAGCAAGGAGAAAAATGGTGCAGTCCAGTGGCAGAGTCAGCAGACAGCAGACAGTACTGCGCTCGCTGCTGGGAGAGTCTATTACTAATTCATGTCCCAGTCCAAGTCTCCAACTCTCCCAGCAGGCAACTGGAGACCAGAGACATGGAGGAGGAAACCTGAGCCCGATCGATGGCGCTTAGCTGACCTTCAGTGTGTGTGTGTGTGTGGGTGTGTGTGCGCGTCGAATCTTATGGGACCTTGAGGGTAAGTGTGTGTGTATTAAGTGCTATGAGGTCGTATGTGTATATGTGTATGCATGTGTACGTGCATGATGATGTGTGCCTGTGGGCATGAGTGTATGTGCTTAAGACATGAATGTGTGCATGACAGAATGTGTGTGTGTGTGTGTGTGTCAAATGCTATGGGGCTGTGTATATGTGTGTATGTGTATGCATGTGTACATGTAGGTGCATGATGGTGTGTGTCTGTGGGCGTGAGTGTGAGCTTAAGGCATGAATGTGTGCATGACAGAATCTGTGTGTGTGTGTGTGCATGTGATGTCCTCTGGGGCCTCTTTCATACCTCTCTGGACTCCAATTCTCTTGTTTCCAGCCTCCTAAAAGCACACTCCCCTCTTTAGTGGCCAATAATTGGGTCATCATGCTCCTAAATCTCTGGGTCTGTTTCATGTCTCTCGCCTCTAAGCCAGTAGTTCTCAACCTTTTTTCACAAACACTTATTCTCATCCAAAGCCTACCAACGCCCCCCTTAGTATTAAGGAATACAACTGTCTAATTAAGGAATATAACACTCTAACTGTCTATTAAGGAATACAACTGTCTAAAAAACTCTCCCAAATTGCAACTAAGCACCACTCCCTTTCAACTGTCTCTTCAACGCCCCCTGAGGGATCCCTAATGCCCCCTTGAGGGCTGAGAAACTCTACTCTACTAAGCAGAGCTGAGAGGGTGCGGTGTCATATGTGTGAATCCATGCACAATAAGCCCCTCGTCAGTCTTAATTCAGCACGCACTTCCTTTCCTTCCCCACCCAGGAGTTTCTTCATCCTGGCTTCAGGAGAATGTCACCAAAGAATGTTGAGGAAGGAATCTACAGTATAATCCTTTGACGTCAGCAGGGTGTGTTGAAGGAGTGTGACTCTTGCCAGACCCTCGTATGCGGTGGTGGCTCAGGTGATAAAGCAGCCGTTTGACAACCAGAAGGTTGCAGGTTTGGAGCCCTGCTCTGCCTGACCCCATCCATGTGTTCTTGAGCAAGATAATCAACCCCAAGTTGCTCTTGGTGGTAGGTTGATACCCTTCGTGGCAGCCACTGTCACCAGTGTGTGAATGGGTGAATGTGAGGCATACCATGTAAAGCCCTTTGAGTGCTGGAGGGAGTGGAGAGACGTTATGTAAATGCAGTTCATTTATCATTGTGTATTTTCGCTCACACGAGGGTCAGGAGGACTTTTGGATTCATCCTGTCTGCTCCCAAATCAAAATGCAGTAAAACCAACCAGGGTCGCAGGATTGGCTACATATACAGCCACTACGCCTCCCTTACGAGAAATTCAAGGATATTTATTTGTCATGTACAGTGAGTCCAATATGTATTTGATCCCTTGCTGATTTTGTTGGTTTGGCTACTAACAATGACATGATCAGTCAATAAATGTTATGATAATATGTATTCTAATATGGAAAGACAGAATATCACAAAGAAAATCCAGAAATTAATTTAAGAAAATATATATTAATTTATTTCCATTTCATCGAGCAAAATAAGTATTTGATCCCCTGCCAACTGATAACAGTTCCGGGCCCACAGACAAAGATGGGCACTTCCGATCAACTTGTCATCTGAATTAAAGACACCTGTACATACTAACATGCATAAAAGACACATTGAATCAGCAGAATCAGTCCATAGTATGAGTGAATCAGTCACACTCCAACCTCACCAGCATGGGAAACACCAAAGAGCGGTCAAATGATATCAGGGACAAGATTTTAAACCTGAACAAAGATGAAATGGGCTGCAAAGCCAGAAGAAAGAGACTGGGTATTAATGACCCAGCTGTTGATGCATTTCTTCCAAAATGTGAGGAATACAAAATGACTATCCATCAACCTGTCTGGGGTTTTATACAAGATTTGACCTTTTGTAGGGATTTGATAATCATGAGAAGAGGAAGAAAGCACCCTAGACCTGTACGGGATGAACTAGGCAATGATATCAAAGCTACTGGGACCAAAATCACTGAGAAAACTACTGGTAGCACTCAATGCCACAGAGGTTTAAAATCCTGTAGTGCACACATGGTACCTCTACTTCAGAAGGAAGCTATGCAGTCCCACCTGAGGTTTGCCAACGGGCATCAGACTGGTTTAGGATATGATAAGGAGGTACTGTAGTCAGATGAAACCAAAATCAAGCTGTTTGGCATTAACACAATTCAATGTGTTTTGAGAAAGAGAACTGCTGTCTATGATCCCAAGAACACCCTCCTCACCATCATGCATGGAAGTGGTATCATTATGGTTTGAGGGTGTTTGTCTGGCCAAGGCACAGGACAACTTCACATCATCAACGAATGGATGGAGGGAGACATGTAATGTGCAATCCTGAGTGCAAACGTCCTTCCCTCCACCACTACACTGAAGGTGGGCCATTTTTGGATCTCCCAACATTGCAATAATACACAACATACAGTCAAAGCAACGAAGGAGTGGCTCAATAAGAAGCATATTAAAGTAGTGAAGTGGCCTTGACAGTCTCCAAATATTAACCCTATAGTAATTCTATGGAGGGAACTGAACCTCCCATTTGCCAAGCTACAGCCACAAACTATTAATGTTTTAGAGATACTCTGCAAAAGAAAAATGGCCAAAAATCTTTTCCACTATATGCACAAACATTGTCATCAACTAAAAGAAGCATCTGACCTCAGTGCTAGACAACTAGGGCTTTGCCACAAAGCACTTTATCTTCTTTAGCTAGAGGGGTCAAATACTTATTTGCCTAAATTAAATTCAAATAAATTAAAATATATTATTTTAAGCTATTTTCTGGAATTTCTTTTTGATATTTTGTCTCTTCATGTTTGAATACATATTATCATAAATTTATAGACTGATCATGTCTTTATTAGTGGGCAAACCGGCAAAATCAGCAAGGGATCAAATACATTTTGGACTCACTGTACATAGAGACACTTTCGTGTCACTTGTAATGAAATGCATGGCCGGTGCAAAACAAGTGTGCAGAAGAAGGGTGAAGAAGAAATAAAAATAAAATAAAAGGTGTGTGTGTGTGTGTGTTCAATCAAAGTAATTAGGAGGAATTCAGTAAGCAAATGGTATGAGGAAAAAAGGTCTTTCTCTGTCTCTCCGTTCTAGCTCTGTGACAGCACAGTCGCCTTCCAGATCTCAGTTTTTTGAATAGTCCACATCCTGGGTGTGATTAGTCTTTGAGAATGTTATGGGCCCTAGATAACACTGTCTTTGTATAGATGTATTTCACGGCAGTGTCTTTGTATAGATGTCTTTCAGTGTGCAGTCTCCAGACCATATCTCATCGTGAAATGGTCTGGTGTGAACCAGGCAGTGATCTTACATGTGTTGAGTGATCATTATGATCAACTGATTCAGAGCTGGTTGGATACAATTTGTGGCAGGGCTTTTTCTTTCTGAACCCGGGATTGACACCTCTAAGCCAATTTTATTTATCTACAATGCAGGTGTTGGTGGATCTGTACAAATCACAAGTAACATGACTAATGTACGTACTTTATAGTTTTAAATCAAGTGTAGGGTAATGTGTTTGCCATCAGCCTTTCTTATGACTCAATTCAATTCCAACTTAATTTTAGTGCGGTATTACGGTAAAATTTAACATACCGTAAAATTTGTAACAAACTGTTACAAATTCATGATTCTGTATATGTCTAGTTTTTGGAAAAGAAAAAAAACACACACACACACCAATGGGAATACTGTTGACGTCCTTTTATTGTGAGATGGGGAGTCATAAAAAAATGAGAGGAGGACTATGTCTATAAAAATAAGGATTAAAGGAGGGACATACAGTATAAAAACCGATGCAGGCAGCGCCACCCAGGGCACGGAGGTGGTAACAACACACAGTAACAGTTGGCACAAACTCATAGGTTAAAAAAATAAACAAAAAACAGAGTTAATGTGGTTTTGGCTTTCAACAAGGGCAGGGGAGGGGCACTTTTTGTCATAAGGGGGGTGGGGGATGGGGGGGTCGATTGGACTCCTGCACCAGGACTCATGCGGGTCGGGTCCCCTTGAGAACGAGGGATCAGTAGCTTACAAAGGAGAGATAGAAAGAGGGAGATGAAGCGAACGAGTGACCTGACAGAGAAAGAGTCCGATTGAAATGACGACATTGGCTGGTTGGGGGGCTTGTTTTTTTTTTAAGGAAAAAAAAAAAACGTTCATCATCATCATTATCATCATCATCATCATTCGTCTTTAAAACAACACTGAAAACGGCTTTTCCTTCAGGTAATGTTTTGTATTTTTTCTTTTAAAACACTTCAAAATACCAGAGGTTTTTTTATTTTATTTCTCAGGCTCTGTTTGTTTTCTCATTTAGCTTTGAAATTATTCTTCATACTAAAATATATTATTGTATTAATACAAACTACAGTCATGTACACTACACTGTGTAATAAATAACGGTAAAAGAAAATATAAAAATTAGACACATAAATATAAAAGTTCTCCTAAAACTAATCAGACAAAAAAGTATACTGAATGGTGAGGGGGTAAGGGGGTAATACTGCTGTCACAGAAAATAATACATGGCACGCACGCACGCACGCGCACACACACACACACACACATTCGTACATACAGTCTCAGTCCACATTACAATAATGAAACTGAAGCACTTAAAACTCAAGAACGCGCTCTCTGTCGCACACACGCACACACACAGTGAGGCCTTCCACAGGCAGTAACATAAAAGGCAAACATGAGAATACTAAGTTAATACTGAAGGGTAAACGAGGCCTAATGAGTGATGCTCCGTGCAGCAGCAGCCAGGTGTGACCAGCTGGCCGGCCTGCCTTACAACCAGATCTGGCCCGAGTCCGTCCCGAGTCCGGTTGAGTTGTGGGCCACATGCGGCATGCCATCAGCTGCTCAGCAGGTAAGGTAGAGAGGGGGTGGGTTGACGAGGCATAGCGGAAGAGGGGATGAGAGGAGAGGAGGGAGGTAGGGAGGGGGCTGCTTAGTATGTGTGATTTCGTTAAGTCACCTGAAGAGCAAAGGGAACATGCGGTTAGCGTCAACAACACGAGCGCTCGATACCTCGATAGCTCGATCGCTTTGTTTGTTGGCTGGCTACTGTAGGCCAATAGGCAGGTAGACAGGCAAGGCAGGGCAGGGCAGGGGAGGGGAGGGGAGGGCAGGCGCCAATCTCAGTAGGAAACAGAGGACATCATTTCATTCCTCCCACTGTCTTCTCTGTTTCTCTCTCTCTTTTTTTCTCATTCCCTCTCTTTCTCTCTCTGGCTGGGGCGACTGACTAGGGGGAACTACGTATTAGTGGTTAAAAATTCGGACAACACAACGTAACATAGATAAAAACCAAATAAAATACAAATAAAAATTGCTACAAACAATACCAGCAACTATTGACGGGAATCTCCCCTCCCCTCCCCCTCCCCTCCCTCCTCCAATGTCTACATGCTGTCGGGAGAACAGCCTCCTGGAAACCTGGTCAATGGCACTTCCCGCATGCATCTCTTGCATAAGGGTGTGTGTGTGTGTGTGTGTGTGTGTGCGTAAGTATAGAAGAGGGAGGTTAACACAGATTATCTCACCTCCTTAAAAAAAAAAAACACACACACATGAAAGTCCTTTTTTTCAGATCACAAGTCCATCCCTGACATCACTTCCCCCCGTTTGTGACATCACGGCATCTCTGAGAGTTCATTGGACCATGAGAAAGCCAAGCGTCCACAAAAAGCCACTCGACCAACTCTCATGGGCCTCACAGGGTTTTTTCCGCTTGTTGGTTTGTTCTTTTTAGTTCAGGTTTTATCTACTTGTTAACTTAGTTTTTTTTTCTTGATGAATTAAGGCTCACAGTCATAAGCAGGCAGGCAGGTAAAAGTGGGCGTCGACCACATGTAAAAAAGTGGGCGTCGCCCTAACACTGAGGGGGAGGGGTCACAGCGGTGGTCCACAGGTAAACAGGTAAGTGGTAGTGCACAGGTACATAATTGTTTTTTTTTCCTTCAGATGCCCGGAGATCGAGTTTCTCAGCTTTTTTTCTGTCTTTCGTTCGTTCATTTTTTTTGTTCATTGGCAATAAAAACACTGTAAGATTGTTCAAAACAATAACAACGAAAAAAAGAGAGAAGTGAATCTCGGCCGCAAACAAATGAACAGTAACACAAATGACGGAGAAAAAGAAACAAAACAAACAACAAAAAAGAACAAAAAACGGGTTAAGTAACACTGATAAAAGAAGACCCATTTCTAGTTTCTTTTTTGTTTGTTTTCATGTGTAAGAAACAAATAAACCCCCCCAAAAACAGAAGTGTTTGCTCTCTAAAAAGGAGTGGTGTCTCTTTAGTTCAGGATTGGCTATTTTTTTTCATTTGTTTGTGTGTTTGTTTTTGTTGTCTTCATCTCCTCTTCTGTAACACTGAAGGTCTCAAGTGGTAAAAAGGTGTCAGGATTAGTCTTTTGTTCAGGCACACTAGGAAATATACACAGTAGTGAACTCAAATGCAGCATGGAGAGACCAAGCGCACGCACACACACACACATCCACACACACACTCTGACATACACTCACACACACACACACACGGGTTCTCAGCTTCTCTCTCTCGCTGGCTTTCGCTCTTTTTGTCTCTTGATTCTGTTTTTTTTCTCCTCCTCTTTGCTTTTCTCCTCTTTGATCATCTGTCCATCCGTATGAGAGAGGACGAGTGTAGTCTGCAGTATTCGTCCTCCTCAGGTAAGTAGGCAAGGAGAGGGGGATGTGCACACGTTTCATCACCCCGTAGGCTTCTCCTCCTCCTCTTTCTCCTCTTTCTTGTCTTCCTCTCCTTTCTCCTGTTGACTCTCTGCATCCTTCTCTTCTTCCCTTCCCTCCTCCTTCTCTCCCTCTACTGTTGTCTGTTCTGTCTCCTGTTCTTTCTCTTTGTTTGCTTCCTCTCCCTCTTTCTCCACTTCCTTCTCTGTCTCTCTTTGTTCTTCCTGACTCTCTGCGTTCACTCCTTCAGTCTCTCCTTTCTCCTCCTCTGTCACCTCATCCCCCTTTCCCTCCTTCTTCTCTTCCACCTTTCCCTCTGTCTCCATCGCCTCATCAGCCTTTTCCACATTTTCTTTCGTTTCTTTCTTCTCTTCTTCCGCCTCTTCTTTCTGATCTGTCTCTCCCGCCTCTACGGTCTCCATTGCTGTTCCTTCTTCTGTATTTTCCTCTCCTCTCTCTTCACTCGTTTCCTCTCCTCCCTTTTCACTCTCTTCCTCTCCTCTCACTTCATTCTGTTCTTCGCTTTCTTCTTGCACAGGTTCCTCAGCTCTTACTTCCTCCCTCTCTTCCGTCCCGTTCACCTCTCCCTCCATCTCTATCTCCTCCTCGTTCTGCTCTTCTCCCTCCATCTCTCTCTCCATCTCTCTGTTCACCTCTTCCCTCTGCTCCTCCTCCTCCTCCTCTCCTTCCTCCTGCTCCCTCTCCTCCTCCATCACCACCACAGTCATCATCTCTCCATCTGCCAGCTCTTCCTCCTCCCCCATCTCTCCATTCTCCTCGTCCCCCTCTCCTCCTCCTCCTCCTCCTCCGTGCTCCCCGACCTCCATCCCCTCTCCTCTCTCCACCTCCTCTCCTTCCTCCTCCTCTCCTTCCTCCTCATCCTCCTCCTCCTCCTCATCATCGTACTCGCCATCATCCCCAACTCTGACCACCTGTATCTCGTCTTCGTCCACCATGCTCCCCGACGCCCCCGTCTCCTCCCCCTCTTCGCTCTCCCTCTCGTCCGAATCGCCCTGCAGGGGAGACGTGGCCCCGCTCCCTGGGAGGCCCCCGCCACCACCTCCCTTCCTGGACCCTCCAGCAGACCCACCCCCGCCGCCTCCCTTGTCCCCAGCGCCGGCTCCCGTTCCCGGGTTGCGTGCGGCGGAGGAGTCCTTGCGGCAGTAGGAGTAGCGGTGGTTCATGTGCTGGGAGTAGGAGCCCGAGTGGGAGAAGCGCTTGCCGCACTTGTCACACTGGTACGGCTTCTCGCCCGAGTGGAGACGCGTGTGCTCGATCAGGTGGTGCTTATGCTTAAACGCCTTGTTGCAGATGCCACACTCGTGAGGACGCTTACCTGCAGAGAGAGAAAGAGAGAGAGAGAGAGGGAGGGAGGGAGGGAGAGAGAAGGGAGAGGTTTAGTTAGCATAGTTCACATAAAATCAGGTGCTTACATATAAACGCAAATGCCACACTTGTGAGGATGCTTACCTGGAAAGTACCAAAACCATGCATCACCCTAACCTGTCAGTAATGCAATGTTTCTGCCACTTCACTTTTGCCAGGAACAGCAAAACAAACAAGGGGAATGGCCAAATTGTGCTCTGACCAAAACCATGCCTAAATCTAACTTGTGTGGAGCAAGAGTTAGCATATTAAGTCGTGAACACGGTTCAAATCCGTGTTATCTTAACACTCTGGTGGTATGAAGAAATGTTGATTTTCATGACCTGAGCCATTACCCGTAACAAACCAGCACCGGCAAAACAAAACCGTAGGGCTTGTTTGAGATAACTCTGAAATTGAGTTAGTGATGTTTTTTGTCAGTGCCATACAAACAAACCACAGAGACTTTAAAATAGAATTGCTTAGAAGCACAATGATCTCTGTAACCACACAGTCACATGTGCATCAGATCAGGTAAACTCAACTCAACTTAACAGATGCCTTTTCCCAATACAAATGAACCAATGAAACACAATACATAGAGCCTATTTTAACCCCTTAGCACAGTCCCTCTACTATAATCTTATTGTCACCAAAATGGTGATGACCAAGTCTTAATCGGTTACTTAAGACTCTCCGCGTTGTCATAGCATTGTTGTTATGATATACAGTAGTTGAGTGTTTGGGGGAAAAAGGGTGAATGGGCCCGTCGAAGGGCCCTTCTGCACTAAGAGGATACCCAAGTGAATCACTCAAGAGAGGTAGCTAACCCCAGCCTTACATAAATGTGCTCTGAGAGTCTTTAGACAGCCTTGTTCACACATGTTGTTTGTTTATACTTCAGGGGAGCCCGGGGAGTTACAGCATCATTACGAGCTACTGGCCCCATGTCAAAAGTGTTACATGTTTACAAAAACAAATCACTTTCTTTCCAAATCACTGATATGGCCTTTGCCTCAGACTGTAATATTATCCCAGGTGTGTGAACAGAGACCTGTGAATGTGTGCATGCACGTGTGTGTGTGTGTGTGCGTGCGTGCAAAAAAAATGTTCTGAGCACAAGTTCTTCTCTTTAGGTGAGGCTGTAGTGGTGGGTGTAGGCCTGTTTGAGCGACAGCCAGGTTGACGAATCACACAGAGAGTTCCGTTGCCACAGGCAACAGCAGCAAACAGTGAACAGCAGGAGTGATGTCATTTGGATGCAAAAGCAGAGAGGCTCAAAGCCAGAGAACTACTACTACTGCCAGGTATCTTGCAGCCTCTTGCAGATGAGGAGAAGAGAAGAGAAGAGAAGAGAAGAGAAGAGAAGAGAAGAGAAGAGAAGAGAAGAGAAGAGAAGAGAAGAGAAGAGAAAATAAAAGAATAGAAAGACAGAGAGAAGGAGTAGAGTGGCCCGTGGATAAGGAAAGTAAATGAAGTAAGAGAGAGGTTGACTGGGGGCAGAGAGAGAGAGAGAGAGAGACCTGGAGAAGTGGAAAGTGTGTGTGTGTGTGTGTGTGTGTGTGTGTGTGTGTGTGTGTGTGTGTGTGTGTGTGTGTGTGTGTGTGTGTGTGTGTGTGTGTGTGTGTGTTGACGGAGGGGGAAGGGAGAAGGAGGAGAGAAACATTAAGAGAAGGGGAGTTAGAATGAGGACTGATGGTATACACAGAGGTTATGATATAATAGATGGTGGGAGAGAGGGGGGATGAGAGGAGATGAGAGGAGAGAAGGAAAGAAAGGTAAGCAAAGAAAGACAGAGAGGATAAGAACATAACCCTAAAGCAAGGAAGAGGCACAGAGAGGGAAAAGAACAGATGAAAGGAAGATGAGTGTAACGCCGCATTATGTAATAACGGTGCAATATGTAATAATGTAACAAATTATTACATAATGTGGTGACAATCGCCGCATTGTGTAATAATTTACGCATTTCGTAATACATTTCTTGAACGCATTTCGTAATATTTTTTTTCTCATCTTGTAATAAATTATTACAAAATGCGAAATTTATTACGGAATGCGGCCGCAACTTTTTTTTTTGATGGAAATGTAATAACATGGTGCATTATGTAATAATCTATATGGATATGTTTTTTCTGCACTTGGATTCAGTAGGCGCAGCACACATACATAGTCTCAGTGACATGGTATAGTCACTGCCCTCTCTCTCTCTCTCATTCTTCTCAGTTCTCAAACTGCTCGAGAGTCGCGAATGATGCGGTTAAAACCGTTAAGAAATAATTTCACAACTTGTTGCGTGCAACGAGTCCAACGAATGTCTCGCACTTTCTGCTACATTACACCAAATTTTACAGCGACATTAAATAGGCCAGGTCTAAACACTTCACGAGGAGGTGAAAACTTGTCTTGCACTTGCGTGGGTCTGTGGCGAGAGAGAGAGAGAGAGAGAGAGAGAGGGAGAGAGAGAGAGAGAGAGAGAGAGTGTGTGTGTGTGTGTGTGTGTGTGTGTGTGTGTGTGTGTGTGTGTACGCACGGAGACAAACCTGGCCCATATTGATCTTAAGCCCCATCTTGGCTCTTTGGAAATATTCTTAACATTACAAAGGCTATTTTAATATTTTCCCCCAAACAACATGAATCAAATCCCAGGAAAAGACCAACCATTATAAGTGACTCGTGGGGAGCTGTCCATGCTGGTGGTGCTTAATTTTTCCCGATATTTGCCCGTGGAGTAGTGAGTCTTTCATGTCTGCCTACATGCGCGCCAGGGTCTGACCATGGTGCTTTTTGCCCGTGGAGTGAGGAGACTGTCTTCTTGCAAAGCAAGAAGTCATAGCACCCGAGAAAATGCCACTCTTTGTCATATTTTCAATTTCAGTCCACTGTTCAGTAGGCCTATTAGGCTGCAATCAAATCCAATAGCCTATGCTCATCCACATGCACGCCAAAAACAATAACCCAAGCGGCGGGACTAATTCGATTATATTCCTTCCAAAAATGTCCGAACGTCACAAAAATCAGTTATTTGCATTGTCCGTAATTATACCAAACAAAAAGGTATCAATAAAAGAAATCAAGTCTTCAGTTTCGATAATCCACGTTACAAATCCTCAACAACAGCAAGCCATTCCTTCTCTGCTATGAAGCAGGCAACGGAACAAGTGCAGACAGTAGGCTATATGACCACGTTGATGCTGCACGGCTTGAAAGGATTCTGTCTAAATTAAATATCTTGAATAGCCTATATAGACCTAGGCCTAACTAGATTTGTTGCAATACAGATTCATTTTCTATAGCCAGAAGTGTTCCGTTGGACTGACGAAACCGAACACGATCAAGTTTGCAACTTCTTTCCCTCATGCGCTGTCCGTCAGCACCACCTGTCATCAGACGTCCGATTAGCTTTCATTACGTGCTGAGGGAAAAACTCTCGCCATTAGGCCCATGTGCTGTTGCACTGTTCTGAGGGATATCACCAAATAATTTAGATAAAAGTCAGAACATTATTTTGGCAATCTGTTCAGTCTGTTCATTTAAGTTTTTGGGTGCTCTTGGATATCGGGGATCAGTTCATGTAGAGAGAAGAGTTCATCCAGGCACTCCAAAATAATAAGGTGTCCAAACGGGAAGTTACATTAAAAAGCCTTTAATGGTACTGGGCTGGGGTTACATTAAAAAGCCGACATGTTTCGACCTCACCAGGTCTTCATCAGGGCTACGTTCACCATTGAAAAGAAAGGCCTCCCTTAAATAGTGACATCACCACATGTGACCCATTACGCACTAAACACATTTGCGCACACCAGAGAAAACAAAGATTAAAAAATAGCCTGGGGTAATAAGTGATGCCACAGAAAAAAAATGACCAGAAGTACAAATAAGCATCACAAAAAACAAGTAAAATCAATATCCTCATTTAGACCAGGATAGCGCATGGCATCCAGTTGGTGTATCCAAAAAGTCTGCCTCTGATTAAGTCTTTTTAGCCTGTCCCCACCCCTCGGAAGAGGTTTGATATGCTCGACGCCCTGTATGCGCAGCAGAGAATCATTTTTTACCATGGTATATTCATTGAAATGTTTCGCCATGGGATAGTCAAAATTGCCCACTCTGATAGCATACAGGTATTTATGTTCTGCTAGCCTATCTCGCATGCGCCTTTTGTGCGTCCGATATAAAAGAACCCTTCAGCGCAAGGACAAGTTAGGCGGTATATGACAAATGTAGAATTGCAATTAATGAAATCTCTCTGTCCGTATTCTCTCGTGGTTTTAGTATCCACAAAAGATTTGGCTTGTGTAACATTTGGGCAGTGAGGGCAGTTCATACATCTATAGGTGCCAATGGGTTTACGCAGCCAGGTTTCTCTCTTTTTCACCTGTGAGAGCGCATTAATTTATCTCCTAGGCTGGTGCACTCTTTAAAGACACCATGGGTGGTTCTGGGAACACCTCACGTAGTTGCGCATCACTTTCAATAATGGACCAATTGTTCTTAATAATTTGCCTGATCCGCGTCGCTTGTGTACTATATGTCGTAACAAAAAAAGGACGAGACTGCTGGTGGCGATGATGTTTTCTTTTTGGTCCAATAACGTGTTGCGTTGAAGGGAGCGCGCTTCACTGTATGCGTTTTGGATGGCTTTAGGGTGATAGGCTCTATCACTGAATCTTTTCTCCATCAGCTCGGCCTGCTCGTGAAAATCATTTTCGAAATCACAGATACGCCTAATCTCTGGAATTGGCCGTGTGGAATATTTCTAATGAGATGTGGGGGATGGAATGAATCCGCTCTCAGAATGGTGTTCCGAGAGGTCGCCTTTCTGAATAAGGTGGTGTGCAGCTGTCCCTCCGCGTCTTAATACTGTATATCGTCAAATCCAGAAAGTTAATATTAGTTAATGAATATTCCAAGGAAGCCACCCAAAACGCATACAGTGAAGCGCGCGCGCTCCCTACAACGCAACACGTTATTGACCAAAAACAAACATCATCGCCAGCAGCAGTCCCGTCCTTTTTTTGTTACGACAGTTCATAGATGTATGAACTGCCCCCACTGTCCAAATGTTACACAAGCCAAATCTTTTGTGGATACTAAAACCACGAATGAATATGGACAGAGAGATTTCATTAATTGCAATTCTACATTTGTCATATACCGCCTAAACTTGTCCTTGCGCTGAAGGGGTTCTTTTATATCGGGCGCACAAAAAGGCGCATGCGAGATAGTCTAGCAGAACATAAATAGGGTATCAGAGTGGGCAATTTTGACTATCCCATGGCGAAACATATGAATACCATGGTAAAAATGATTCTCTGCTGCGCATACAGGGCGTCGAGCATATCAAACCTCTTCCCGAGGGGTGGGGACAGGCTAAAAAGACTTAGGCCTAATCAGAGGCAGACTTTTTTGGATACACCAACTGGATGCCATGCGCTATACTGGTCTAAATGAGGATATTGATTTTACTTGTTTTTTTGTGATTTTTATTTGTACTTCTGGTCATTTTTTCTGTGGCATCACTTATTACCCCAGGCTATTTTTAATCTTTGTTTTCTATGGTGTGCGCAAATGTGTGTAGTGCGTAATGGGTCACATGTGGTGATGTCACTATTTAAGGGAGGCCTTTCTTTTCAATGATGAAGGACCTGGTGAGGTGGAAACATGTCGGCTTTTTAATGTAACCCCAGCCCAGTACCATTAAAGGCTTTTTAATGTAACTTATCGTTTGGGCACCTTATTTTGGAGTGCCTGGATGAACTCTTCTCTCTACATGAACTGATCCCCGATATCCAAGAGCACCCAAAAGCTTAAATGAACAGACTGAAGACTGCTTGAGCTTCCAGCCACCTGTGTGCCTTTCATTGCCAAAATAATGTTCTGACTTTTATCTAAATTATTTGGTGATATCCCTCACAACAGTGGAACAGCACATAGGCCTAATGGCGGGAGTTTTTCCCTCAGCACGTAATGAAAGCTAATCGGACGTCCTAATGACAGGTGGTGCTGACGGACAGCGCACGAGGGAAAGAAGTTGCAAACTTGATCGTGTTCGGGTTTCGTCAGTCCAGCGGAACACTTCTGGCTCTAGAAATGAATCTGTATTGCAACAAATCTAGTTAGGCCTAGGTCTATATAGCTATCCAAGATATTTAATTTAGATATTTAATTTAGTTTTCACCACTCGTGAAGTGTTTAGACCTGGCCTATTTAATGTCGCTGTAAATTGGTGTAATGTAGCAGAGAGTGCGAGACAATTCGTTGGACTCGTTGCACGCAACAAGTNGTGAAATTATTTCTTAAACGGTTTTTAACCGCATCATTCGCGACTCTCGAGCAGTTTGAGAACTGAGAAGAATGAGTGAGAGAGAGGAGAGGCAGTGACTATACCATGTCACTGAGACTATGTGTGTGTGCTGCGCCTACTGAATCCAAGTGCAGAAAAAACATATCCATATAGATTATTACATAATGCACCATGTTATTACATTTCCATCAAAAAAAAAAGTTGCGGCCGCATTCCGTAATAAATTTCGCATTTTGTAATAATTTATTACAAGATGAGAAGAAAGTTATTACGAAATGCGTTCAAGAAATGTATTACGAAATGCGTAAATTATTACACAATGCGGCGATTGTCACCACATTATGTAATAATTTGTTACATTATTACATATTGCACCGTTATTACATAATGCGGCGTTACAATGAGAGGGATAAAGAGAGGGAGAGAGAGAGAGAAAGAAAAAGGAAAAGAAAAGGAGGATAAGGAGTATGAACCTAAAGCAACCCTGAGTCGGGTGGAGTGGAGTGGAAGGTGATGTGGTTTGGCCAGAGAGAGAGCGACAGGCCCACACCCTACAGCTACACACACACACACACACACACACACACACACACACACTACAGTTTGAAGTGGCACACACACACACACATGCGCACACACGCCCAACAACTTTAAGTACACACACACACACACACACACACACACACACATACACACACACACGTACACGTACACGCACACGTACACACACACACACACAGTACTTCTTCACAGTACATATTTCCCTCTCAGGTTGTCTCTCTCTGGGAGCTGCCTGCTAACCCGTCACATCCACTTCACCTCTCAGCTCTCAAGGGCCCAACTACACACCCCCTCCCAGCCAACACACACACACACACACACACACACATTGTAAATGTACACGTGTACACTACACACTCAAACACACCCACCCTACAACCTTAAACTCACACTCACACACACCCACACACTCATCATGACCACATACACACACCCACATACAGAGTGCCAAACACATGCATATGCAGCCAGCTCACACACTGCAGTGCCAAGAACAGTGTTAAATGCAGCCAGTGGCAACACACACACACACACACACACACATACACATGTACGCACGCACGCACGCACGCACGCACGCACACACACACGCACACACACACACACACACACACACACACACACACACACACACACACACACACAGAGGCCTGCATTTTCATAGCCAGAGGTGATAAACGTGTGTGTGTGTGTGTGTGTGTGTGTGTGTGTGTGTGTGTGTGTGTGTGTGTGTGTGTGTGTGTGTGTGTGTGTGTGTGTGTGTGTGTGTGTGTGTGTGTTCGTGTTAGTGTGACTGTATACTGTGAAAGTATACTGTGTGTGTGTGTGTGTGTGTGTTTGTGTGTGTGTGTGTGTGTGTGTGTGTGTGTGTGTGTGTGTGTGTGTGTGTGTGTGTGTGTGTGTGTGTTCGTGTTAGTGTGACTGTATACTGTGAATGTATACTGTGTGTGTGTGTGTGTGTGTGTGTGTGTGTTCAATAGTTACCTGTGTGTTCGTATTTGTGTCGGAGTAGTGAGCTGCTCTTCTGGAATATTTTGTCACACAGGTCGCATGCGTACTGGCCCCCCTCCGTCCTCCGCATCTTCTTCTTGGGGACGCCCGAGTCCGAGTCATTCTGCTCCTCCGACACGCTCTCCCCAACACCCTCCGACTTCTCTTCCTGCAGAACACACACACATACGCATACAGTCATGTTAGATTCATACTACACATTAACATGCATACACACACACTACACACAGGCACACACACTTCTGTTAGATTCTGTACACACACACACACACACACACACACACACACACACACACACACACACACACACACACACACACACACACACACACACACACACACACACACACACAAGGAACCCCCTCAAAAAAGAGATGGAACATCTCAAGGGGCTATCCCTTAAGGGCAGTCATGGGTGAGCGGTTAGGGCATCAGACTTGCATCCCAAAGGTTGCCGGTTCAATTCCCGACCCGCCAGGTTGGTGGGGGGAGTAATCAACCAGTGCTCTCCCCCATCCTCCTCCATGACTGAGGTACCCTGCACTGAGGGCTGCCCCCTTGCACGGGTGAGGCATAACTGCAATTTCGTTGTGTGCAGTGTGCAGTGTGTGCAGTGTTCACTTGTGTGCTGTGGAGTGCTGTGTCACAATGACAATGTTTCTCAAGGGGCTATCCCTTAATAAAGGAATTGAATTGAAAACACTCTTAACTAATAAATGATTTGTAGATCCAATGAAAATCAAAGGCTACACCATCACACCATTACAATGGTCTAATTAACTAAGGAAGGATATACTGTACGTACTCCACGCTTCTGAAATAACAATACAGTGCAACCAACGCAGGCCTAAATCATAAATAAAAAAAGACTAGAAGTCTGGTGCCACACAGATGTTCATTTTTTTGTTCGGTGCAATAAGACTAACTTCATCAGAATTCTCAGACAAATGGCTTGCCAACACCCAGATGAATTGGAAATCCTTGAAAATCCTCTGTCATGGCACCAGATTTTTCAACCTTTTTATTTATGGTCTGATTAGCTGCTGTTGTCCAGTCCAGTAGACACAACTTAAAACACCAGAGAAGACAACTTCCTGTCTATGGGAGGTTTGCCAGGCTTGGTCTCAAGACTCTTAATTTGACATCTGACGAAAATCAATATAGTCAAACCTTCCCGCAAGCCGTATCATAACTGCACACCATTACTGTTTAAAAAGGGCCTCTTCTCCTGACCTCCACACAGCAGACTGACAGAAAACCTCCTTCCCGCTCCTCCTTCTCAGCCAGACTCTTATTTATTTTTAATATAGCAGTCAAAACACCATTATTTATTTATGAAACCTTCACACCACTACCTTGAGGGCATACCTACATGATTTGTGAGTAGGAAAAAGGTTATTGATATTTCTGTGCAATGTTCTCAAATGCACGTGATGCAACAAAGTTTGGAGATTTTGTCACAGACACACACATCAGCCTAAGTTCTCTCTCACACACCTACTCACCCACACAAGCACCCCGCCCCCCACACACACACACCCACACCTAACCACACACACACAGACACACAGACACACACACACAGACACACAGACACACACACACTGTGAGCTCACTCACCTTGATCCCGTTGACGTGCAGCACCTGCTCCTTGTCGCTAGCTGGCGCGGGCGTCTCGGCTGCAGCGGGCACGGTAGTGGGCGTTGCGGGGGTGGTCGTGGTGGTGGTGGCGTAGGTGTACGCCAGCTGCGGGATCAGGATAGTCTTGTTCCCGCCCTGGTCGGAGATGGCAAGCAGCGTGGGCAGCTGAGTGGCCATGATGCTGATGGGGTTGCTGGCGGCGACCGCAGTGGCGTTGGGAGGAGCGTGTATGGCGAGAGGGTTGGCACTGCCGTTGGCGAGGGCGAGGGCGTTGGCGGGCGGCGAGGGGGCGTCTTTCTTGGCACAGGTCAGGTTGAGGGGCTCGTCCTGCATGGCAGGGGCCGGCACTCTGTTGGTGGAGGTTGTCGTGGCGACGCCCTTTGGCATTGAGAGGTCCAGAGGCCCCTCCCCTTCCGCCAGCCCGCCCCGGCACGGGATTGGTCCGTCGGCCGAGAGGTTGAGCGGGCCCGGGCTCTGGCTCTGTGGCACGGAGGGCTGTGATTGGTCGTTTGTGGTGGCGGAGGCAGAGGCAGGCGCTGGGTTATGTGTGGTGGTGGGGGAGGGCGAGGGGGAGCGCGAGCACGTCGGCGTGGGCAACGGCGTGTTCTGAGGCGAGATCTCCACATCAGAAGCGCCCGAGACATCGCCATCTTTTTCACCGTCTTTGTCACCTTCGTTGTCGTCACCTTCGTTGTCGTCACCCGATGGCTCTTTGTCGACGCCGTTGTCCGCGCTCGTCACATCGTCCTTAGCGATGGTGGCGGCGGGCGTTTTGCGCGCCCGCTTGGCCGCCATCTTGTGGAACCAGCGGGTGACGGTGCCGGGGGACAGGCTGACGGCCGTGGCGATGCGCGCCACCTCCTCCTCCTCCGGCTTGGCGTTGAGGGCGTAGTAGGCCTTCAGCACCGACTGGAGACTCTCCTTCTTCTGACCTTCCACCCCCGAACCCGGGGTCGTCGCCATGGATACGGGGGTCGTGGCCTTGGAAACGGGGGTGGCCGCCACGGTGGGTTCGTGGCCGTTCAGCACCTCCCCTTCGGAGCCGAGCGTGGAGGGAGAAACGTCCACGTCCTTCATCCCCGCCGAATCCTTCTTCTCCCTCTTCTCCTCCGGCACCTCCATCTCCTCCTCCACCACCTCTTCGTCCTTCCTCCTCCTCTTCTTCAGCGTCAGGTCCTCGGCCTCCCTCTCTTTCTCCGTCTTCATCGCCACGGGCACGAGCGTCTCTTTCTTCAGCTGCAGGATGGCGTGCGTCTGCGTCTGCATGGCGTGCGCGTGTGTCTGGCTGGGGTCCAGGCTGTAGTTGATGAGGATTTTGGCGTGGCCGTCCTGGTCCAGGAGAGGCAGGCTGATGGTCTGGATGAGGGGGCCCGTGGTGGCGGCCTGCGCGTTAATACTGCCACAAGATACAAGATACATTATATTACATTACATTGCATTACATTGCGTTTGGCAGACTATTTATAACCAAAGCGACTAACAAATGAGGACATAATCATAGCCAGCATCACTAGCAGATACAAAGTGCACAGGAAATATACAGAACAACAAGTGCAGATGCAAAGAAGGGTTAGTGATTTTTTTTTTTAACAACATACAAGATATAAGATACAAGATAAGATAAAAGAGATACAAGATTCCAGCTTAGTTTAATCTTTTAAGGACATGGCATTATACATTTGCTGTTACCAGAATGGCAATGACCAAGTCATAGTGCATTACTAAAGGTCCTGTGTTATGTCATAGTACAGTAGTATAGTAATATGGTAGTTAAATGTTATAGTTAATATATAGACTATTTACAGCTTTCCACTGGTGGAACGCCGTGCATTGTGGGGCTACTCAGTTAAGACATGGCCCCTGCTATAAATCTGTTGCTACCAGAATAGCAATGATCAAGTCGTAATGTATTTCTTAAGGCTCTGTGTGTAACGTGGTAGTAGTCAGAGGTCCATCTTGTCACCAGGCTAGGCAGGCAGCCGCTTTGGGCCCCCAAGCCCCTAGATAGTGAATAACAGCTCACACTTTGCTACATTAGTGGCACATTTCATTCAAATGTGCCCTCCCGTGATATATTCGCTTGGTGCCCCAGCTGAACCTAGAGTCGCCTCTGGTAGTAGTGTAATATTGCATGGCAGTGTAAATAGTGTAAAGTCTTTTCAAACACTATTACAGTGTTAAGGGCTCGACATGAACACCTGCCAACCAGCCAAATGCTGGTGGTGAGAATTCAATTTGGTTGTTTGAAAAGAAAACTTACTAGCCACATAGACCCATTACTGTAGTGTGTGTGTGCTTGGCTAAAAAGATTTGGCTGGCGATGAAAAATGCAGAGCTCTGTCAGTGTTCCACTGGTGAAACGGTGCGCATTATGAGGTTTTTTTGTTTTGTTTTTCTTTGTTTTTTTCCCCCTCCTTTATTTTACTAGGGTAATCACATTGAGGCAGTTGCCTCTTTTTCAAGTGGGCCCCAGCCAAGAAAGCAGCAAAAAAACGCAAAACGCCCTCCATAGGACTCACAATACAGACAGAAACAAACAAGTCACAAAAGACAACATATCCACAGAAAGCAAAACATAAAACATTGAGACATAAAAACATGCAGGACAAAACCATGCAGATATAGAAATATGCAGGACAAAACATTGGTCCCGGGGGAAATTTGTCTTGAACATTCACAATGGCTGCCACATAACACAGAACACATAACAACCTCACAAAAACACAGTACACTATAAAACATAGCAGCCAGTTAACCTAAAAAAAAAAGGTTGCCCTGTTGCCTTAAGTTTGTGTGCTAACTCAACTTGAGAAAGTCTGGAGTTCAGTTAAGTTTCGAGTTGAGTTACATTACGACAACATTAAGGCAGCTGGGCAAGTTCCACTGTACATTTTTACATTTAACTGGCTGCCAAGTTTTATAGTGTATTGAGAGTACAGACTTGTGAATGCAGTCCCACAGTAGAGGTACTGTACCTGTTAGTGGTGTTGAGGGTCAGGTGGTTCCCCCCTCCCCCCACCACAGCAGGCTCGGCCTTCAGCAGGCTCTGCAGCTGTGCCAGGCTGATGCTGACGGGCGACACCAGCCCCACGGTGGGTAGCAGCAGCTGCAGGGGGGCAGTGGCGGTGGGCACAGTGGTAGCGGTCGCGGTGGCATTGGCGTGGTTAGTGGCGTTGTTGTTGTTGGTAGTGGTGGAGGTCTGGATCAGGGTGGAGGGGCCGTTGGCGGGCACCACGCCCGGCTTCAGCTCACTCTCCATGGGCTCGGCCTTGATGTGAGCCACGGGGAGGCTGGGGGTCTCCGGCTGGAGCTTGGCGTTGGTCTGGGACTTCTCTCGAGACTGGGGGGCCGCGGGGGTGTTGGAGGGGGTCTGGGCGGAGGCGGGGGGTCGGGAGGAGCGATTGGCGTTGAAGGAGAGCATGCCGATGCACTTCTTACTGCTGATGTGGGAGCTGTAGGAGCCCGAGTGGGAGAAGCGCTTCTTGCAGTTGGAGCACTCATATGGCTTTTCTCCTGCACAGAGGGAAATATATTATATTCATTCAATTATTATTATCATTATTACTATTATTGTTATTATTGTTATTATTAGTAGTAGTAGTAGTTGTAGTAGTAGAATTAGTAGTAGTAGTGGTAGTATTGTTACCAGTAGTAGTAGTAGTTTCAATATTATTATACAGTATCAGTATTGTTATACAGTTGGAAATAATTCATGTCACTGAACTGACACAAAAATAGCATAAACTTTGTCTTACACATATACACACTTCGACACACGCACACAGTCACAGTAGACAAACAGAATAACTGTACACCTGAGTGTAAATGGTTGAGACAGTCACACACACACCCACACACACACATTGTTCCACTGCTGCTTGGGAACTGACGCACACAAGCACGCACGCACGCACGCATGCACAATCGCACGCACGCACGCATGCATGCACACACACAGACACGCACGCGTGCACACACACAGACACACACACACACACACACACACAGACACACACACACACACACACACACAGACACAGACACACACACACACACACACACACACACACACACACACACACACACACACACACACACACACACACACACACGCTGCCCGTGTTGCTGCTTGAGAACTGATGCAAGAGCCCTTCTAGGGAACCTGTATCCAGGTCAAAAGACACACACACACACACACACACGCACACACACGCACACACACGCACACACACGCACACACACACACACACACACACACACACGCACACACACGCACACACACGCACACACACACACACACACAAAGACACTCCACACATTCAAATCCACCCACTCAGTCCTCATCCTCATGCTCGTGCCCCCACATCATTTGTGAGCACTTGCAATGTGAACTAAAGGTGCAGAGCACTTCTCACAGGTACAGGCACAGCAGCTGAGAGGTGCAAAGGTGTTAACAAGAAATTACAGTTGGGTCACACCATACACACATGCACGCACGCACGCACACACACACACACACACACACACACACACACACACACCTATAATGTAGACATATGTACACATATTTATTCACACTTGCACAGACTCATGTGTATGTACACACATGCACACGACGACAAATAGACATACATCTACGCAAAGACACATCTACAGGATGCAAACGCACATGCACACGCACACACACACACAGAGTTCAGACTCTTACCGCTGTGTATGCGTAAGTGCTCCTTGAGGTGGTGCTTGTACTTGAAGGCTTTGCCACATTCAGTACACTTGAACTTCCTATTGCCCCCCGACTGGGCCACGTGACGCTGAGATGGAGAGAAGAGGAGGAGAGAGGAGGGAGGGAGAGAGAGAGAGAGAGAGAGAGAGAGAGAGAGGGGGAAAGAGATGGAGGAGAGAGAAAAAGAGAGAGGGAGAGAGAGAGCAAAAGAGAGAAAGAGGGAGAGGTAGAATAAGAGAGGGAACGTGATGGAGAAAGAGATGAGAGAGGGAGATAGAGGGGTAAAGAGAGAGAGGGAGAGATAGGGCGAGCGAGAGAGATAGGGCGAGCGAGAGAGAGAGAGAGAGAGAGAGAGAGAGAGAGAGAGAGAGAGAGAGAGAGGGAGGACGAGGAAGAGAGAGAAAAGGAGAGATGTAGATAGAGAGGGACAAGAGAGAGAGAGACAGAGAGAGAGAGAGAGAGAGAGAGAGAGAGAGAGAGAGAGAGAGAGAGAGAGAGAGAGAGAAAGAGGGGGGAGATGTAGATAGGGAGGGACAAGAGAGAGAGAGAGAGAGAGAGAGAGAGAGAGAGAGAGAGAGAGAGAGGGGGAGAGAGAGAGAAAGAGGGGGGGAGATGTAGATAGGGAGGGACAAGAGAGAGAAACAGAAATTGTAAATCATAGAGCATTGTACACTCATATAGAGATTCCTAGAAAATAATGTATCGTCTATGTATATGTGTACTGTATGTATACGTTTGTACTCGTGGGTATGCGAGAGTATGTGTGTATCTATGTGTGTGCATGTGTTTGTAGGTTTCAGAGCGTGTGCATAGGTTACTCTATGTGTGAATCCTTGTATGTTTGCATTCGAGTATGATAACATGTGCTCTGCCTCTGACGCACACCTTGGCTTCAAACGCAACATTTGTGAGTCAAAAAAGCGGCATCTGAAAGCCAAACGCTTCTGCCGCCAATCATTGGCTAAAATTAGCTCGCTCCAATTTGCACAATTTGTGAAATTAGAGGGATCACCCCAGAGTGAAAACAGGTGATGTGGAACACGTGATGCTGGACTGGAGCCTCTAACACTGCTGCAGCCAGGTTCCCCACCAGTGATGGGTAAAATAAATTCATTAGCTATAATCCAGGGCCACATTTTTCCAAATGACTAGCTTTACCTGTCCAATTTAGCCAGGTGATTGGCTGGCTGAATGATCACCTGGCTGAATTGGATAGGCAAAACAAGGTCATTTGCAATAAGTGACACTAGATTGTAGGGTTAAAGGAGAGAAAGTGTGTACCTCGCATGCACGTGTTCCTGTGAACGCTTGTGTGATTGTGTGTAAGACTGCATGTATGTCTACCTCTTCTCGTCTGTTCTGTTCATTCAGTGCAGACTAAATGTGTGCAGTTTGTGTGTGTGTGTGTGTGTGTGTGTGTGTGTGTGTGTGTGTGTGTGTGACAGCATATCTACCTGGTCTCGTCCGTTCTTGTGTGCGCTCATGTGCCTGTCCAGCTGTGCGCGCTGGCTGAAGGTGTACAGTGTGTGTGTATGTGTGTGTGTGTGTGTGTGTGTGTGTGTGTGTGTGTGTGTGTGTGTGTGTGTGTGTGTGTGTGTGTGTGTGTGTGTGTGTGTGTGTGTGTGTGTGTGTGTGTGTGTGTGTGTGTGTGTGTGTGTGTGTATCTACCTGGTCTCGTCCGTTCTTGTGCGCGCTCATGTGCCTGTCCAGCTGTGCGCGCTGGCTGAAGGTGTAGGAACAGAGGGAGCAGCTGTAGTTGTCTTCGCTCTTCTCGTGCCGCAGCTTCACGTGCTCCTTCAGCGACGCGTAGCGCTTGTAGCCCCGAGAGCAGTACGGACACGTCAGCAGCTGAGAGAAGGCATCTGGAGTACCTGATGGAGGGAGGGGGATAGAGAAAGGGATAGAGAGAGAGATGGACAGAGAGAGACAGAGAGGGGATAGAGAGAGAGAGAGAGAGAGAGAGAGAGAGAGAGAGAGAGAGAGAGAGAGAGAGAGAGAGAGAGAGAGAGAGAGAGAGAGAGAGAATAACAAATAATCCAAATTCAGAATCAGAAAATCCACTATTTCCTATGGTAGATGCACATGGTAAAAAGTACTCTTCATGTATTACCCCAATACACCTGTAAGGCTGACAGCGGGACAGTGTTACAGGTGAGGTGTATGTGTGTGTGTGTGTGTATGTGTGTACGTGTATGTCTTTGGCGGGGGTCGGGACGGGAGTCTGTGATGTGGACAAATGCAAACATCACACACACTGAGACATGTAGACACACACTCAGACACACGCTTGCAGTTGAACAAAGACAGTTTGAATGAATCATTCTTTGGCTTCCCCATATCTGTGAGTCGGCCCACCTGTGCTATAAGCAGGTACGTAAGTGTGATTTGAAGCAGGTGTGTGTGCGCGCGCGTGTATACATGCATGCGTGCGTGTGCGTGCGTGTGTGGGTGTGCCTGTCTGTGAGTGTGAAAGACAAAAGTTGTTACTTGTCAGTAGTGCAGGAGGGAGAACTGTAAAAGTGGAAAATAAATGCAGGCACTCAGTCCCACAGATAGAGGAAAAGAGCGCGAGGAGAAGAGATAAGGAATTCAGTTTCCTAAGAGGAAAAACAGCAGAAAAAATGTAGTGTGATGTCAAGTCAAGTTGGTTTTATTGTCAATTTATTTACATGCGCTGGTCATACAAAGAATTGAAATTACGCTTCTTACTTTCCCATGCAGACAGACATAGACTCTAGACTCTAGTGTGGACATAGACATGTGTAGTGGGAGTGCAAAACGATAGGCCGTCAAGACACAGTTTCCATACGCAAGAAGGTGGTAGGGATGCAAGGGGAGAAGAAGAGGAGATACGTAGAAG